>NW_027185896.1:7201776-7488664 GCF_028583685.1 Petaurus breviceps papuanus | reverse complement strand
AAGCACCTACTATACACTATGCTGGATGCTGGGCAATACAAAGTCAAAAGGGAAACTCTCCATACATTCAGGTAGCTTACATTCTACTGGGAAAAACAACATATACACATATAGAAAAAGTAGACGTAGATAGATTCGAGTAGGGGTCAGAATGTAAGCAGTCAGGGGAATTAGAATAGGTTTCATGTAGAAGGTGGTATTTGTTCTGACTTTTGAAGGAAGCTAGAGATTCTAAGATGTGGAGTTGAGAAGAAAGTGCATTCTAGGTATGTTCTAAGAGCTAGGACAAAGCACAGAGATAGGTAATGGAGTGCCATGTATGAAAAACAGTAAAAAAAAAAAAAATACCAGTTTGACTGGACTTGAGAGTATGTGGAAGGAAGTAATTTGAAATGAGCCTGAAGGGTAGATTAGGTTGTGAGGAACTTCAGTTACCAAACTGAGGTATGTAAGTGTAGCCGAGAGCTGAAAATGGTTAGGTATCCCAAGGAGAAAATTTAGAGGAAAAAAGGACCTGAAAGGGGCCCAAATGTTTCAATGCTTGTTAGTGATAAATTTGCTATACTTAAACAATCATCGTATTACTGGGTTGAGGATGATTTGATCATTTGAATTTTGCTTTATTTGGTGTTAAAAGTCTTTCATAGCTTTTCTTCCAGGGAAACCAATGTAAATATTAAAATCAGACTTTTGCTTTCCCACTATGGTCACTAAACCTCTGCCTGCAACTCAGTCTTGTTTGATGAGTGAAGACAAGGCTGCACTGAGACTGTCTTCAGTATGAATGCTCTGCTAAACATCTAGGGGGGCTCTCCCCTTATCTCCTAGTCTTTCCAGGTATACTGGCCATTAACTCTAACACAGCTGCAGTGCAGGTGGGGAACATCCCAGCATGAAGACAGTGCCTAACATGACTACCTTCGTAAGTGCTGCCAACTAGGCTTGCCCTGTCCGCTCAGTGCTAACAGTTTGCTCTCTTGCTGCTTGCTCCAGGAAGCAGATGTAGTGGAGGAGGTTGAAATGATGGTGGAGAGCCTCTTGGATGTGCTCTTACAGACTCTGCTCACTATCATGAGTAAATCACAGTCTCAGGAGGCGGTAAGAGGGCAGCGGTGCCCGCAGTGCACAGCCGAAATCACTGTTAGTAACTAACAATCAGGTTCTATTGCCTGCTTTTCTAACCTTTAATTCCTTCACCCAACCCCAATCACCACCCACCTTCATCCCATGCCCATCTCTCCTGCATGATTGATCAGAGCATGACTCCTTTCCTTTTTGAGTCACATAGCATTTCTTTATTCTGAAAACCAGTCACAATTCCAGATTCACGCCTCTCTAAAAGAGAAGCAAAAATGAACTGGTTGTAGGGAAAGCTCTCTTGATTTTCCTGATGCTTTCTGGCATTGGCCTCTAGGGTCAGATATTTTCCCAGGTGTGGAAACAGTTAGGAAAGATTCTCATGTACCATGCTGAGAAGGATGAGGAAGAAAATCCCTTCCTAGTCTGCTACTGGATGTCACCATAGAATATTAACTTAATGTAAGTCTGTGTCATGTGAAAATGATGCTTAATCATAATTTGCCTTTCTTAGGAAGCTTATGGCTTCTGTCTGCAGTGTCCATCACTAGACTTCCAGCATCAGAGATTTAGGCAAAAACAAAGTGATGAGATATAATATACTATTGCTAGAAAATAGTAGCCATGCAGATATGATTTAGCACAAAAACAGGGGAGACATATTTCAGAAGGAGGAGAGAAACAGTTACCTGGCTTCCCGAATGGAGGAGGGACCTGGCACTGCAGAATTCTAGAATGGACCCTTTAGTCCTGATGCTCTGAGCAGGAAAGACAAGCATTGCTGGCAACCTCTTTTTAGAAAAAAGTCTTCCATTTGGCAGATGGGGATTAAAATTAATCTCTTGAATTAAATCCTCTGTGGGAAAAAGCTAAACTCTAAGCATTTCAGGGAAAGAGAAGAGAGTTTGGGGAGTAGGACGAGGCAGAGAAAGAAGCAACATCAGCCTTATGCAATGAGACACTGTGCCTGTAACTGGTGTGGGCCTGCTGTAAAAGGGTCCTGCAGGGTCCTGAGTGACCCCTGCTTGGGAGCTCTCTGTTTTAGAGGAATCCTATAAACATATGCACAAAGATATTAATTATAAAAACTAGAGCTCTTAATATGTGTGATTCCTTATGTTTAACAGAATTTTATCCATCAGGGGGAAGCATTTATAGAGTGCCTGCTGTATGCCAGGCACTAAAAGGCTCAGCACTTTTTACAAATATCACATTTGAGATAGGTCTAGACCCATGCTTTCCATTGGTGGAGGAAACTCTTAGTGAGGAAACTATCTACCCTGATATAAATCTATACTGCAGGTTGCAGTCTTAGAGAGTTTCTTGGGACACTAAGAGATTAAGTGACTTTTTTGCTGTTCATTCGATTCAGTCGTGTCTGACTCTGTGACCCCATTTGGGGTTTTCTTGGCAATGATTGCAATGGCTTTTGCCATTTCCTTCTCCGGCTCATTTTAAAGATGAGGAAAATGAGGTAAACAGGGTGAAGTGACTTGCCCAGGGTCACACAGCTAGTAAATATCTGAGGCCAGATTTGAACTGAGGAAGATATATCTTCCTGACTCCAGACCAGGCACTCTGTATACTATGGCTCCACCTAGCTGCCTTATCCAGAGTGAACAAATAGTATGTGTCAGAGACAGGACTTGACCCTAGGCCCTTTTGTCTCTAAGGTCAACTCTTTATCCACTATTCCTTTCAACTTTAAACAATATACATACAACATATAATATATATTACATACATGTATATTATATGCATGTATATGTACAACATATATAATAACTTTAATTCTCCAGCAAAGATAATTGGATCGGAATACTGAATTGAGGTCAGATTCCTGGAGTCTTAAGAATACCAAAAAACCCTGGACAACGAAGCCATTTCCCATAAGTCCTCCGGGACAGTCTTTCTGGCTCCTTTACTCACTCACTGCCCCACCCCAGAGCTGCCATTATTTTGGAATTTGGATGCTGCTTGGAGCTTTATTTGACTTGAAGAAGTTTTAAGGACTCTAATTCGTACCCCTAAATTCTGCTGCCTTCACTCCACAGAGCTTCCATATTTATCCTCAGTTTGGGGACCCTTAGGGTTCCTGCTTTCTAAATGTTCTTTGCGGTGCCTTTTTCTAATTGCTGCCTAATCCTTTAATACTTGCACAAGAAGCCTCAGGAAGCCCATGGAGCCACAGAGGCCCTCTGAGATCTGAGTCCTCTGTGGGAGATTTTGCTTCACAGAGGAAGGAGGAGAATTCTTGCCATAAGGGAAGTTAGAGCCCGGACATGTAAACTATTAACTAAAACGCATAGTGTATCAGCTAACTGTAAAGAACATTATCAGCCTCTCACCTTGAGATGCTTCCTCATTATGGGTTGTTATTTTTACATGATTCCATGATGTAATGACATTGCCCAGTCTTGTTTACATTGTGGTAAATGCCCTGTTTTGAGCCAACCCAGTTTCTTTACCAGACAATGAAGCTCACTTAAAGCTTGATTTTGTAGTTCAGTCGTTTCAGTCATGTCTGACTTTTTTGTGTCCCAATTTGGAGTTTTCTTGGCAAAAATGCTGGAATGCTTTGCCATTTCCTGATCATTTTACAGATGAGGAAACTGAGGCTGACAGGGTTAAGTGACTTGCCCAGGGTCGCACAGTTAGGAAGTGTCTGAGGCCATATTTGAACTCAGGAAGATGAATCTTCCTGATTTCAGGCTCAGCATTCTATCTACTCTACCATCTAGCTCCCACTAAAGCTTGATAGTTTTCACCATCTTTCCATGGACATTGGGGCCATTTCACACCCATCCCTTTTCCCTTGACCCGGGTAGACTTTCGGGAAATAATCCTTGCAGTTGTCTGTGCTAAGTATGTATATTCTTCTTGGCTAACAGGGGGAGTATGTGTCCTGCCTCCTGTCTCTGCTCCGTCAGATGTCAGACACACATTTCCAACATTTACTGGACAACTTTCAGAGCAAGGATGAGCTAAAGGTAGGAGGGAGCAGGATACTACAGTAACAGTAAACTAGGTTGTCGTACATTGAAGGCTAAGGTCAAAGTAATGGACGATTGACTTTGGCTTCCTGGTTTTGAGGAGATCAGTATTTTAGAGAAATGAATGAAATAGGATTGTTGAGGGCACTCAGATATCTAGCCTTTCTCTGGAACTGGCATCACAACCTCCTTCAAACTGCAGGTTGTCAAGTTCTCCCCAGTGGTAACTGAATGATGTAATAGAATAATTTCCCTTCATTAACACACAATTCCAAGATGTCAGGAGCAGGAAAGTGGCAATTGCCACATTAACCCGTTACCCTTTATATGACTTAGATTGCAGACACTAGATCAGGAAGCATGAAGAAGCTGGCCCATAGAACTGAGAGTACTCCAGAAGAGTTCCCCAAATCCAACATGGTGGCATGTGTGCCTTTATCCAGCTGTATAGCCACCGAGATTCATTAGCCTTCTCAGACTGTTACTCATGCTTTGCCACCTGCCCTCGAAGGAGCTGTCTATCACTCAAGGAGCTGCTTTATACAGAGTCCCTGGCACATAGACTACAGCTGCTCTAGGACCATTCCCTGGGCTTGACTTGGAGTTTGAAGAATATGTGTCTGTGGCAATGCTCAATGCAAGGACGCCCATTTTGCTGTTAAGTTGTTTTTCAGTCGTGTCCCACTCTTCATCACCCCTTAAATGGGTTTTCTTGGCAAAGATAGTGGAGTGGTTTGCCATTTCCTTCTCCAGTTCATTTTACAAATGAAGAGACTGAGGCAGAGTTAAGTGACTTGCCCAGGGTCGCACAGTTAGTAAGTGTCTGAGGCCAGATTTGAACTCATGAAGAGGAGTTTTCCTGATTCCAAGCTCAGCATTCTATCCACTGTACCATCTACCTACCCCAAGGACACCCATATGAGCTGTATTTCCCTAAACTAACATGGAAAGAGCCAATCTCCTAAATGACACTTCCAATGTCAACAAAGGTAATAGAAATCTATTGATAAGTTCCTAACCTGAAATAGAGGTTTATAGCTTTATTTCTGCTGAAGCATTCTAAGGCTTAGGTAACATGAAAAAAAAATGAGAAACAGTGTAACGTGATATATAACCCAGAGCCAGCTCACTAGTAGATGGACAGAGGAGACGGGCTCATTCCACTTGTATTGCTGCCAGACCCTTTCTTTCTCCCATCAGTAGATCTTTGAGCATTCATGAGCTGACCAGCACAATGATCACATCTTCTTATGAGACTTTGGCCCCACTTAGATCCATTGGAAGCCCCTGAGCCACCTACCCTGAAGTTAGGAGACACCCCAAATCCCAGAAGGACAGAGTGACTCTGGTTAGGGCTCACCATTGACTCTACAAGTGTCCAAGAAAACAGGTGAGATGTGTTGATGCTAATGACCCTTGCATTGTACCCTTCTCCTATGCCAGGAGTTCCTGCTTAAAATCTTCTGTGTCTTTCGGAACCTGATGAAGATGAGTGTCTTTCCTCGGGACTGGATGGTGATGAGGCTTCTCACGAGCAAGTGAGTATCAATGGGCCACTCACCCTGAACATGCTAATTGGCGGAAGGAGAATTCAATGAGGAATGAGTGAGTTCCTGGCATCACAGGCAGCAGTTCCTGTCCAACTACCAAACCCTCCTAAGAGAAACACATGAGTGGAATAGGATTGGGTTGGGAAAGCCAAGGTGAGGGAGGAGGGCCGGGTGGGGGGGAAGAGAACAACTTTGCTCACTGAAGCTAAGCCCTGAAAAGTAGCAGTGCCAGATCTTATTCTTGAGAGAGAGTGAAAGACAATAATGCCCTGGCATCTTTTTCTTTACTAGGTTTAAATGTTTAGTTAGGTGGTATAAAGGTAGAACACCCAGTCTGGAGTCAGGAAGACTCATCTTCCCAAGTTCAAATCTGGCCTCATGTACTTACTAACTGTAAGATCCTGTATACCCTATTGGCCTCAATTCATCATCTATAAAATGACCTGGAGAAGGAAATAGCAAATCTCTCCAGTATCCTTTCCAAGAAAACCCAGAGTGAGGTCATGAAGTTGGACATGACTGAAAAATGACTGGAACCATAGCAAATATTCAGTTCAAACATTTATTGAACACCTACTGTGTGCAGCATTTACCTAGTAGAGTGTTTAATATTTAACACTTAGTTACCAATCATATTATACATGGTCCTTTAAAATTAGAAATTTCCCAGCCATCAAACTACCTGTTCCTCCCAACTTTTAATATTGCCATTTTCATAAATAGGTCAAGGAAACAGGCACCTGAACCTGGAGAGGAGGAATGTGCCTGTAGATTGGCCTTAAATGCTAATGTTGATTAACTTTAGAGAAATAGCTATAGAACTAAAACTTACTGTCATCAGTTGTGTAAAGAAAATATCACTGGACCAGGAGTTAAAAGACCTAGGTTCAAGTCAGTTGAGTACTACAAGCATTGATTGAATGTCAGCTGCGTCCTGGGCCCTGTGCTAAGCTCTGGGGCTACAAACACAAAATCCCTTGCCCTCAAGACACTTTCATTCTACATTCCTTGTCCTAGAAATTCTTTTTTTTTTTTTTTGGCTTTTTGGAGGGGGGAGGTAGGGCAGTTAGAGTTAACTGAGTTGCCTAAAGTCACATGGCTACTTTTTGTCTTGTGTCTAAGGCTGGATTTGAACTCACGTCCTCCTGACTCCAGGGCTGGCACTCTATTAACTGCACCACCTAGCCACCCCACATGTCCTAGAAATTCTGCATTTGGAGTCAAAGGACGTGGGCTCAAATGCCACTCTGCTACTTGCTACTTATGTGACCTTGGACAAGTATTTAACTCTCTCTGAGCCTCAGTTGCTTCTGCTACAAAATAAGAAAGTTGAATTAGATGATGTGTAAAGTTCCCTTTCACTTATAAATCCATGATCCTACTGTAAAGAATCTCACATGTATGGATAACTATATGCAAAATATAAACAAAATAAACACAAAGGAATTTTTTGAGTTCCAGGGTCATCCACTAATCAGCTATGGGCCAAGTTATAAATCTCTTTGACCCTCAGACTCCCCATTTGTCAAATGTTGGTGATAATTCTCGTCCCATCCTCCTTATAGAGTGACTGTGAAGTTCAAAAGAGAGACTAGAAAGTCCCTAGCAAACCGTCAGGCTGCTTGCTATAACATGTGTGTATTACATGTGGCAATGTTGATCTGGGTGTGTCTGCTAAAGCTGGTACCAGAAATAACTTTGCTTCATGTGGACCTATGGGATCAATGTGGGACTGTAGGCCTGATATGGAAACAAAAAATAAAAACCCATTTTTTAAAAAAGAAGAAGGAGAAACAGCTGGTTACTTGGAGCTTCTAAAAAAGGCCTATTTTGCTGGCACTGTGTGACTTGGACACTTCTGGGGTAAAAGAAAGTGAACAGACAATCCCCACTTGCTGCCGTAGTGTTATCATAAATTGTGTCATAAAACAGATTGTCAGGAAATGGAGACAAGGTTTGAGTTGGGGTAGCGCTCCTGACTAAGGGCTGGGCACCATGGGATCGTATAATTAGTTCATCTTTATGTAGCACTTTAAAGCTTGCAAGTTTCCATATATCCCATTTGATCAGACTGGCAGATACAACAAACATTTTGCTCCAAAAGCAAAGTTATGACAACTTTAAGCCTCTTCCGCCATTTAAAATTGTAAAATTGTGCTCGAAGTTCTTTAAAATGAGAATCAATATGCTACATACTCAAGTGGTCCCAAAGTTAGGAACGTAGAATCACAGAATATTAGTTCTAAAATGCACCTTAGCACATCTAAACCTGTTCAACCTGCTCAGACTCAGATCCCAAGAGGAAAGTGACTTTCCCAAGGTCACACAGCTGGCCCATGGAAGAGCTAGGAAGAGTGTTGACAGTTCCTGACTTCAGTCTAGCACCCTTCCCGCTGTTTCCCACTGACACCCTACAATGAAACTGATTTTCATATGCATCTTGTGAATCCATCTTTTTACTTTACAATCCTACCTTAAGCATATAAAAATTATATTTAAGAAGAGTTCCCTGACTTTGCATTCTATTTGCAAACTATTATAAATTCTACCTTTAAAATGATGCTGATTACATTCCTTTCTGATCATTTAAATAGATAGGAGCATTCTTCAAATGTGTTAGAATATTTTTTTTCCTCCTTAGCTTTGTAGAATGCTAAATTCTGGATCTCAAGAAAAAGGACATGAGTCACACAATGATATGGACTCGGGCCCCATTCCTCAATATTCCTCAAATATTCAAAATAGGATCAAACCCTACCTACCTCTCTGTTGTTATTTGGATTTAACACAGTCCTTAACATTTTTTTCCTACAGCATCATCGTCACTACTGTCCAGTACCTGTCTTCTGCGTTGCACAAGAATTTCACAGACACAGACTTCGATTTTAAGGTATATTCTCCAGTAGATCCTCACCTGTCTCCTTTAAAGCTACCAGAAAGCCTAAAATAAGGCTGGTTTCTCAGGTCCCTCTCTTCTCCCCTGCATATTACTGGTACCTTGTGACAGAGCAGAGATGGGACCGTGTGTTTGTTTAATTCTCCCCGAGTAAGGAGTACAGCCAAGGATGCCCTCTGTTGATGTGCTTTATGGCACTCAGCATATGTATAACTTCAGAAACTGATTCAGCATTCTTGACTGCTTCCTACACCAAGTCCCCCTGATTGGCACTGACATTTAAAAACAAAAATCTTCACCTGAAAAAAAATGCAATATAAAAATCTTTGCTAGATAACTGTTTTAAGTGCTTTCCTCTTACAAGGCCAGGAAAAAAATGTAGTCTGTGTTCATATTGTCACATGTTTCATCTGTCACATGTTTCATACTCTCTAGGTGTGGAATTCCTATTTTAGCCTGGCAGTCCTGTTCATAAATCAACCAAGCCTCCAGCTAGAAATTGTCACTCCGGCCAAGAGGAAGAAGATTCTAGACAAGTAAGACAGTTGTCTCCTAATCCTTCATTCACCACCACAGCTCCAGATGTGGTTATATTTCCATGAAAGACCTCCTTCATGTGGTCAGGGAACTCACTCTCATCCTGGAATCATCCCCAAGGAGCAAGTGTAAGAATTGCACACCATAGACATAGCGTTCTGCAAAGCTTGGAAACAGGGCTTAAAGACTGATTTCATTGTGCTGAGTGCATTTCCAGGCTGTACTTTATTCCTGTAATATTTGGAATGTGTGTTATCTTTCCCAGATATGGAGACATGCGAGTGATGATGGCTTATGAACTGTTCAGCATGTGGCAGAATTTAGGTAGGTCTCTACTATTAACCTGTTCTTCATTTCTGGGTTTTATACAGCCAAATTATATAGGCAACAGAAATCATCACTCTCCCCATGTATATTAATGAAATCAAATAACATTCATGCCATGTATTTTATCTGTTTTTAGCTATTCTATACAAAGGCCATAGCAAGTATGAAATTGACAGGAAAAAAAAACTAGACCTCCTTGAATGTCACTAATTAATCAGGGAAGAGTGGAGAAAGAGGGTTTTTCTAAAAAATATAGTCTAGACTTAGTCTCAAGAATATACAGCCCTAATTTTTGAGAACTAAAGTCAAGAAAGACAAGAAGAAAAAAGAACATTTTTTGTATGATCTAATGATACTAGTTTTGTATTTACTTTTAGTCTTAGAGTACATTTCTAAGAACTCATCTGTCAAGGGAATATATTTTGCAGCTTAAATTAAAATTTAAGAGGCAATTTTTGACAGGATACAGTAATAAAATACTACTTTAGCATCTGGGACAAGAGATTCATAATTGTTTTTAATATCTTGGACCCCTTTGACAGTCTGGTAAAGCCAATGGATCCCTTTTTAAAATAATGTTTTATTAAATGCACAAAATAAAATATAAGATTACAAAGGAAATCAGTTACGTTCAAATACACATATCAAAATATATTTTTAAAAGTCACAGACACCAAGTTAAGAACCCCTGATGTAGGAAACTCTGAGGACACATCTGGTTCTCTAATGGACACATTCATATTACTATGAATATCTGGGAGTGACATTCCTTCTAAGTTGCCAAAAATCCTAAGCCAACAATTAGAAAATAAATGAGTGAGACAACTCTGCCAGGTTGGTTTCCAAGTGAAACTATTCAGTTGGTTGTTATGTTATTAAGAATTATACACAATGTTTATTTTTTAATTCCTTTGAAATTTGTCTAGATTGCATAAATATGCCATATTAATTAATATAATGAGAAATTAGATTCCATCTAAAAGAAATATAAGTAACTATTTTTATGTGAATATATACCAAATGACTCTGTCGCCCTATTTCATCCAGCCATCAATTCTTGTCACTGCCATCAAACTGCAGAATTAATGGATAGAAAAGAGAGTTTGATGGGCTACCTAAGCTTTCAGATCTGTCTGTAGGATTGATTTAACCTTTGCTTTTCATAAATTTGAGGTTTTCCTCCTCCAGAGAACTACAGACTTTCAGTGGTTCTAATTTCTACTACAACTTTCCCAAGGTATGCTCAGAATAGGAATCTTTAGATTGCCTTGATGAATGACGCTGTCATCATTTTTTTCACCATAAGACTGGAAGTGACCAGTTTGAGTAACAAAGGAGCTGTCGTCCTGGTGACACATCCCATCTGCTTCACCAAGCAAAGTTTGCTTTCAGTGGTGTACATGGCCCCTGCACCTTAGATTGAACCTTCTGTTGTCACTTAACTGCTGTAGTCACAACTCCAGTACAGGGAAAAATTGAAAAGAACAAGATGTGACAGAGACAATTCTGAGAAAAAAAAAAGGCTGATATCTTACCTGTGTTGAGGTGAATCTTACCAAACAGAACATCCATGATCAGTATTCTAATTTTTCCCATCCAACTGAATTCTTTATGACATAAATGATTTAATATTAAACTTCACATTGGTCCTGAAATCCTCAAGAACTCAAAATATCACTGCCATCATCAGGTCCCCACACCCATCACAGGTGCAGAATCTGTAGCACCATATTAACACATGTCCAATGGATAAACTTTCAAAATACACTGTTTACCAGACTTTTCAGTGCAGTTAATAACCTCAAAAGTTTCATCTTGATGCTACCTTCTGCCTTTGGGGGCTATGTGGTGGCTAAGTTAATGATGTCTTCTGATTGCTAGGAGATAAACTTGCATGGTGATAAGATATCTTTGCCATATTGCAAAGGCCATGAAAAGTCATCACCATAAGCAGGCACACAAAACCAGTTTTCTCCTCATTAGTTATTTAATAACCAATAATGGTGTTCTTTGGGTATAGTTACCTTCCAGATGTCGTTTTCACAGTCCAAAAAGAAAGCAAAGACTTTCTATTGCTGATCAACCCAGCCATGGTCTGGGTAAATGTGCTTACATGCCTGTTTTCTGTTCCACTCATAGAGTCACAGAAAGCTAACAAGCTACAGAGCTCTTTTATATTTCCAATTTTATAGAAGAGCTTGAGGTAGATCTGGATATATATCTTTCTTTCTCTCCTAATAAAGGACCCAATCTTTTTTGCTAAAAAATGTGAAAGAAGTCACATGAAGTGTGTTTCCAGTTTGGGATGTCCCAATTTCCATGCCAGCCTAGGGACAGCTCGTGCCATGGCCCAGTTGTCTGGGAGGGTTATGCTCAAGCCAGAGTGAGGGAAGCTGGGAACATGCTCATGTGTTCCATAGCACTGATAGTGAAAAGTTTAAGCCTGCTCAGTTCAGTGACATGCATTCTGAGGCAAAAGCAGAGTAAGGCTCCTCTTTAATGAAGCTGAAACCAGCAAGCACCACTTGCTAAGCAAATACTGTCTTTGAAATGGGTTCAGGGTCTTCACCCTAATTGTGAGAATAAAGACAAAAGTCCCCGTTTTGCTTTTTGATCTGAGAATAAAGTAGATTTAGTTTGGAGTTTTCAGGGAATTCATAGACACTGCTTTTAGGTTTCCAGAAGGGGGGATACCGAGTGCCTGACAGAACCACAAAAAACTCACCCATGAAATTAGGCAGCAAAACAATTGGTTCTTTGAACGTTCTTCAGTGGTGAATCTCCTTTGCTCTAAGAGTCTTTATTGCCCAACAGGTTTATTGACAACCTAGTATTTTTATGTCCTACGTAGGGGAAAGTATGAGACATTAATCACATCTGAATTGTTTTGCCATCTAGGGGAACATAAAATTCACTTTATCCCGGGAATGATTGGACCTTTTCTGGGTGTGACGCTAGTCCCACAGCCAGAGGTTCGTAACATCATGATCCCCATCTTTCATGATATGATGGACTGGGAGCAGAGGAAAAATGGCAACTTCAAGCAGGTAAGACAACATCCCAGAGTCCTTCAGGATACTCTTCTCTTAGAATCTGACCTCCTGAGGAATGGTCACCAAGTCCATTGCACCTGGATGAGAGATTATGTGTGATGCAGAATGGAGTATCTGTCTGAAATAGTTTTAAAAGCTTTGTGAAGGTTCAATTCAACAAATAATTCTTGAGCACTTACCATGTACAGAGTTCTCCCTGCTGTGGGTTGGAACAGATAAAATTATAAAGACAGAATCACTGCCTCCATGAGGCTTATAGAATAGAGGTATCATACCTGCAGCCCATGGGCATGTGGCCTTTAAAATGTAATCTGAGGGGGCAGGTAGGCGGCGCTGGAGTCAGGAGGACCGGAGTTCAAATCCAGCCGCAGACATTTAACAACTTACTAGCCCTGTGACCTTGGGCAAGTCACTTAACCCCAATTGCCCTGCCTTCCCCCCTCCAAAAAGCAAAAAAAAATAAATGAATGAGTGAGAAAACTCTGCCAGGTTGGTTTCCAAGTGAAGCTACTCGGTTGGTTGTTAAGTTATTAAGAATTATACACAATGTTTATTTTTTTAATTCCTTTGAAATTTGTCTAGATTGCATAAATATGCCATATTAATTAATATGAGAAATTAGATTCCATCTGAAAGAAATGTAAGTAACTATTTTTTTATTTGTATATATACCAAATGACTCTGTCACCTTATTTCATCAGGCCATCAATTCTTGTCACTGCCATCAAACTGCAGAATTAAAGGATGCAAGAAGAGAGTTTTGTGGGCTACCTAAGCTTTCAGATCTGTCTGTACAATTGGTTTAACCTTTGCTTCGAGAAGTATTTGACATTTTGGGCTCTGTTCACAGATTTATTTTGTTTTGGTTGGTTTTGATTGATTTGAAAACATGAACTAGTTTTCCTAGCTTATTTATGTAATGAGAGGGCCAGGACTGAAAGTAGAAAGAAGAGGCTTAAGTATGATAAAAGAGATAACAAACAGGGGACCAGGAGGACTATTACAGGGCATACCTATGGTGAGTTGAGAGGTGTCATCCTCCCGGAAGGACACTAAATTAAATGTCTGGTTTGTAGAACATGTTTCGTTTCCAATAGTTGGGTTTTTAAATTTTTTTTAATGTAGTAAGAGCCAGAGTGTCATCCTCCTGGAACAGTAACTCTAGCTTGAAGGTAAAGGGATGGACTAGGTGATCTCTGGAGGTCTCCAGAGGGTAGCCTTCTTGGATTTTCCAAACAAAGGTGCTGTTCACAAATGAAGTCAAGAGAAATAACAATTATGAAAAAGGTCTTTTTTTCCCCTGAAGCCATGTGCTTCTGCCCCTCCAATGACAGCCTGTGCTCTCTTCATTCTTTCTGGTCTCATTTCTCACCAGTGGCTTGACAGTTGATAGGTGAGTGAAGGGATAACTTACCCAGAACTCAAAAGAGAACAGTCCTTGACCAGACCCTACCTCTGATTCCATCCAAAGTCAAGGATAAACTGCCTCTTAAGGAAAGGAGGACAATTCTTTCAGCCTTTAGCATCAACCTTTCCTATCCTGGTACAGCAGCCTGTGTCTGCTGAAAAAAAGCAAAAAGCAGTTTTTCAAGAGAGTCCAGGTCACCAATGATTTTTTTTAATTCAACAGATTTTTACTGAGCTCCTGCTGTATGTAAATTCCACTGTGCTGAGCTCTTGTACTTTGTCTCAGCCAGTACTGCAGAGCAAAGCCAAGCCAGAGTTCGCTCTGCAGCACGGTGACCCTCCGAGTTCTTCCTGCATAAAAAACAATTGCAAACAGAATGTGTTCGCCAAACCAAACACAGCTTGATTTTTCAAATTAAGGTTGCAACTCTGGTGGTTAGAAAACCTTGTCTGGATGTATGGGAAGAGCCTCTGGGATATAAAACTCATTGGTGAAGAATAAATAAGGAAAGCAAGATCTCACTTCAGGAATGTTGGTTCTCCTAATGGTCAGAATAAAAGCAATTGCTAAAAACTTAAACTAGTCGATATTGCAAATTATAATGTAACAGATTTTAATAGATTCCCTTTTCATTTAGCTTAGACACATTTACTTTGGAGACATGAGGTTTAGTTTTCCCTTTTATAATTCTAGACCTCTCCCAAAAAAATCTTTCCCTCATTTTGTGCTCCTGGCAATATTGATGTAGTCTTATTTTTTTTCCCCAACATTTAGCAAATGTGTCATTGTTTCTATCTAAATCTTATACTGTAGCACTCTCACCATTCATTCTTCCAGGCCCTACTGCATGAATGGGCCTAACCAAATCTCTCCAACAGGTCCTTCCTCACTCTGTGTTCTGTGAAACTCGTCTCTGTATGGTATGGAAAACAAGCAGGTTCCTTGGTAATAAGAAGAGCCAGACTTCTTCTTAAAATTGGACCTATGCCAGTCATCATTAGTCCTTTTACAGTTAGTTTGAAATCCAAGAAGCATACTGCTAGAATTTATGTAATGAAAAGAATACTTGATTGGGAATCAGATGACATGGGTTCTAGTCTTGACATTGCTGTAAAGTAGTTGTATCATTTTGACCAAGTCAACTCCCTTCCTTGGCCATCAGTTTCCTTATTTGTAAATTGAGGGTGAGATGATCTCTAACTGATTGTCCTAAGTGATATTCTATGATCTGTGACTTGTGAATTTTCTTATAATCAAGTAGTTAAGGTTTGGAATAGATCTCTAGAAACAGAAATCTAGAACCAACCCAGTGTCCTCTTTAAGGGCTTTAGAATACTCCTGTAATCTCAGACTCATTATATCTATTTCTTATCTTTTCCTTATGTTTCTTAGAGAAGCATGCTATAGAGTGAAAGGATATTCCTTTAGTTTTCATGAAATGTACATGTGCCATTTTTGTCTGTCTAAACATTTCAATACTTTAAAGGTTCCATGTTCTCCTCAGTGGTGCAGATTGTAACCCAGTCATACTTTGGGATGCTTTGCAGTTCCCTATCCTCCTATTTAGAATTAATGTTCTAGAGATCTTCCTCTAGGTTTTTTAAAGACGTAATAGATGACAGTGCAATATTGGGGCTATCTGTCCTCCCTTACTCTTGCTACAATACCAATCTACCTAATCACACATTTCCTGGGTGATATTTTATGCCACTTTTAGCACCTTTGCCATCATAGAAAATATGCTGCAGTCTACTTAGGACCACTGTGCATCACTCCTTAGGAACACTTTTTGAGGTCACCTGCAAGAATATTGCTATGGAAAAAGATGGGGTTTATATTGTTGTAGTTAGAGAGGAGCTTGGAATCAGTGAAAGTACTACATAGTTCCCCAAATACAATCTAACCCAATATCTCCTGCCTATTAAATTCTGGGTCCAATGCATTGTCCATCTGCAACACCTATTCAAGATATATACACAACTGGACAAACTTAATAGACTCCCCATGCCGGTGCATATCATAGTCTAGACCATAAGCATTCAGCACCTATTTGTTTTTTCTTGTGTAGATTGTTACGGTAAATTCTTTTAAGCAGTCATAAGTATTAAGGCTTTGTGCTATAGAACTTGATCATGTCAAATGCAAACAGGATTATCTGTCTAAAATAGACAAATACAGTCCCCAGTTTTAAAAGCTTTGTGAAGATTCAATTCAACAAATAATTCTTGAGTACTTACCATGTACAGAGCTCTCTTCTGTGGGTTGAAACAGATAAAATTATAAAGACACAGTCACTGCCTTCATGAAGCTTATAGAATAAAGGTATCATACCTGCAGCCCATGGGCATGTGGCTTTTAAAATGTAATTTGGGGAAATACTTAACAAGATAAATAAAAATACAATAAAACATTTTGAAACTAAGTCAGTAGGAAGCCTGCGGTGATCCTTAGGTCTGGATTATTGGACCCTCTTTCCATTTGGGTTTGACACACCACTCGGATATGAGTCTCAAAGATATGACAAAAATATGTGATTATAATACACACTACATGATACATGCAATTCAAGAATTATCAAAAACAAAAGGTTACATAAGATCCAAAGGGGGAAAGATATAACTGGGGAAAGAAGGGGAGAAAACCAGGAAAGCCTTCCTGGAACATAGGTGGCCTTTGAGTTGAGCTTTATAAATTAAACAGAAATTCAATCATAAGAGGAGGGGAGAGTATTCCAGGTATAGGGAATATCACAAGCAAAGCCATAGAGACTAGAAAAGTGCACAAACATACAGAGGACAGAGTAGTCCAGTTTGGTTGGAGTGCATATGCCTGTGAGCTGAAGCTAGAAAAGTAGGATGACACCATTTTGAATGCCAGGGTGGGCTTCAGAGTTTGGAGAGGAATGGTCAAAGTTGGTGTGGCCACAATGCAAAGAATGAACTGGAAGAGGTTGAGAATAGAGGCAAGAAGTTAGGGTAAAGGGCCACCAAAGCAATCCAGTTTGGGGAGGGGGAAGAGCAATGAGGGTCAGTACTATTGGAGGAGCAATGGGACTTGAATAGAGGGGGCATATGTGGAAGATGTTATAGAAAAAGATTCATCAGTAAACCATAGTAAAGCATGATAAACCATGAGAGGGTGAATGAGAAGAAAGTCAAAAATAATCCCAAAATTGGAAAGATTTGATTTCATGTCACGTGACCCATCCCTTTCTCAATTTCAATGTGGTGAGAGGTTGATAAACAGAGTTACTGTGCATTATGTCCTTGCAAGGAATGGTTTCTGAACAGAGGTGCTATTGCAACTCATTTTTTAGAATTTGGATAAAAATTCAACACCTCCAGTGGACTTGTAAATAGCATCAACACAAAAGATTTTCAATCCCAGTGTGTATCTATTTTGTGGAAAAAGTGCTCTCCAAGGTGAATTGCTGAATGGGAAGTTCCATGGCCCTCGTATTCCCTGCTTCATTCATATAATCACAACAAACTAATGTCAGCAATTATACTGTGGATTAGTCTCCCAGTGAGCTCTCCTTTGTGACTGGCTGGTAAGAGAGGATAAGGTTCTAGCCAAATTCTTTCTTCACACAAAGACAGTATATGGATACTGTTACAAGTGAAAGAAAACAGCTTCACAAAGCCTTCTTGGAGAATCAAAATGCCTTTCTCACCAGGCTAGGCTTGTTTTTTGCCTTGATTTGGGGAAAGGATACCTGAGACTTCTAGGTCTCATCTTTCAGTGAAATAAATGGGGCAGGTGGTATCCCAGCCTCGGGGGCATGGTGTCATGGAACAATCTGGCTCATCTGGAGTTTGTTTGGAAGAAAGACACCAGGGAGAAAACAAAAGCCAGGCACAACAATTCTCCCCGTTGTGGCGGCTGAATGTTTTACCCTGTTGTCCTCTTCTCTCCTCTAGGTGGAAGCTGAGTTAATCGATAAGCTGGATAGCTTGGTGTCCGAAGGGAAAGGAGATGAGAACTACAGGGAGCTCTTCAGCCTGCTGTAAGCCATGGTAGCCCTCAGGCCCCTGGTGTGGTCAGGGTCGTTCTCAGCATCTTCGATCTGAAACACTCAAAAAGCAGATAGTACTGGGGACTCCAGAACTAGACTCCCTCTGAGTTAGAGCAGAATCTGGACATTTGGGCTTAGGAAGACACATTAATGTAAGACAATTGTTATTTCATCTTAATTGCCTAGTTATATTTCCTAATATGTCACTGACATCAATTTGGTATTTGTCTCCTAAGAATTAAACAGGTGGGTTTTTTTTAAGTCTGTTGTAAAAAGGAGATTCTCCCCTCCCCCCCCCAGGACATTTTTGTACTTTGGTACTATATCTATGAGAGATCAGCTTAGAGTCTCCAATTCTTCACCTTCTAGTCACTAGAAGGGACTAAATATGCAAAAAGAGACTTACATTTTTGGACATGGCCAAGAAGGGGATTTGTTTTGTGCATGTTTTACAAGGGTTTTCTTTTTCGTTTTTGGTAGGGGGAGGAGGGAAGAATGGGGATTGGGGAAAGTAGAGGGAGAGAAGATAAATCCTTGGTAATTTAATTTAAAAAATAAAAAGACTGAGCCCTAGGCTGCTGTAAACTTAGCCTCTAGCCTAAGCTATGCCATTAACTCATTGTTTAAATTTGAGTCTTTGGGTGAATCCTTTCACCTTCTCTGGGCCTCACTTTCATGACTGCAAAATGTAAGACAGGCAATGTGACCACATGATTTCTAAGGTTCCTCCTTCTGGCTCCAGTATCCTAGGATTTTTATGACTTTCCCACTGGTCTCAGTGCTATAGTAGGAAACGTCCTACCAGGTAATGTGCTAGGAAGGAAGAAAATATCTTATTTCCCTGAGGCCTCCCACTTAAAAATAAATGATGTTGTTTTTATTATCCCAAAGAATGAGAAATAGAAAATAATTATAACAAAAACGTTTCCTCTCATCTCACTTGTGATTTCAAACTTGAAGGCTTTCTTTACTTAAATGGTGTTTTAACTACATGTCAGAAAGCCTTTTGCTAAAGAAACAAATTTGCAAAAATTTTATTAATTATTTTTGGACCAAATCTGTGAGTTCAGTGGTGCAGGGTGGAAGGAAACTCCCCCTTTCAATGAAGATCAGTGCCTGCCCTATCTTAGAGTTTCCTGGAACCCTGAAAGGTTAAGTGACTTGGCCAGGGTCTCAAAGTCTCTAAGTGTCAGAGGCAGACCTTAAATTGAGTCTTTCTGACTCTGAGGCCAGCTCTCTAGCCAACTTTCCATGCTACCTTCCACAAATATATTTAATTTCCCAAATTGTTGATTAAATAAATAATATGACAGTAATTCAATTGAAGATTAGAGAATTAATAATTATTTACAAAAATTAGAACAATGAGGACTTGGATTCCTGACAAGATTCTAGATAATGAATCTAAATAATGGTTTGTTGTTCCCAACAAAATGAGAAAAAAACTTCCCAAACTTTAGCCTACCCAGTGTCAGAGGCTGCTACTAAGATACACTTCTTTTTTCCCAAAGTAGACATTTCTCTAGTGTCTTCTTGTTTGGTTCTCCAGGCTTCTGGGGAGTGCAGAACTCCTCAGAATGGTTTCTGTGAAGTAGTGCCAATATTAACTTGGGATAGCTCTGAATATGTCTATCATTCATTCTCTCTCTCTCCCCCTCTCTTCCCCACTTTTTCTTCTCAGCTCAGTCCTCCCCTCTCTTTTCACCCTGTTTCTCCATCTCCTCTCTCCCCTTCTCTTTCCTCCCCCTCCTTTCCCCACTCTTTCTGCCCTCTTTTTCTTTCCTTTATCCTTCTCTCTTTCCCCTCTCCCTGCTCTCTTTCCTCTCTTTCTCCCTCCTTTCTCCCTCTCAACCTCTCCCTCTCTCTTCACTACCCTCATATTCTCCCTCCTCCCCTTCCTCCTCTCTCTCCCTCTTCCTTCCTTTCTTTCTCTCCCTCTCTCTGTTCCTCTCTTCTTCCCTCTCTTCCTTTCTCTTTCTCTCCTCTGTCTCTATCTCATTTCTTTTCCTCCCTCCCTCTCTCTTTCTCCATCAGTCTCTTTCTCATCACTTGCCCTCTCACTGTTTCTGTCTCTGTATCTCTGTCTGTCTCTGCTGTTCAGATCCACACTGCTACCCCTAGGTGTGCTCTGAGCCCATCTGTTTTAGGGCACAGCTCTTGTCCTTATAACCTTTCTGGGGCAATGGGAGAGGACAGCGGATCTTCATTCTTTGCTATCAGCTTAGTAACCTCCTTGTCTTTGCTTCCTGCTGCGTGGAATAGAACTCAGCTGTTTGGGCCCTACCCGAGGTAAGGCTTCCATTGGGTGAGTCTGCTGTCTCCAAGAGACGGGCACTCCCACTGTCTCTGTGGCTTCAAGGCAATGGTAGTGAAGTCTCATGAGTTGCCTTTTTCTCTCCAACAGTCTACTAGAGAAAATTGAACAGGAAACATGGAGAGAAACAGGCCTTTCGTTTGTCACTTCTGTCACGCGTCTCATGGAGCGCCTTCTTGACTACAGGTACCCTTCTTTGGCACAAGTGTGACCTTTCCTGACTAACACCTCATGACCTTTAAAATGATGGCTAATACCCTTCGTAGAGAGAACTGTCTTTATCAGTTACGGAAATCCCCAATCAGAATTCTATTGCTGGCACACAAAACAAATTCTTTCAGGGATAATACAGAGCCCAGGGATGACTAAAATAACCCCTTAGGTCTACCAGCACTTCATGTGGTCCTTGTGCAGTTGTGTCCCAGATAAAACAAATGAATGGCAGGTCCATTGGAAATCAGGAGAGGTGGGATTTTCAGCAGGCTAGGATGTTCACAATCTGGCTCATTGTAAAAAACAAAACAAAAGAAAAAGCTGTGGGGTAGGGAAGCACTGTGAAGAAGAGGAGGAAAAGGAAGAAAAGGAGAGCAGAGTCTAGTAGGACTGGGACAGAAGGCAAGTTACGCATGTTTCCTGAGTTCATAGTTGTCTTGGGAATATAAATGGGCAAAAAAACAAACAAACCTGGTACAGAGTTGTGGATTCAGAACAAGGAGCACTTGAGTTCCATGCAGCCTTCCCAGTGACTGCTTGCTTTGTGGAGTTAATCATCTCACTTCTTCACTAGAATCTACTTGTTCATTATCTACCATGAAAGCACGAGTTCAGTGCTTAGGGATCCTCACAAAAAGGAGGTTCTGGGTCACCACACGGTGGTGGTGTTTTTCCTGAAATTTCCACATTCTCTCTAGTAACAAGCAAAGCTTTATAAAGCAGCTCCTAAATTCCAGTGAAGCCCCCAATTGCCACCTTAATTACTGTCTCAGCAGGGCTCAGGTGGTGGGAAAGGGCACCTGGGGGAGGCTGGAGGAAGAGGGCATTGCTTGCTGAAGATGAGAGATAAAGAGCTAAATCCACCCCCCAAGTAGCAGCCCCCTCCTCTTTGCTGCAGACATATGCACAAGCCGAGGTGAGCGTTTCTCACCAAGTGGACTCAGGAGACAAAGAGGGAGCCCACACAGCCTGCAAGGATTACTGAAATGGGAAATGCTGCAATGATTCAAGCTGGTGCAGAGCACTTAGGGAAAAAGTAGTCTCTTCAATTCAAGTCGATAAATATTTATTAAGGTATGGAGATACTGGAGAAACAAAGGAAAAAAACCACAATCTCTACCCTCAAGGGGTTTATGTTCTACTGGATGAATACAACATGTACACAGATAAGTATATTAAAACAGCTATTAAAACCTTTGACAAGGACAAAATACACTAGAATAAGAAAAAAGCTGTTGATTTGCAGAAAATCTTCACCAAAAAATATGTCTGATAAAGGTCTGAGATCTACAGTATATAGGGAATTGATATAAGTTCATAAGAACAAGAATCATTCCCCAATTGATAAATGTTTAAAAGAGATAGTTTTCAAAAGAAAGGCAAATGATCAAAAGCCATATAGAAGAATGCTCCACATCATTAATATAATAAAAGAAATGCAATTATTTAAAAATATTAAGGTTCCACCCCACACCCATCAGATTGGCAAAAATTATAAGAGACACAAATATGCCATGTAGGAGATACCATGGGAAGATAGGAACACTCTTGTTGAAATTGTGTATTGGTCCAACCATTCAGGAAAACAAAGTAAAACTGAAAAGTCACTATCCTATATCTTTTGACCAAGTGATACTGTTAATAGGCATATATCCCATGGAAATAAAAGACAGAGAGAATGATCCTATATATACAAAATATTTATAGCAGCACTTTTTGTGGTAGCAAAGAATTAGAAACAAAATGGGCACCTATCAATTGAGGAATAAGTAAACAAATTATGAATATGAGTAATTCAGAGAAACTTAGAAGACTAACATGTACTAATGAAGAGTGAAATAAGCAGAATCAGTTGATCACTTTACACAGCGACTACAATAATGGGAAAGAAAACAACATTGAAAGACATCAGAACTTCAATCAATGCAGTGATCAGTCTTGACTTTAGAGCTCTGATAGTAAAATGTATTTCCCTTTCCTCAGGAGAAAGGTGGTAGACTGTGGGTACAAAATGAGGCATATGCTGTTAATTAGAGATTGGGATTTTGGAATTCAGGATTGTAGAGATAGAACAGTTATGAGTAATGTGAGAATTAAATATCTACCCATACCATGAGTGGATGAAATGAAGTGCAAATATCAGTCATGGAAGTTGAGGAGGCTGGTGAACTGGAAGACCAGATGTCACAGAGGCATCAATGCCAAAATATGAGGGAGGCATTTGAGGAAAGGAAGACTTTGGGTCAGGTGCTCAACTCAAGAAAGGAAGAAGAATGTCCTGAAGATCGGTAGATGACTGTAATAAGGCTCTGGATTGATTAGTAAAGATGAGTGAGTTTTGTTTAGTCATTTTTTTAGTCATGTCTGACTCTTTGTGACCCCATTTTGGGTTTTCTTGGCAAACCTACTGTAGGATTTGCCACCTCCTTCTCTAGCTCATTTTACAGATGAGGAAACTGAGGCAAAGAGAGTTAACTGACTCTCCCAGGGTCACACAGCTAGGAAATATCTGAGGCCAGATTTGAACTCAAGAAGACGAGTCTTCCTAACTCCAAGCCTGTCACACTATCCACTCTACCACCTACCTAGCTGCCCCAAAAGTTAGATGAAGTGACCCTTGAAAGAGAGAGATTGTTGACCCATGGTGGCAGAGGGGCAGTCTGGAAGTGAAAGTGAAGAGCAAGTCCTGTGGTTCAGTGGTGCAGCTTGTGGCTTGATGTGAACCTTGCCACAGACATGGCATCTATGGTTTGGTGCCTCAAAACAAGAAATAGAATTGCCAAGGAATGAGACCTGGTCTTGGAAACCTTGGAGACTTCCTTCCATTCAGTTGCAATTAGGTACCTCCTCACTCAGGGACCACTGCCTTTCATCCAGACAGAAGTCCCTCAGGGCCATTTTCCAAGCTTCCTTGTTTTTTTCCTTCTTGCTTCTCGGTTCCCTACCTCTCTTGCTCTTACTGAGTCACATGTTTGAAGTGATAACCAAAGTGTCTGTCACTACTCTCTGTCTCCCCAAAAACATTTACTCATAGCAGCGTGGGCTTTCTGTCACTGGGGAGACTATACAGGAAATAGTCAAGGACAGAGATGAGGAGCCTACTGCCCCAAGGCCACACATGGCCCTTTTCCTCAAGTGCAGCCCTTTAAGTGAATCCAAACTTCACAGAACAAATCCCCTTAATAAAAGAATTTGTTCTGTAAAACTTGGACTCAGTCAAAAGACCACATGCGGCCTCAAGGTCACAGGTTCTCCACTCCTGGTCAAGGGCTTTGCCATAAACGATTCAATCCAACAAACATGTATTCAAATGAGTACTGGTTGAAAGTTGAAAACATGGTAACTGAAAGACATGGTTATTTTCCCATAGCAATCTGGGTGTAAAAGCTATGAGCATATTCCAAAGGAAGGTTAATAGACTTTAGCATAGACTGCAGTAAAAACTTCTGAATAGGGTCTTCAAAGGTCACTAGGACAACAAGCATTTATGAAGCGTTTGCTATGTTCCCAGCACTGTGCCAAGCACTGAGGATACAAATGCAGGCACGAAGATAGTCCCTACCTTCAGGGAGCTTATGTTCTAATGGGGGAGGACGACGCATAGAGAGAGCTAAAGGGGGCGAGGGGGGGGGAGATGCCTGGGCTTGGGGCATGACGTCCAGATTTCAGCTTGCTGAGAAATGTAAAGAGAACCAGCCTGGGTGCCCTCCTTAAAGGGAGGTGCTGGGAGGAGGCGTCCAGTCAGTGGGAGAGGCTGCAGGGGCTGAGGGTACTTTGAGTTGTGAATTACAAGTCTGAAGTGATCTTCCAGGATGAAGAGTTTTCTGGGGCACGACTGAAAAGTCCAGATTGCAGCCTGGCGAGAAGCAAAGAGGGTTTTGGTCTTTTTTTTTTTATCTTATTTTGGTCTTATAGAAATACAGATTTTCCTGAGGATTTGAAAGTACTTTTATCTCTATAACTGTACATCAACTGAGTAACTGGCTATTAGGGGAGTGGCCCTACTTCATGAACCACAGAACCAGTGCCCAAAAAAGCTCAAGAAGTATCCCAGGCAGTCATGAACAGAAAGAGACAAATCTGGGGAAAGAAGCCTGCGGAGTGTGTGGGGCTAAGAATCTTGATCTTAGAAGCCTGGCCTTCATGTTCCATAACTTTTCAGGAAAGTTCTAGGCAACCTTTAGACTGAGACATCATTTAATCTAGCCCCAGGCCTCTATATGAGACAGCAGCTAACCACTCAGGAAGGATGCTGCTCACCTCCTGCACAGAGGGTGCAAAGAAAAGCACTTTTCACACAAGACCAATGCTGGGATTTGTTTCGCTCGACTACTTGTTCCAAGCATTTTGTTTTTCAGTTTTCTTTTTTTCTGTTTCCAGTGTGGGAAATGAGTGAAAATAATAGAGATTGAAAATAGATTTTTCTTCACTGAAAAATTATTAAATTTAGAGGGGAAAAAGACTATACCTAGTCCACTGCACACTAAGAAAGAATAGTGTTTTATATATATACTTATATATATATATACTATTATTTAAATAAATTTAAAAACATTTAAACCTTGCAGGGGAAGGTAAGCCACATTTTTCCTCAGAAGAGTAATAATAAAAGGGGAGAGTGGCTTTGTAAAATTTGGAGGCTGTTAAAAAGTTTCTCCTTTTTGTTGTAAGCCTTGAAGCATATTTTTGTATGTTCTTGAAGGAACATTAGCTGTAACTATAAGAGAGAGAATCGGAAAGCATTGGATAGTAAACACAAGTTGGCTGTTCACAGACATGGTAAACAGAACCCTTGGAGGTCCACCTTATAAACTTTTCAGTATAACTGTCCAAGATGGGAAAGTCTGATTGGGGTCAAGTGGAAGATAACACTTGATAGAAATTTCAAATTATTTCCAGAAAACAGAGTCCATTAATTGTCAAGTGCTACTGGCATTTCTTCCTGAGTCTGAAAAAAAGATGACTTCCTACATCTCTCCAGAGAATAATACTTGGGGGACACACCAGAGCTAGCTAGTGTGGTCTGATTCTCATGCTCCGTGTTCAAAAGACACAGAGTAAAAAGTAAAGACACAATGCTTTCTTGGTGCAGTCAAGGCTTACAACAATGCTGTGTGAACATAGGCATAGACTGGAGATGATTCAATCATCCCTGAAGGTCAGTGGGGATTGGGAGAGGAGAAGATGCCAAGGGATGAATTGTCTCATGGAAGCTGAATCTTGTTTATTTATAACCACATACCTAAAATGCAACTCAATATTGAGACATGTATTTAGAAACCATACATTGAATATTCCTAATATGTTTCTTCAGAAAACTTTGACCTGAAAGCATTCATGTATAATCACTCTAGGAGGGTAGGGAGCAGTCTGAAGAAGTAATCAATTAGCATGGAGATCTGGGTCGTACATACACTTGATCATCGATCCTTTAAATGATGGAGAATTGGCCATATGTAACAAACTCTGTCCCAAGTGATCATCACAATTGCCATATCTATTGCTGAATCCTCCAAAAGAGGTGATACACACCTTCATTCCCAAATGGAGTAGAAATGACCTGAAAGCTAGCCATGTCTAGTGTGTGAAAGTTGCCATAGAGACTTGGTGGCATTAAGAGGTGCTCAGTGCCAGCATAAGAGGTTGTCCCACACAAGAGGGATTTTGAGTTAGCTCTCTCATTTTACCAGTTCCTTCCTCTTCTGAGGATATACAGTAGTTTCTCCTTAGGAATTTTCTTCTCCTGCCCTTTCCTTTGCCAGCACTTTATCCAAAACCAGCAAACACTGCACCATATCAGCCGGTGTCTTTTGTGTGAAGATAGCTTAGCCTGGACTAGAAGAGAACAAAGTCTCAAACTTACAGCTTGCTTGCTGCCTTGAGGAGCCTAGTGAATTCTGGTCAGTACAAAACTCTGAAGGCAGTGTGTATAGATACTAGATGTTGATCAGGAAAATTCTATATATATAGTTTACTTAGATTTTACCAAAGCATCTGACAATCTATGCTGTTCTTTTTTTCTTTCCTTTTTATTATTCCATTCCTGTGGGAAAATGTGAAAAATAGCAAAGTTAGGTGGATTTGTAACTGATTGATTGACTAGACTAGAAATAGTAATTATTAATAGTCAACTTTTGTCAGTATTTACTTTGAAGATAGTCTCTGGTAGAGTGCCTCAGGGATCCATGCCCAAGTCCATGCCATTTAACATTTTTGCCAATGATAATGCCATAAATGATGCACTAATCAAATTTGTAGATACAAATTTGCAAGGGGGAAGGAGGGAGAGGAGGGGAAATAATTAACATATTAAATGACAGAGTCAGGATTCCAAAAGATATTGACTAGTAAGAGTATTGGACTTCATCTAAGAATGAGATAAAATTTAATATGGCTCATAAAAAGTCAGACACTTGGTTTCAATAACAATGGCTTCACAAGATGGGAAGGTATGGCTAGGTAGCAGTTCGTCTGAAAAAGATTTGCAGGTTTTACTCGGAGGAATAGGCAGTTTCATACAGCAGCCAAGCAAGCCAATGGGATTGGAGTTACATGAGGAAGTACTTCTGGTCCTATATAAGAGAAGCATTAGACAACCCCACTGGACCCAACCCTGATCACACATCTGGAAGTTTTGTTCAGCTCGAGGTGCTATATTTTAGGAATGATCCTGACAAATATCGGGAAGAGAGTGGCCAGCATGTCAAAGGACCCTTGAGATCATACCATGTAAGGATCATTCAAGGGAACTGGAACCTGGAGAAGAGGAGACAGGGAGGAAATGACAGCTGCCAGAGACATCTAAAGGGCTCCTCATCCTCCTCTAGGGCTCGGCCCTAGAAGGCAGAACAGGCAGCAATGTACAGAAGTAACAAGGAATACAATCTAGGCTCAAAGAAAGAAAAACAGTCTAACAACTGGAGTGACTCAGAAGTGGACTGGGCTTTTCTGGAAAGTAGGGAGTCCCCTCCTCATTGAGCCAGGTCTTTAAGCAAAGGCTGGACAGCCGCTTGGGTTGGGTGTGTTGAAGAAGATGGTCTTGTTCGGTATGGGTTGAGCTAAATGTCCTCTGAAATTCTGTGGTTCTATGACAACTACAGCAAACAACTGCCAGACATGGTGTGAAGAGGACCTCCTCCTGTCTGAAATAGTTCCTTGTTTAGTTACAGTTTGTACAGTGCCAGGATACTGTGATTCCAAACCGATCTTGGGAGATCTCCGGGGGTACTTAGGATAGCAAGAGTCATTGTTCTGCTCTGGATTCCATATAAAAATGTGCCCTAGATGGATACAAAGTCAAGTCATTATCTGATCTCCCTCTTTGGTCCCAAGACCAAACCTAGCGTTCTAAGTCCCTAAGGTCAGGCCTCTTGGTCTACTTGCTCTATTCCTACTATCCCAGACTTTTTACTGGGAGGCTGCCATGTTTTCTGAGTCATTGAGAGGAAAGTGAGAACACCACTCAAATGGGATTGATAGACACCCTCTGGGCCCAAGCCAAGGTGAAGAGAAGAACCAATTGTCAGCCACCCGTTAATTGAGAGTTCTGTGTCTCTTTCTGTACACAACTCAAGGATTTTAGCCTTCCAGTTTACAGACCTGACTGATAGTCCCTTAACACTGTGAACATCTGTGTTTACCAGTATTTCAAGATAAGCAATAGAAGGGGAGTTGCTCAGGGGTCTGGGAGGCCTAGAAATAGCAAGGATTTGATTGCAAAGGCAGTGCCATGGATTTTACAGTCTGTATATAGCTTGCATTGGTGGTTGTGATCCATTATTTAGTGTCCAGGCCTGTCTTTGGTTCAGAGGCATCATACTACTGTAAAAAATCTCACTTGAGCTTTCCTTTTTAGGGACTGCATGAAAGGAGATGAAACCGAGAATAAGAAGATTGGCTGCACGGTTAATCTGATGGCAAGTAGATCAACACTTCTCCCCAATGTCTGGTCTAGTTTGCCTAGATTTCTTTCTCTCCTGCACTCTGTAGCATGTAACTAGCATCATTTGGGAAGAAAAAGAAGCAAAACATTTGCTGCCCACCTTAGAAATGAAGGTGCCAAAACAGGCAACACTTCTCTGTGCCTTCTCACCTGCACAGATGAGTAGAGGGGCTTCCACCTGAGGCAGAGGAATCGTTGGCCCACCCCTGCCATTTGGGCCTCAGGACCTGCTCAACAGAGCCGTTAGTGAAGGAATATTTGCTCTGAGCATTTTCTTTCCTCAACAGAACGCTAGCATTCCAAGTGAAAGCTCTTCTATATCCTTTTCCTCCCTCTCTCTTTCTCCCAGGCTCTAGTTTATATCTGACCTCTCAGTGTGATTGCACTCACTTCCCTGGTGTTAGTTGACTTGCACTGGACACAGGAGTGAGCTCAGGAACTAACAGCTTCTCCCAGAATTCCAATGCCCTTCTTGACAAGAATTTCATCTCACTCTTACAGAACTTTTACAAATCTGAAATCAACAAAGAGGAAATGTACATCCGATACATCCACAAATTGTGTGACATGCATTTACAAGCTGAAAATTATACTGGTGAGTACTAGCTACTTCCCCTTCCCCATACCCAGCAACATTAGAGGGGAAAAACATGGAGCACCCTTTCATTGAGAGACTCAAGAATTGCCGACAGAGCAAAGCAAAATAGAGACTCAACCCCCATGAATTCCAGCCATCAGAAAGGTTATAAAAGAGCCAATGGGTCCCTTCCTCACCCTCTTCTCCTCCCTTTCTTGGTATCGCAGCCATGTGTTCTAAGCTCATATTAGTGAGAGAGGAAGAAGGGAAGGGAAAGTAGCACAGTGGATCAGGGATAAAGTGAAGACCAACCCAAATCCTGACACCACCACCCTCCACTGTCTACAGCCCCAGCTTCTTGATGACTATGTTATCTGCTCTTCCCCTTCATTACTGCCCCACTCACTGTTCCCCAAGGACATCCTCACTCATTTGAGGGCATCATTACTTCATCTCTACTTTTTTAAGTTCTGTGGGTCTGCCTTTGGACTTCTGTGAGAGCAACCATTCTTTGTACTTTTCCCATCACAACTGAAAGGCAAAGGAAAGTAAAAACCAGGAGCTTAACAAGATTACCAACAATTGCAATTTTCATAGCAGGTTGCAACCCAATATTTAAACATTATTTCAGCCCTTCTCATGAGGATACCACTGGCATTTAGCAATGAAACAATTCCTGTGTTTAACTGATGGTGGAGAGTATTACCCTGCTTCCTGAAATGCCAAGTGTGTGTCTTTCTGTAAAATTTAAAGTTAAATTATTGAAAAGTTGTTTAGAAGCCCAGGGAGCAGTTCTATATCCCTGGGTGCATGGTGTAGCACAATTTGATTTCTGTGCATGACTTAATGGTCTTTCAGGTCTCACCAACATGTTTTAATTCCTAGCTACAGATCTAAACAAAGAAATAACATCTCCCCAAAAGCTAAATTTGAATGAATTTGTTGTCCCAGAGTCCACTGTGAGGGTCAGGGATTTTCATTACTTAGTCATTCTCCAGATCTTAGAAGATGGTTAGTATACATTTTAGGGTGTCATTCCATGAGCAAGAGAGCAGTTGGCCAGAAATGAAACCTTAAAAACCTCCATTTCCTAAGGCAATAACAGGAGGTATTTATAGATTCTGCTTCAAAAGGGAAAGCTAGTCAGCATGGTCTGAGCTATATAAAAGGTGCTGGGACCATGCAAGGGATACAAGAAAAGGAGAGCTTGCCATCCCTGCCCACAGGGACAGAGATGAGGCAACATGGACACCCATAAGAAGGGTTCAGGATGTGTATGGTGTATGGATGTGAGACAGTAGAGGGAAAGGGGATACATGAAAAGTATCATGGCCAGGCAGCTTCCTCAGAGATTTTGTCTGGAAAAAAAAGGGAATTTTGACTGGTCCTCTGAGGGTCAATTATTGGACAATAGAAGAATGGCATGTAGTTTGGGAAGCAAGCTTGAGTAGTGACTAAAAACCTGATCAGGAGAGTTCAGAAATCACTACTTTGCCAATATGAAACTTACCAAAAATGCTCAAGTGAAATTGGAAGAGTTAGTTAGTAAGATTGATTAATAAGAATCCTGAACAATGGCTCTAATTCAATATGAGTCATCCCTTAGAATTTGGGGAACCACATCATTCCACTGGTATTATTTTAAATAACTCTAATTTCCTCCTCTTGCAGTGAGATGGCACAGTGCCTCAGCCCTGGGCATCACTGTTAGCTTGGGCCACTTGGATTAGGGGACTCCCAGCATTGGGCTGTAAGCCCAATCATACAATAGGCAGGCACTCACACCCCTTCATTTGGATGCCATTTTTAAAACCAAATTATTTGGAAATGGAAGTGATGATGGAGAAAGTAATTTCCAAAACAGCAGCATTGGCTGAGTGTAGGATTTGAAAGGATTGGCTAGATCAGTAAAGATTAATGAAATATTCTATCAATATTAAATCCTGTTAGAGGATGCTAAGATGGGAAGAAAGGATGTGCAAACAAATTAGGCAAAGAAGTCAAAGGAGAAGCTAGAGGTATTTTAATGATGCATCTCCATATTCAAAGGTCAGCCTCCATTTCACAAATCAGCTTATTGACAACAAACAGGAAAAAAATTCCTCTCCTATTCAAAACATTGGAGAAAAGAATCTGGCTGTTTTAGTGGTGAGGTTGTAATTCAATTAGGCAAGCATTTATTAAGCATCTGCAATGTGTAAGGCTCTTTGCTAGTCATTGAGGATGGAAGAACAGAAAGGAAAACCAGTCCCTTCCCTCAAGGAGCTTATATTCTAAAGAGGGATACAAGCATGTAAACAGATAAGTTAATTCAAGATAAATTGAGGAAGGAAAAAGGACTAACAAGTAGGGGGAATCAAGAAAGAAGTCTCTCCCATAGAAGATGACACCTGAGCTAGGTGGCACAATGGATAGAGTGACAGACCTGGAGTCAGGAAGGCTTATCTTCACTAGTTCAAAGCTAGCCTCAGACACTTACTAGCTGTGTGACTCTGGGCAAGTCAGTTCATCCTGTTTGCCTCAGTTTTTCCATGTGTAAAATGAACTGGAGCTGGAAATAACAAACCAGTCCAGTATCTTTGTCATGAGAACTCCAAATGGGGTCATGGAGAGTGGGACATGACTGAAATTACTGACACCTTGAACCTTCAAGGAAGCTCAGGATTCTTAGAAGGGGAGGAAATACATTCCAGGCATGTTCAAAGATACGAAGATGAAATGCTGAGCTTGGGGAATAGAAAGCAAGTCAGTTTGTCTAGGATGTAAAATGCATGAAGGGGAGGAGTAGAAAGTTCCCAAAAGTAGGTGCGTTAGATTATACAGGGCTTTAAATGCCAAACTAAGGAGTGTTTATTTCAGTGTTTCAAATGTGGAGCTTGAATGTAGAGAAGGGAACAAATATGAGAGATGGGGAAACAGGAGAAATCAAACTTAGCTACTGACTAGGGCTGGGCTTTGAGGGAGGGGAAGGGTTGAGGAATAGCTTTGAGGGTGTAAACTTGGGTAACCACAAGGAGAGTGGTATCCTCAATAGAGATGGGGAGGTTTGAAGAAGAGTGGGTTTGAGGGAAGATAATGAGATGATTTTTGGACATGTTGAATTTGAGACACCCATGAGACCATCCAGTGGAGATGCCCATCAGGCAGTGCGGGACTGACTCAGGAGAGAGATAGTCACTGTACAGACATGGCAGTTGAATTCATGGGAGCTGATGAGATCACCAAGAGTGAAGAGGGGGGAGAAAAGGACCCAAGATAGAGGATAATGATGATCCAGCAAAGGAGACAAATAAGGAGGGGTCCAATGGGTAGGAGGAGAACCAGGAGTGAACAATGTCACAAAACCTAAGTTGTGAGTCCGTGTCTATTGTAGTCATAATTCATCTGCAGGTCTAGGAGGGCTGAACCATCTAAGACAATTTTTTGCTGCCTACATTAGCCACAGCAGATGGGAAAATCATAGATGAGTTCAAATGAACCTTTGGTTCTGACATATTGAGGACATTTCACCATGGGTCAAATTAACCAAACAGCTTTTCTCTGGGTCTGTCTTCTCTAATCTCCCTGTATCTCTGTGTTGAATGAACATTTATCAGATATGTTATAGTGGGGATTCCTTTTCAGATATAGGTTGTATGATAAAATGGCTGCTGGGGTCCCTTCCAAATCTAAAATTCTGTGGTTCTGTGGTCTCTTTAAGTGTAAGGGATTGTCATTACAGGGTTTTCTTAACTCTAAAGAGCTTATTCATTTTTCTTGTTTGTATATTTCTGATTGTAACCTTGCCCAGCGTGCCAAAATATAATTTGGACTTCTAAATTAAGACCTTTTGAGCTAACTGACTGAAGGTCTACTGCTCTTTCTTCTCGCAGAGGCTGCGTTTACTCTGCTTCTGTATTGTGAGTTGCTCCAGTGGGAGGACCGGCCACTTCGGGAATTCCTGCATTACCCATCCCAGACTGAGTGGCAACGAAAGGAAGGCTTGTGCCGAAAGATCATTCACTATTTCAACAAAGGGAAGGTATGTGATGTGCCCAGGATGACTCTCCTAAAGACAAGCTCCCCCCTCTCCCTACCACTAACATCCCTCTTTGTTACCAGCCTGGTTTCTCAACTAGATACTCAAGAGTGATGGGTGGGGAGAGGGAGGCCAGAGAGTCAGAGAGAGAGAGAGAGAGAGAGAGAGAGAGTGTGTGTGTGTGTGTGTGTGTGTGTGTTTTGGGGTGGGAGTGAGGGCATCCCATATTCATGTGTGTATCTGTGTGCCTGTATGTGCATGTATGGGGCCATATACACATAGGCTCACTTAGCACATGGAGTAGGAAATGTAAAAGGAAACCAGAACCAACAGATTCAGGTTTGAGAAGTAGAGTGGCAACCCCACAGAGGGCAATTTATGTACTTTGATAATTGCTGATGCTCTTTATAAGAGGCTCCAGTGCTTTTGTTTATATTTATTAGAGGCACCTTAAAGAAGTGATTTGATTTTCTAATCTACCAGAGTAAATGTAAATGTGGACTACCCAAATGAATGCATTTTAGGTGCAGGAAAACAAAATAAATGTTGCCTCTTGACTGACTTTCTCTTTGGCCCCAGACTGACCTTTGTCCCAACCAAGTAAAATATTCTTTAATTTGGTTTATTAGTCCCATCATATATGCATATATGCACTTAGCTAGGATTAGAAGATTGTGCAGAGAGTTGATTCAGCCTACCAGAAAGCTTCCTGCTTCATTATTTGTCCTGTCCCTCCTTTTGAGTGAACCCAATTGGGAGAGTGTTGCTATTTGAATCTCTGTAGATGGCCAGGTTGAATGTGGGCCATAGGCTAAAGGGATTACTAGGTGCCTTTGGGAAACATTCTCTTCCTATTAAACTTTAAGCATATTTGTAAAATTGAAATAGAACAACCCAAGGAGCTGTAGTGATTAGAGGCCATGGCTAAAATTAATGGAAAATGTTTTTGATGGTTTTTTTTTTTTAAAGAATACTGTGACCTGAAAAAAAAAGGAAATTTTGAAGTTGAATGACTTCTGCCCAGATATTAGAAAATAGAGGATGAATTCTTGGTGCTCCCACCACATAGGAGATTCCTCTGTGTTCACAAAAGCCCTTCAGGTTTGGATGGAATCTTTAGTGTATATGATACAAACAATTAGCTAGGTGCTAACAAGAGTTTTCTTGAAATTCAAATCACATTTACTTCATTTGGGTCTTTGGATAAGCTTAAGACTTGTAATGTATTGGATGGATCTTCTGTGGGGGATTTATAGGAAAATGTGAACAAGGATGAGGAAGCATAAATAGCTTATGATCTGTACCCAGGGTGATATCATGGAAGCATAAATACAAAAGTGTATGTACCAGGCTCTCATCCATGCCTATGGAATTCACATTACAAATGCCATGGGGTTCCCATTTACCTATCTCCTCCTTCTTGTTATGGTCTTCCTAAACAATCAGTCCCAGAGTGTCCTCAAACACACTCTGGGGGGCCATTGCATTCACAGTGAGAAGGGAATTGGGTGAGCACATTAGTAGGTACCTACATAAGTGAATTTTAGATTATTTGTTTTATTCATTTCCTTCAATTAGCAATCATTGAGGGAGTTCTATATTTGCAGACCAATCTGGTTGTGCTCCTGAGTGTGTGTGTGTGTATTAATAGGATCTTTTCCAATCTTAATCTCTAATAATAAGCAGACAAGCAAATTTAAATCTTACTTATCAGCTTAGTTTTTAAGAGAGCATGAAGGAGGATCATGAGCAGCCTGAGTGTTAATAAAATATTAGAATGGAAGAAAAAATAGAGTAAGAAGTAATCTGCAAAGAATTATAAAGCCTATCCAACTACTGTTGACAGGGTTTTGCATTAAGGAACTCAGAAGATTGGAGTTTTCTGAGACAAATGCAAATCCCTTAGCATCCTTTTGCATTTACTGAATTCTTTGTTCTCTCTGAGTATGTGTTTATACAACACACTCTATATAACCCATGCAGAATGCCCACCTGATCAATTCCTACTGTATGACATACTTAGGAATTACTTGATAAGTCCAACTAATTCCCTTGGGAAAGGTTTTGGTTAATTTCATTCCTAGAATGAGGAAGCCAAGTCACTTATGCCAGAAAATTAAGATGCTTTTATGGGGAAGGAGTCACCCTGAGGGGAAAGAGAACTCAAGTAGAGGAGAAGCCAGGAGGTACAGTCAGAGTTGTTGGTGCAACCCAACAAGAGCTTCATCTGTGGGAGAGAGTGAGGCCAACAAGAACAAGTTTGATACCTCTTCCTGACTTTCAGGTATTTGAAGACAACTCTCATGTTCCTTCCAGAGCAAACATCCCTGGAGCCTTCACTTGGTGCTCATAGGGCATGGTATCCGGACCCTTCACCATTCTGGTTGCCCCAGTTTTGCCTCACTTAATGGCTTTAGATTTTTCATCTGCCAAATCATGATTTATTCTACTGATGTTGCTATACACTAAAATCTTCAACCAGAGTGTGTTTGAGGAGACTCTGGGACTGATTGGTTAGGAAGACCATAACAAGAAGGAGGAGATAGGTAAATGGGCACCCCATGGCATTTGTAGGGCACCACCCCCACCCCACCCCCAGGCTGTGAAGGGGAATGGATGTTTCTTTATTCTCTAGGATCTTCACTAGTTTTTCAGTTCCTTAGAATTCCTCTCTTCCTTTTAGTGATCTCTTCATTATGTTGCTATAATAACTAGGGATATTGTTCTCTTGCTTCTGCTTATTTCATTCTTCATCGATTTACATAAATCTTCACATATTTCTCTGAATTCCTTATATTTTTCTCATTTCTTACAGAACAATATTCCATCACATTCACATGCCAGTGTTTTTCCTGCCATTCTTCAGTTAATGGACACCCATTTTATTTCCAGTTCTTTGCTATCACCATAGTGGATACTGTTTTGCTATGCCTTATGTAGTGAGTACTACCATAAATATCTCGACTTCCATGGAAAGGGTGCCCAGAGAAGGATCACTGGATTCAAGGTCTACCAGTTCAGTCATTTTTCTTACAGAATTCCCAATAGATAGCCAGAGCTTTTTAAGATATCCATCTTTATTGAATATTACATGATAGAATTTTCCCAGAAACTGAAGTCAAGTCATTGGCCTACAATTAGCAGATTCCCATTTTCTTTTCTTTTTTTTTAATTTTCCCTTCCCCAATTCTGTGGTTCCTCTCCCACTCCCCCTTGAGCTTTCAGATGTCACTGGGAGTGGCTAAGTAACCACAGTCATCACTTCTTTCAGTATCCAAGGTTGAAGTTCATTTTGGGCCAAGTGACTTGAATTCATCAAGAACAATTAACTGTTCTCTCAACATTTCTTTGCTTATCTTGAGTATTAATTTAGTATTCATCATTTCTGTGTCTTTTCTTGCCCAGAGGTCAATCTCCTTGGCAGAGAAAACAGAAGCAAAATGATAATTTGGCAGCCCTGCTTTGGCTTTGTCATGGGTCATCGTCCTCTCCTCCCTGAATAACAGTCCTATCCTTTCTTTGATTTTGCTCTTTTTCCTGATATTTTTAAAAACAAAACCCGCAGCCTTTATTGTGATGAGCTTTTATGAGCCAGTTTGTTCTGAACTTCAGCACTTCTGACACCGAGTGTCTCCTCTATCATAAACCCTCAGAAGGAGCAGTTACTTCCCCTCACCCAGGTTGTGATCATTGCCACTCCAGCAGTCAGCTCCTCCCCATTGGTGAGCATCAATTCCAGAATAGAATTCATCCTTTACTTTCTGAATGACATTATGATTAAGGAAAGTTATTTAAGGCAAACTTCTCTAAGCCTGTTTCTTAAACTGTGAAATGAGGGATTGGACCAGATAACATCAGTGACCCTTATAGGGTCTAATTATAAAAATTGTGAGCTCCTCTGCTTTTGGCAGAGAACTAACCCCAGAATATAACTTGACGGTTGGGGATTCCCATCACTGCTATATCATGCTCCTGCCTCCTGTTTATTTCCCAGATTTCTCATCTAGCTCCACTTTCTGTTCAGGTGGTCTGTAACATACTTAGATGAAAATACAGTTTTTGTTTGTCCTATCATTGACCTTTTGTTTTTTAATTTTATTTATTTTATTCTGAACTTAAGAAATAAAAACAAGCCTTTCCATAACATAGTAGAATAGGGAAAAAACGATGATTGTACATGAAACTGCAAATCTATTAAATACAGCCTGCTATCCCTTTGAAATATATAATAAAGTTGTTGTGTAACTTTCTTTTTTACCCTTTTTTTCTTCCCTCCCCCCTCAGATGGCTACTATTAGAAACAAATATGCATATACATATAGAACCATTCCGTACATATCTCTATTTATCAGTTCTTTCTCTGGATGCAAATAGCATTTTCCTTCATGTGTCCTTTGTAGGTAATTTGGGTATTTATAGTAGTCAAAATGACTTAGTCACTCAAACTTGTTCTGAAAACAATATTACACTAACTCACTGTTGGTGGAACTGTGAACTGATTTCATCATTTTGGAGAGCAATATGGAATACCCTTTGACCTAACAATACCACTATTAGGTTTGTTTCCCAAGGTGATTAGGAAAAAAAAGGAAAAGAGTCTATATGTTCTAAAATGTTTGTAGCAGCTCTCTTTGTGGTGGCAAAGAAATGGAAATGGCTGAACAAGCTGTGGCACATGATTGTGATGAAATACTACTGTACTACAAGAAATAATGACCTTGAGATCTTAGAAAAACCGATAGATTTACATGAAACAATGAAGAGTGAAATGAGCAGAACCAAGAGAACATTGATCTTCATCCAAATGGTCTCCACCATGCTTTCACTCTTAGCTTCCTGGATTTCCTCACATAGGTACACCTTCCTAATATGAAATGCTTCCCCCGACTCAGGTCATTTTAATTTTATTAATTTTTTTTTTAAGCAATTGGGGTTAAGTAACTTGTTCAAGGTTACACGGCCAGTTATTTCTGGGTGGGTGCTAAGTGTCTGAGCCCAGATTCGATCCCAGGTCATCCCAACTCTGGGGCCAGTGCTCTTACTCACTGCGCCACCTGGCCACCCCTTCAGGTCATTTTTATTATCCTGTTTCTTTTGAATAAAATACACCCATCCAAAGCCACATTCCAGTCATGGGTCTCACCTTTCTCAGTGAAACTTAGTAAAATCTAATTTGCCACACTGTATTAGGACAGCTAATTTATCTTGCTTGTTGCCTAAACTTTCTGTTTTTGTGCATAAACATCTGAGGCCATGAGTTTTACTACTGGTTCCTTTCTTGGATTCTGTCTGCTGTGAGCTTCTGAATAACTATTCTTTCTATGTTATAACTTCTCTTTATGGTGTGTGTGTGTGTATATATATATATACATATATATACACACACACACACACACACACACAGTAGTCAAAATGGCACTATATGTATACATATATATAATATATATCTTTGTAAATACATGTAGGCATTTTTTTCCCTTCCCCTATCCTTTTTAGTTTAAAGCTCCTTTAATGAAATTTGTGAGACAAAAGACAAACACATTCTAACTAGCCTTTGTTAGGTACATTCCATCCCTATCATTCCTATATTTTAAGTCAGAAATCCAAATCTCATTCTTGGATTCCATTTTCTTAACCAGCCATTCATCTGCTGGGAAATCTTTTCTGTATTCTCTTCTGTATCAGCCTTGCCTTCTTTGTGATGAAAATATCCCTTATGTCCTTTGTAGGCATAGTTTTAAAGACTACCAACAGAGCTAGTGGAAATAATCAGATTTCACTTAATGAGTTTCAGAAGAGCTTCTGCCTCTTGACCGAAAAGTAGCCACAGAAGGAGTCCATGTGAAAGAGCATCATATGGTTGGCATTCAGCACCCTTCTTCTCTTTGGCCTGCATGTGACAGCAGCTAGTAGAGTAACCTAGTCGTAGCTCCATGGCTAATAGCTTAACCCCAATACTGAGATCTCTGTCCATAACTTTGGCTCCTGCCGAGCTACCTTTATAATTCTTCTTTCAGCTACATTGCAGATCTTTGCGAGGGCCTCTGAATTGGGGTCAGGCCTTAAAATTAGAGTTCAAATGCCCATTAGACAAAAAATAAGAGAACAATAACAACGATAGCAATCAAGCATCTGACTTCTTTACTATTTAAACTCTTCAGGCAGAGAAGCCATTCATACCCAATGAAATTTTCATTCACAAATCATATAAGTGAGAAGTCCTCCATAAAAATGCTCTTGGCAAAAGACCAGGATGTTTGTATGATACTCTGACTGTTTAACCAGAACTCGCATAATTGTTCTTGTGGTTGGTTTGCCATTGTCTGGAAATACAACTTCTAGCTTGAGAGGAAACTAAAGGATACTCCATAGTGGGAAGCATTGATTTGACAATGGAAAAGCCCACTAATCTTCCTTGTATAAATGTATAAAACTTGTTGGGTCAATGAGCCTGAGGACATTTATAACTAATTTTGGTGTATTTATATCTTCTCTAAATAGCTGTGAAATTTTTATCTATAGGGCATACTTTCTTCAAAGGCTAGAAACTGTCATGGATTTATGGGGTACTTAACCCCAAATGAAGTGCTTAAGGCCTTTCCTTCTCCTTGATGCTATTATTACAAATAGTATGGGAAAGAAAAGACCAAAGGGAAATTTCCAGGTGTACTTCCACTACTAAGAAAGAGGGGACCCAGGCTTCCATAAGAAGGGTGGAAATAGAACCAAGCACCACTTCCGAGCCAAGCGTGCTACTTTTCATGGTCTTGTTACCATAACAACATGCAGCCCCAGAGCCTTCCTCTCCTTTGTAGTACTTGGCATTCCCACAAGGCTCCTGAGGTCAGAGTTTTCAGAAGGCCCCATTTTGTGCTTCTTGTTATCCCAAAGGATAACTTATGAGATCTGGATAAGTCAATGAAACACATCATAGGCCTTTATTTTCTACTTGGTTATACATGGCCTATATCGGGGGATAGACATCTGTAACTTAAATGTTAATCTTGAAAAAGAGAGAGCCCTTTGCATTTCAGTTTGGAATCAATTATCTGGGAAACATGAGTTGTCTCACTGTCTTCCTATTCTTCTTGATATGATTCTCTGCGGTTCTGAATTCATCTACCTGTTTATGTTGCAGAGCTGGGAATTTGGGATTCCACTGTGCCGAGAGCTTGCATGTCAGTATGAAAGCCTCTATGATTACCAGAGCCTTAGCTGGATACGGGTAAGTAGATAATATATACCTTTCCCTCCTCTAGACCACAAACACAGACTTCTGGAAAAGCACCACAGTCCTGGGCAGTTTTTCTTTAGAAAACTGTCAATAATTTTCCAGTTAAATAGTCTCAATGCTCTCTTATTGAGCATTTTCTATGGACCTAACCCTATGTTATCACAGGCTATGAGAGATAGAGCAGAGGAGAAGGGATAACATTGTTACACACGAAAAAAAAATGAGAGCCAGCAGCACAAAATAGTATGCAAATAAAACCCAAATTGTAATACAGACTCCAAGTCCAGTAGAACTTCAGACAAGGGAGAGAACAGCGTGGGCAGGACTGGGCTGGAAGGGCTTCATGTAAGAGGTATGTAGTATTACTTCATATGAAATGTACCCTGAAGAATACCTTCCTCAGGTGTCCATTTTCAGGGAAAGAAACTTGAAAAGCTGCATGTTATAATGGAAAGAGCCAAATTTGGATTTGACATCTAAGAAACTAGGTCCAGAATCTGCTTTAAGTCAATTAGCAATCTATTATTGTCATTTATTGTTGTTGTTATTATTAAGAGATAATATGACAGAGTAAAGAGGGCTGAATCCAAAGTCAAGAAAACCCAAGTTCTAGTTCTGATACATACTGCCTTGTGACCCTAGACTTAACCTCTCAGTGCTTGGAATATCTCTCTAAGATTATTAAATTGAAGAGTAGATGCTGATCTATATTGTTAGAAGGGGTAAGGGAATCCCTTCATTGCACCAGTGAAGTCACAGATTCAGACCATGAGAAAAATCATCATCATCTTAATCATTTTTTTTCATACACTTGTCAAATATAAGGAGCAACCCTCATCAGCAGAAGGAAGTTTCTCCCTGGGAGCTCTCTATGCCAGTAAAATCACAGGCCCAATCCTGATTCCAGTTCACTAGTTTGAAAATATATTTAACAGACATATAGAAAATGGGAATCGGAGAAGAAGAGGACAGCTGGTCAGGGTGGATGGATGGCTAGATTGTGATAAGGGATAACAGAAAGGAAATAGGACTAATTAACTCTTGTTTGATTCTGTCTTCTCTGACAAGAACGATAATCTTTGGATAAGAAAGGACAGAAAAAAATGGCTAATAGGGAGTTGAAATCCAAGATAGATGCTGTTTAGTTGTTTGCTGATCTTGTCTGATACTTCACAACCCTATTTTGGGTTGTCTTAGCAAAGATACTTAAGTGATTTGCTCTTCCCTTCTCCAGCTCACTTTGCAGATAAGGAACTGAAACAAACAGGGCAAAGTGACTTACCCAGGGTCACCCAGCTAGTATGTATCTGAGGTTGGATTTGAACTCCTGACTCCAGACCCAGCACTTTATCCACTGGACCCCAACATAAGTAGGTAGATAATAAGAGAGTACCTCATTAACCTTAGTTAGTTCAAGTCATCAGGCCAGATGAATTATATCCTATGATACTGAAAGAACTGACAGATGTGATTACTGAACCACTGTCAGTGATCTTTTAAAATCATATAGATCATGAGAGGTGCTCCAAGACTACACAAGAACAAATGCCCCTACTTTGAGGAAAATGCAAGAAAAAATGTAGAGCCTTCAACTATAAGTTGGGCTTGATTTCAATCCTTTCTCTCCCCTCCCAAAGAAAAGTGTGGTTGATTAACTTCCAGAAAAGCAAACAGTGATCACAAGATTCAGCATTACTTTAATAACAACTCACATTTCTATAACACTTTAAGGGTAACAAAGTTTGCATCCATAATCGCATTTGATCTTTGCACCTCCTCTCTTTTGTAAGATAGATATTATCACTTTCCCTATTTTACAGATGAGGAAAGTGAAGCATGTATTAGTTAACTGATTCCTCAGGGTCATGCAGCTAGAAAGTGGGGTGAGATTCAAACTCAATTGCTATTAACTCCAAAGTCAGTGCTCTAGCCATTCTGCCAGGCTGTGCCATACTAACCTCGTTTCCTTCTTAGGTAGGGTTACTAGACCAAGGGGTTTAGAGGATTCTGTAGAGTTTACCCAGACTTTAGCAAAAACATTTGGCAAAAAATGGAAAGACATGGGCTACATGACAGGAGTTAGGGAGGCTGCTGGATAGGAAGAGTAGTCACTAATAGCTAAAGGTCTCCAGTGGAGAGCCTCAGGGATCTGTGGCTGACCCACTGCTGTTTAAACAGTTTTTCCAAAGATTCAGATCAATGAATTGGGGGTGTGCATTTCCAATTTGCAGAGGACACAAAATTAAGAGGGATAACAACCACACCAGATGACAGAACCAGGATCCCAAAGGATCTTGACCAGCATGTTGGACTAAATTTAACAAGATGAAGTTCAACAGGGATAAATGTAAATTCTCCTATTTGTAAAGCTGATTGTTTGTGTTCACATGAAAAACAGGAAGATGCACATATGACATATAGAAGTTTGTGTGAAAAAGATTTGGAGGTTTTAGTAGACCACAAGCTGAAATTGATTTAGTAGTCCATGACCTTAAGTAGCACTAAGGAAAATAGAGTATCCATAACAAGGAAGACAACAGCCCTCCTCTGCTGTTTTCATCTGAAGTATTCAGTTCAGTTCCAGACTTTAGAGCCAGAAGAGCTCTTAGAGGCCACCAGATCCAATCTCTTCTTTTTATAGAAAAGGAAACTGAGATGCAGAGAGGGTAGACAAGTTCCCAAGCTCACACAGTAAATAGCTGAGCAGGCCTTTGAACTCTGGTCCCCTTAGTCCAAGTTCAGTATTCCAAACTCTACACTAGGTCGCCTATCCTCACCCTGATCTCAGTACAGAGTAATGGCTACAGGCTTGGTCTATTGTATATGCTGTCAGATGTGACCATGGTTTTGACTGGGTTTGCTTCACTTTATTCCTTTGTTAAAGGGACTAGTTTACTAGGTGCAGGGTGGGTCAATATACTGGGAGATTACTATAGTGAAGACTATGAAAAATGACTATGTAAAAAAGGTCATCAATAAAACTTTGTTTTAAACTTGGAAATGATATTTTAAAATTTCAAAATTCCAAATTTAGGAAGGAATTTTCAGATGCCCTGAACTTTGCTCCCATCTTCGAAGCCCAAAGTGTTTTGGTACCCTTTAGGCAATATGAGTAATTTCTCATGGATTTAGAGACCTGTGGTGGATGAATTATTTTCTGACTGTTAGCACAAGTCTTCAATTCTGGTGCCCCATTAAACAATCAGCAGATCTCAGGCAATATCTGTCTTCTGGGGGGTTACAATCTAAATGAATGGAAGGAGTAACCAACAACAAAAATACAGCTTTCTGAAGTTGAAGTAAATGTTTCACTTCTTCGAAGGGGCTGCCAAATGTAGGCCAGCAGAAGCCAAGAATAGAATCAGCAGTTTACAGGTCCGTCTGCCTTTCAAAGTTAGCGTCAGGCCCTTTGGTCCTTTCTATAAGGGAAATTCCAGGGTCCGGATTTAGTTTAAACAATGAATTTGTATTTAATTTAAGACACCTGAATAGTTGGGTGATGATGAAGGAACCAGGGTTTTGATCTGTGTTGTCCTCCAACATAGCTTGGGGTTAGTTTTCCTGTGCTTGAAATTAGGACAGCTGAGATTGAATCCCCTCTCCTACTACCTTGATGAACAGAAATACTATATATCAAGGTACATAAATCAAACTTTTGAGGTTAAAAACAGTTTTCCCCCAAGACTAGGAATAAATTATACATCAGACAGGCCAGTGGCTGAGCTGTTCTCATCCCCATCACCAGGCAGCTACAGCCAGAGGACTTCAAATGGACACTGAGGAGCTTAGATATGTCAAAGGCCAAGAATAAAGGGGAGGAAGGCAATGATTCTCAGTCACCACCAGCCCAAGTGAGAGCTGCAGTAGGATTTACATATATGAGAATAGGAGTCCAAAGCCAGATTTTTGTATAGAAAAGTCACTTCAAATTATATAGCTATCAAATGATTTCTGTTTGTGTTCTCTGGCACTGTCCTTTTTTCCTTATGGGCTGAGCTGTGAGCAGTCAAGGACCAAACAGGATAAGAATGACTTCATCAATCCTCAAGGAGAAAAGCCCTTGTGTAAAAATACTATAGAAATGTGAGCTATTATTCTGTGTGTATGGCTGATATACTTCCTTCCAAAAATATCAAGGATTTTATGCTGTAAAAACTGGTTGTACACCAAGATTTGGAAAGTGACAGGTTAAGTATATATAAAGCTCATTAATTTTTCCATTCACAGAAAATGGAAGCAACCTACTATGATAATATCATGGAACAGCAACGTCTGGAGCCTGAGTTCTTCAGAGTTGGTTTCTATGGAAGAAAGTTCCCTTTCTTCCTCCGGGTGAGTTATCACAGAATCTCATTGGGACTTAAAGAATTTCTCACTAATGTTATCAAAACAGATTTTATCCAGCCTTGTTCTCTTCTCCTCCTAAATTCCACTAGGCATTTGCTTAGAAGGAAGGCCTCAGGATGCATGTGGGGCCATCTCCACCAGGCTGGCTATTCTCTATTGCTTTAACATCTTGCACTTTTCAGTTATGATCAGGAACTTTAAAAGGTTGTTATGTCACCAAATTAACTGAAACCCTAGGAGGCAAGTTTTAAATCAATGAGTCAGTACATGAGAATAACATCCAAACTTGGAAAACCTTCCAAGTCTTAAAGTCATTTGCCTAGAACCTCCAGAAATGTATGTTTCTTGGGCACTGAGCACATGAGAAGTACTACACAACCCATCACAAAAGACACAGTCTGTGCCCTCTGGGACCTTAAGGTGCGAGGAGACACAATAAATCAATGGAATTGGCCTCAGTTTGGACTGTATATTTTGGTCAGTCTCGGTCTTCTACAATGACATTGTTTTCTTCACCTTCTCTTAGAAGACTGAGCTAGAATATAAAAGAAAACCTAATAAATAATGGACTTGGTGCTGATGGCAGCAATTTGGCAGCCCATCTTCCCTATTTAGCACCACCTCTCAGTAGAGATTTGGGTATGGTGGCTTTGTACTGGTTATTTTGGATAATTTATATGGTCAAACACAGTGATCTCCAAAATGGAGGATGTACAAGACAATCCATTGGTATGTGGGAAGATAATATTATAACTTCCATTTATATTTATCTTGAAAATAAACTTTGCTAATATTTATTATAAATATTTATCCTGGCACCGTCACTTGATCTATATGTCAGATGGTCATGTAAGTTATGTGAGGTCTCCTAATGTAAGAGCAAGAATTCCATAACCTAGAAGGATTGATAGTGGTACTCTCACTTAATTAACTTTCAGAATCTTGCTATGAGGTACAACATATATGTGTGTGTGGTTGGTTAAGTGGATGTGAGGATTATGTTAACTAGTTTTAACTAAATTAGTTTTTGTAAAATGAACGAGGGACTTTAAAATATTCCTACAAAGGAATCACTAATACTGCAAGCATAAACAAATAAGAAAATAACACAGTTGACACAGCCTACATACTGCTAACACAGCAGTCACAGTGGGAACTACAACCATTGACAGTCTAATCAAATATAGCAAGAAATTGGCCAAAGATTTTTTGAAATTATCAAGATTTTTTGAAATATGGAGTCACATCCACTATTATAATTGATAAACCTCATTCTTAGTAATGATCTTGAAATATTAGCTAATGATGGTAGTAAGCCATCAAAATTTAAACATTTAAACATTTAAAAACTAAGCTTACATTGCCACAAAATATATAAATGTGTCACCTATAAACTTTTTATCATAGGAACATAAATCTAGAATTGTAAAGAGACTATTGAGACCATCTGGTCTAAGTCCATCATTTTACAGATAAGGATACTGAGGGTCAGAGAGGTTAAGTGACTTGCCTCAGGTCACACAAACATTATTAAAGGCAGAATTTGAGCCCAGATCCTCCTGACTCCCAGCCCAATGCTCTGGCCCCACTCTACAAAGCTACCTTTAAAAGAGATCTGCTGCATGTTTTTAAAATTTGGAAACAGAATTTTGTAACCTCTTTTAAAGATATTACAAATTAAGAGATTGTCAACATGTTTTGAACCCTTTTTTAAAAAGATAAAAATGCAATACCTTTCAATTGGTTTATAAGAACAACTGATTTACATTATGGAAAATGAAAGTCCACCAGCCAAATTTCAACAAAAAACTTTGTGGAGGGGGGCAATGGAAGGTTCCTAGGGGAATGAAAAAACAAGTGTGATAATTTAGTAAGTATGACTAATGTTAATATGTCTTCCATTGGTATACGCACAACTTTGTAAAGTGTTTTTAAGTACTAAAATTAAGTATCAAAATAAACTGATAGACTTTCAAATCACTGAGTTGTAAAATGTTAATCAAGAATTTCCAAAATAATATTCAGAATGTCACAAATGGTCATGGAGGCAGTATCACATACTGGATAAAAAAAGTGACTTGGAAATCAGGAAAACCTGGTTCTGACACTTCTTGGCTGTGTGAAACTGAGCGAGTCACCCTCCTGATGGTTTTGGCAACTCTCCAAAGATGGTGTTGCAAAAAAAAAAAAAAAATGCTAGCCTGCATTGGTGGAGTTTCCTTACCTAAGAGCACCCTTGTACCAATGAAATCACAGGTCCTGGCCCTATTCCTGCCCCTATTGAATCACATGGGGCAGCTAGGTAGCAACATACTGCAAAGAGTACCCAGCCTGGAGTCCGAAAGACTCCTCTTTCTGAGTTCAAATGCGGCCTCAGACACTTACTAGCTCTGTGACCCTGGGTTGGTTACTTAACCCTGTTTGCCTCAGTTCCTCATCTGTAAAATGAACGAAATGGCAAACCACTCTAGTATCTCTGCCAAGGAGACCCCACATGGGGTCATGGGCAGTTAGACACAACTGAACAACAGCAGTACATTCATATAACTCTCACTAAAATATGTGTGTGTATAAAGTGGTAGAAATTTTGTATTGTTACTAAGTAAAATAAAGCTTCAAATAGTTTATTCATTTTTAATTCCTAGTTTTGCAAATGCAATATAATATACCTAATCGTAGTACATATATATAATTTATAAATAAATTTTCATATGTTGGAGGTGCATACTCAAAAATATTTTATGGATAAAGGTGTGTAATCATAGATGTGCTAGTAAATGTTTAACAACCAGACTCTCTGGAAAAGAAAAAAAGTATATGCATACACTTATAAATTTAATCTGCATTATTAATGCTTTCTTAAGTCTAGACAATCAATAAAACAATAAATGAAGCCCTGACCTGTAGTGAATGCTGGTTTCTGATAGGCAAATTCTCACAATGAAAATTTAATAATGCTACTTAGAGCTGGCTACAGCACATCCCTGTGAGTGGTCAAATAAGTTTGAAAACAACTGGTCTGGGAGACAGCCTATTTCTTCTCAAATAAGGCAGCCAGCAGGAACAGGTTCTCAGAAACCTCGATTATGTAGTCACATTGGCAACAAAGCTATATCTGAAGCATTGAATTAATCCCACTGAATTCAAGTTAAAGCTTTCCTCTTTCAGATCAAGCTCTCTGTCCAGAGTGATGGGGAGACTCCCCATGACTGAGAGAGTCAACTAGGAATTATCCCTCCTAGAACTAGGAATTATCCCTCCTAGAAATTTGTATTTTTGGTTTGCATTTTTTAGGGGAATATTTTTAGTCAATGAGCAAAAGAGTATTGTTTATAAATAGAGAAGGAAGAGCCTCTGGACCCACAGTAAAGCTGGTCTTTTGTTAGCAAGAATTCTTACTGCATTTCAAAAGGACATTGTAATAAACATTTCCTGCTAACTAGCAGCAGAGTTAGCATGGCCATTGGTGCTTTTGACGGTGACAGCCCGCATGTCATACCTAACTGTAATTCCCACTAATGCTCTAATTATATTCCACAGCTTGTTTCTAATAGCAGAGCAGGCAGGAATTAATAAAGTAACCTCCTCGGGAGAACTTAACCTCCCCTTTTCATTCTAATGACCATCATGCATAAAAATTCCTGAAATGGTTTATTTAGCGTAAGCCTCAGATCACATGATAACAATGGAAATGTAGACCAATGAGAAGGAAGACTGAGTGAAGATGCATTTCAAACAAGCTTACCCAGAAATTCCAACAAAATAGATTCTAGTTCCTTATCTCAGCTTTCATCGTGGGATTTTTGTTTTTTTTATTTTTTTATTTTTTTTGCAAATATGCTTAGCAGTTATTCCTCCAACTTTATCACCACAACTTGTGCACCAGAAACCAAATTTTACCCAGAAATTTCAACCTGTTGGTCATCCCAGGGCTCTGACATCATCTTTTTCTCATAGCCCAGCCTGCCTTCCGCACCACTCAGGCTCACATAAATGTGACAAATCCATTTTTCAGGGCTTGTTTAATTTTGTGCAGTGCAGACCCCAAGGCAGAATCTGGGTTATGTCCTTCTGTAAGCTACTCTCAGTGAATTATTTTTTAAAATGAGGATGTGCAGATCTGATTTGAGAGAATCCATACAAAATGAAGACGCCTCCAATTCTCTCAGCAAATGATGTCAGAATATTCAGGCTCCAACCAGACCCTCTCCACACCAAGAGAAAGCTAGGGATTTTATATATCTCCTTGGTCTCATCACACTTTGTATCTTCCATTTCATCGGCTTCTAGGATTGATGATACAGCATAGGAAATATGTCACAATGAGAACATACTTTCTGCAGTGAAAACAGCTGCACCTGCTTAGATTTGTCTGCCTGTGAGACTCTCTAGAGTATGGAGGTGTGACTGATGGTTCCAAGGTTAGGAAATGTGCCCTTCTGCTTCTTGTATATTACCCATGGAGATTATATTGGTCCACCACCATTGCCATCACCAGGAATGGACACAGCCCATTATTTTAGCACCACCAGCTTGGTTCCTACAAACTGCCTCTCTTATCCTTATAAGGATATCCTTATAAGTATCTGTTCATCTAGAAACAGGAGGGAATTCCAGCTTATCTTGTTTAGTATCATTAAAGAGTGCCTACTGAGGGGTTAGAATACATCTGTGATATGAATGACTTTGTGCAATGTCCTTAGCTTCCAGTTCTTGAAGGAATCAGAGAAGCAGTCTGTTCATCAAGCAAGAGCCTTATGAAATTTACTGTTCACATGTTCCAATGATAATTTGAAGCTGCTTTTCTCCCTAACCTCCTTATTTTCCCCCTTCTTTCGTATCCCATTCTAACCATTTTAGTCCTCTAGACCAGGCTTTTCAGTGTTCTTCCTTTTCTCTGAGTGAAAATGACAAATGTTTGGAAATTCAATGTCCTGACAAGGTTAAGAGTATCACAAGGGGATATCTCCTAAATGGCTGATTTGGGAAATGTCTTCTGTAAAATATTTGCAAGATCCTGGATTAATATCTGGTTGGTCCCTACGTTAGCAGGATCTCTCCTGTCTTGGGAAGACTCCTGGACAGAGTGACATACTAAGAGATACCTCACCACATTTTAGGAAAATCATTGACAAATTGGAGCACATCCAGAGTAGGGCAGCCAGTTTGGAATATCATGCCATCCATGGGTTGCTTGAGGAAATATGGGAATATATAACCTGAAAACTAATAGAAAATTCTTAATATCTTTCCTAAGGGACATAATGGTTGCTGAAAACTTTTCCTGGAGAAAAGAGGTTTGATTTCTCTTAGTTGGACCCAGGAGGCAGATCTAGGAGTAATGGATAGAAGTTGGAATATGGATTTCTGCTTCATATAAGGAAAAATCTCCAAAAGTTGATTGGACTGCCTAAGAAGACTACTTGTCAGAGATGTTGTCCAAAGGGATTTCTGTATAACTACAGGTTGAACTGGATGAATCCCCTCCCCCAGCTCCCTTCCAGCTCTGAGAGTCTATGAATCTCTCATGGTTGTGGCATGGTCTTGGAAGCACATTCCTTGGCTCCAAGGAGATCCCTACTTGACCATTTTCCTATGACCCTAAATGCCACAAGGAGAAAGAGACCTCTCAGTTGTTACTTCATCTTCCAAAGTGAACAACATGAAACCCTGCCTGTAAGCCAGGGCCACTTGATAGAATGCAATGCCAAAAGAAGCATTTATTAAAACAATGATGGTTTGTCCGTTAAGTTATTCATTTGTTAAGTACCCTATGTTCTGTGCCCAGCACTGAGGGGAAAAGAGATGGATAAAGCATAGTAATGTCTTCAGGAAGCTTACAACATGATAGAAGAAATAAAACCAAAAATAAAAAAAAAACTATCATCAATAGCAGATTGTATAGAGGAGAGGAACAAAGTGCTGGGAAATGTGGGATGAGATGGCTGAGGGTAGGGATAGCTCAGAAGAAGAAACCAAGTCCTGATGGGAGGATCAAAAAAACTTCCTGGAGATGGCATGTGAATGGAGCCTTGGATAATGGGAGAGAAGGGCTGGGGAGAAGAGCATCCCAGATGTAGAGAATAATGTGAACAAAATCATGGAGGTAGAAAGGCATAGAACATGGTGGTGGTGGTGGTGTTCAGTCATTTCAGTCATGTCCAACTCTCTGGGACCCCATTAGTAATTTTCTTGGCAAAGACACTGCAGTGGTTTGCTATTTCCTTCTCCCACTCATTTTACAGATAAGGAAACGGAAGCAAACAAAGGTCAAGTGACCTGCCCAAGGTCACAAGCTAGCAAGCTTCTGAGGCTCATTTTGAACTCTGGAAGATGAGTCTTCCTGGTTGAGGCCCAGCCTCCACCCACATCTGCCACCTGGTGCCTGTGTGACCTCCTGCAGGCCTCCTTCTTCATCTGTGAAAGGACAACATGGGACTGGATGGTGCCTTTGATCCCTAGATCTGTGGGGTTTGGTGTGGGAACTGTGTGAGATACTAATCCATTTACAAAGGAGTTCTCTGCCAATGAAAGGTTTCAGGATGAAAAGAGACATTTCAGAGAAGCAGAGGACTCATTGCTGTCCTTTTTTTTTTTTTTTTTAGAATAAGGAGTACGTCTGTCGGGGCCATGACTACGAGAGGTTGGAAGCCTTTCAACAGAGGATGCTTAGTGAGTTCCCCCATGCGATAGCCATGCAGCATCCCAACCACCCAGATGACTCCATCTTGCAATGTGATGCCCAGTGTATCCTTTGAACCCAAGGGAGTAAAATGTTGCTGTAAGTAGGGGCGGCTAGGTGGTAACTGGCCCTGGAGTCAGGAGGACCTGAGTTCAAAGCCGGCCTCAGACACTTAACACTTACTAGCCATGTGACCTTGGGCAAGTCACTTAACCCCAATTGCCCCTCCAAAAAGCAAAAAAAAAAAAAAAACAATGTTCTTAGTTCTTGGGAGAGGAGGGCTTAGTTCTCTCTGTCTGCTGTCTAGTTTTGGTGGTCTTACACAAGTTTTCAGTCAGTGTACCCATATTACTGAGCTTTCCATTTGGCACAATTATCATCCCAAGCTGAAAAGATGTTAGCACTACCTTACCATTGAGTAGCTGCTCAACATAAGAAGAAATGGATGATCATTGGCATGGCTGGGGCAAAGAAACTTGGCCCATGCTGCTTGGCTTTTATCTTCACGACTGACCAGTCACTCCTTTCATACACACTGTGTGTCTGTAAGTTATCCACCCCGTTGGTCAGGAGAGAGCATATTCTCCAACAAATTATTCTCCTCCCACGCCTATTTGTGAGGATTTCTTTACCATCCTTTTCAAGGCAGATTGGTAGTGGTAGGGTTCTGTCCCTATGGTGAAAATCTTCGGTATGAATGAACATGCAGCAGGCACAGTAACACTGCTTAGCAGCCTCCGTGGAGAGAGCCAGATGGCAGCTGATAAAATTGTGGCAGGTTTTTTCCAGAGAAGGCAGGGCAAGTGGCCTCCCATCTGGTATTTTACCAGCAAGGACTCCAAACAGTATTTTGCTTTAAGGTTGCTTGCCAGTAAAAACAGTTTATCAACAATTGAAAAGAAGGCCTATTCTCTGTTTCCTCTCCTCCATGATGCATGTATCTACATTCTCTCCATTTTCACTCTTCTCAGAATAACCTGGAAAGTATGCCACCATTATTAACTTGGGTGAGCATGACACTAGGCCTAGTCCATCATATCAAAGTTCCCAAGAACATAAGAGCTTTGGGCAGAGCCCCTTGGTTCTTGCCATTCTTGAGGCTTTTCTACACATAGCTAAGGACCCAGAAGCCCTAAGGAGAGAGGAGAGCAAAGGAAATATGCTCCTTTGCCTTCATACTTTTTATTGTGACAAAAAGAAGTAGCCCAGGCTGACTATACCTAAATCTTTCTTCTTTCAATGATGATAGTCAAAAGCTATTCTCTGGAAAGTCTGTGTTTCCTTGAACTTTGCCCATCTCAGATTTGCAGATCTATGCAGTGACACCAATTCCAGATTATGTGGATGTCCTTCAGATGGACCGAGTACCTGATCGAATCAAGAGCTTTTATCGTGTCAACAATGTTAAGAAGTTCCGGTATGACAGACCTTTCCATAAAGGTCCAAAGGACAAGGACAATGAATTTAAGGTAGGAAGGGTGAGGAACAAGGTCAGAAATTTGAAAGATGTATTCAGTAGATCCCTGGGGACAATCCCCAAGTTTTCGAGAAGTTGGTAGTCCTCAGATTCCTTGGTAAAAGGCTGTTAACAATATGTGAATTCCATTTGATTGAGAATAGGGTGTACTCCATCTGCCTCATTGCCACTGCCCTTCCTCTGTCCCCTGCAGAGCCTGTGGATTGAGCGCACCACTCTGACCTTGACCCACAGTTTACCTGGAATCTCTCGATGGTTTGAAGTGGAGAGAAGAGAGCTGGTAAATGACAGTGCTGCTTGTGGTTGGGCTTCATTACGTGATTCAGCTTTATCCCAAGCGTTGCTTCTAAGTGGTTGAAGCAAGTTGTTTTTGTATTAAACAAATGTAATTAGGGGACAAGACACTGCAGAACCTATGAGAGGATAAATTCACTTACATAAAACAGTGATGGTGAATTGATGTGTTTGCTCATGCTAAGTTTTCATTTTAAAAAAGCTTATTTGCAAGTTTCTACAAATTGAAAGGGAAAAGTGTTTAGTATTTGAGGATGTTGAATGCCAGAAATAATTCCAAAACTGAGGCTCAAATGCAAGTTTTGCCAAATATTACCACTCCAAAGGCAGGTATGACCATTCCATTTGCTTCTGGGTACCACCTAGACTTAAGTAACGTGGGACTTTTCCTCTATGGCACTGGGAACAGCTAAAGAAATGCTTCCTTTAGTTCAGAAAGCCTCTGAAGAACTACAGATTTCCAAAATGAGCTACCTGCAAGGTCATGAGTCAGCCACATTGAGTGTTCAAGCACGGGGCAGATGACCATCCAGCAGAGCTTCTAGAAGGAGAGGATCCTTGCAGTGGGCAAGGGGTCATTCTAGATATCTTATAAGGTTCCTTATGGTACTTGGGTCTGGGTCTATAAAATCTCAGTAGGATGAAGCCATGTTCTGTGTGCTCTGTAGGTTGAAGTGAGCCCTTTGGAAAATGCCATACAAGTTGTTGAGAACAAGAACCAGGAGCTTCGGACACTGATCAGCCAGTATCAGCACAAGCAAATGCATGGCAATATTAACCTGCTCAGCATGTGCCTGAACGGAGTCATAGATGCTGCTGTTAATGGTGGCATTGCCCGATACCAGGAGGTGAGCAGTCTGTAGACATTAGTTCTCCCCAGTGCTGTTGTGCATGGCAGCGGCATCAAATCCAGGCAGATTCAAGAAAAAAGTAAAAAAAAAAAAAATTATAGCATCGCACTAGTGATCCAGCTTAGTCTTCCTATTAATTAATCAACAATCGTTATTTGATTTTTTAGTATAGTGCCTAGCACATAGTAGGTAACTAAATCTACTGTAACTAGGTTAACCTACTAGTAACTAGGTTGCTCAACTAGGTACTGAGGATAGAAACACAAGAATAGAGGCGGCTAGGTGGTGCAGTGAATAGAGCACCGGCCCTGGAGTCAGGAGGACCTAAGTTCAAATCCAGCCTCAGACATTTAACACACACACACACACCCAAAAAAAAAATAGCCGTATGACCTTGGGCAAGTCACTTAACCCCAATCACCCTCCAAAAAGCAAAAAAAAAAAAAAAATACAAGAATAAAACAGTTCCCGCCATCAAGGAACTTACATTCTATCGGAGGAAATAAACTATACTCATATAAATATGTACAAAATCAAATCAAAGTAAATACAGGATAATATCAAAAGGAAGGCAGTGACCACTGGGGGTGGAGAGGGGTGGGGAAGCATCAAGAAAGGTCTTGCTAGTCAAAGCGTAGTCCCTGAGATAGTATCTTTGCTGGATATTTAATTCAAGAGTTATTCAACAAAACAAATAGTTTTAACTAAGCCACTTCTTGGCTAATTGTTTCTCTTCCTCAGAGACCTAGGAACTGGCCTTTGCCAGATTGTCAAAGATAGCCCAAGATAATCCAAGCTAACTGCAAAGCTGCTCGGTGAGGCTATGGCCCCTAAATGCTGACCTTCCCCCACATGGCTGCCCCCTCCTTCTTTGTTTGTTGTGGCCTACAGAGCAGGTCACAGGAAAGGACTTTCATTCCTCAGGGTAGATTGTTTTATTTTTTTCACTTCTCTTTGACAGCTTGGCAAACCATTTAGTCATGGAAGAATGTTAAATGGCCTCCAGGAGGTACACGGGAAGCAGAGCCAGCCTAGTAGTAGTCTGTTGCCCTGTTTGTGTGGGAGGCCAGCGTCTGGTTTCCAATCTTTGCTATGCCTTCCAAAGGCTAGCAGGGTCTGCCACCAATGCATTGTGTTATTAAACAGTGATCACTCAGACTGACACAGGAGCAGCCCTGACAGGCTCACAAGGGCTCTTCCACTCCTTCCTGGCCAAGAATCTAAAAGTAACCCCACTGTGCGTAGGGGGGGTTAAACAGGGAGAAGAAGCCTCAGAGCTTAGAGCTCCCAAGCCAAAAAGGGAAATCACTGCAGGCTGGGACTCTCTGATAAGTGTTTCTGTCAAGTATCTTAACTGTCTTTCCAATTGGGTTTTCTGGCAAAGGTTGACTGGAGAGTACATACTACTCTATGTTTCCCTGGAGACTATAAGGCTAGACTGAAGCTTGGAGTGTCCTTTATTGATTGACTTCATGTTTCCAGAAACCTTGCCAGTTAAAACTCTTTGACCCAGAACTGGGTAGGGGTAGAGGGTGGGGGAGGAAAGAAACGGGGAGGGGGGAATCTTCCTGTTGGATATTATCACTGACTACTGTCTCTCCCTCCTCCTGCAGGCTTTCTTCGATAAAGATTATATTACCAAGCACCCCGGGGATGCAGAGAAAATTACACAACTCAAGGAGCTCATGCAGGAACAGGTACCTCTCAGTATTTCACTAGTAAGGAAGACTAGAGTCCAGCTAGTTCAATTACAAATAGTTACATTAGGCCAGTGCTAAGTAACGTAATCTAACTGGGAAACTGGGAAGGTATATGATCACTGCATGCCTCTGGAGGAAGGCTTCCCTCTTCCTCATTATGATTCGCTAATTTTTTTCATCTTTTTTGAAATAGGTCCATGTCCTCGGAGTGGGCCTAGCAGTTCATGAGAAATTTGTTCATCCAGAAATGCGCCCTCTACATAAGAAACTAATTGATCAATTCCAGATGATGCGAGCCAGTCTCTATCATGTAAGCTAATTTCTTAATTCAGTTGTCTTGAGAAATTCAAATACATGGTTAAAACTAGTCACATCAAATTCAGAGAGCAAGAATGATGAGGGGCGGCCAGGTGGCTCAGTGAATAAGAGCACCAGCCCCAGAATAGGGATGACCTGGGATCGAATCCAGGCTCTGATACTTAGCACCACACCCAGAAATAACTGGCCATGTAACCTTGAGCAAGTTACTTAACCCCCATTGCTTTAAAAAAAAAAAAGAATGATGAAAAACTCTTCTCATGAATATGTACCCTATAATAGATATACAACAGAAAATGAAAATGAGAGGGAACACTGAAAGGACAGGATAAGAAAAAAAATAAGTGATTGACAGCTATCAATAAGTGGGTTTTGCCTTTGCAAAAATGGGTACCTTGATTGGGCATACTGTTTTATGATTTGGCTGATACAGGCAACAGCTTATGTCAGGACCTCTTCCACCTGGCACTTGAGTGAAGACTGTTCACTAATCAAAACCTCCATGAAAGTCCTACTTTGATTCCTCCTTATAGTGTGGCAGTAATTATTCTCAAAAATATTCTCAAAGGCAATGCCTGTAGAATACCAACTCTACCAGGCTAGAAAACGTTCTAGCACAGTCCCACCAACTGACCATGTCTGCTATCTGAGGGTCAGCCTAGAGACTACAGAGTGTAGAGAGGCTCATGAATTATTTGGTCATAGCAATCCATGAGACAAAGAAAAAATGTAAATGGTGCCCAGTCCTGTGCAGCTTCCTTTCATTCTTTTTTGTTTGTTTGTTTGTTTTGCTTTTTGGAGGGCAATCAGGGTTAAGAAGTGACTTGCCCAAAGTCACACAGCTAATTTTTGTGTTAAGTGTTTGAGGCTGGATCCAAACCCAGGTCCTCCTGACTCCAGGGCCGGTGCTCTATTCACTGCTCCACCTTGCCGCCCCCTTTCATTCTTATTAATGTTGAGGAATCAATGCTGGAAAAGGAAGGAAAAAATGCTAATAATCACATCGTTTTCAGACCACCTAGAAACACTCATTTCATTGTTGGTACTCTAAATAGGGGGCATCTAGATGGCTCAATGGATAGAGCTCCAGGCCTGGAGTAAGAAAGACCTGAATTCAAATCCAGCCTCAGATACTAGATATGTGACTCTGGGCAAGTGACTTAACCCTATTTGCCTCAGTTTCCTCATCTCTAAAATGAGATGGAGAAAGAAATGGCAAACCACTCCAGCATCTCTGCTAATAAAACCCCAAATAGGGTCACAAAGAGTTGGACATGACTGAAACCACTGAGCAGCACTCTAAAGATGAGGTCCAGTGACCAGTGAATCAAGTTTCTACTGGAGAAATTTAACCATATTAATACTGGCATTCTCACAATGAATGAAATCAAAAGATATAAGGAAGTTGCAGCTAAAAGGAAGGACAACTCCCAGTTCTCCTTAGAGAAGTAAGTGAAGGAGTTGGTCAAGTTGTTTTCATCATGTAACCCAAAGGCTGTTAACAAAAAATAGCACTTTATAGAATACTTGGTCATTTCATTTTGCAGGACTTTTGATGATTTTGAGCAAAAATGCCACCCCCAGTATGAATGTAATCCTGTAAAATCTAAGGTTCTAGAACAATATTCTAAGACATCATGCACCCCTATCCCTCAGCACAAGCTATCCTCATAAACCTGACACACATACACACACACTATTATTTCAACTGCTATAAAAATAGTTACCCATTTCTTCAAGGAGAGGAGGTCAAGCAGCTGAGCAGATATTATTCTATAAGCCCATTTTAAGTAGCAGACAATGAGGGATGGGATACAAGGAAACAACTAATCTGAAACTCTTTGCCTAGAAGAAATAAGATAATTAGATTAAATTCAATTCAGCAAATATTTATTATATACTCCTATCTTCTCAGCTTTGGGTTAGTTATTTTGGCTTCTGTTTGCTTCTTTTGTATTGTAATATGGGGAGGGGGAAATATACTGAATGATAATAAAAGGCAGCTGAGTAGATAGGATTGGGAGGTCCATCCTAAATAAATTGAATCTCTCTCTGGAGTTCCTGATAACTGACCCCACAGTACAACAAACAGGTATATGACACATCATTTTCCATAGCAGTGAGCCAAAACAGCTGACAAAAAGAAAAAGAACTGAATACCTGACTGCAACAAATATGGCAGGTAAAGGGAATTTCATTTCAGAGAGTGTGCCATGCTTATGTTTCCTCCAGCATCAAGCAGCACATAACTCTGCAGAATGTATAGGTTGGACTGCATCCTCGAAGAAAAGATGGAAGATGTGAAGAAGATATTTCTTTTCTATAGGTGATAAGGTAGAATGAGGTATTCCTTGAAAGGATGGGAGGAGAAAGCTTCAAGAAAGGAAAGGGATGTGAAGAATCAGAGGGAGATTGGCACTGTTGCTTTTGAACGAGAAGGGGTCCATGGAAATCTACTCTAGCTCCCTCATCTTACAGATTAGCTAATTAAGGCCAAGAAAGATTTAATGACTTAGTAAAGGTCACACATATAGTGTGAATTCAAACCCAAATCCTCTGACTTCAAATCAAATGATCTTTCTACTACACTGCCTATGTTAAGAGGTTGGAAGGTGGAAGAATGTGATATCAAGAAAAAAAAAGGTAGGAAAGTCTACTGAACGTTTTGGAGTGAAGTGATAAGAATGCAGCTCTTTCAGTATAGGGAATGAATATTCTATCTTGGAAGGAAATCGGCTTCTTGTGACAAGGATACACAGGGGCCATCAAGTAATATCAGCGAGTAATGATCAGAGGATAAAGAGGCAGGAAGCAACAATTAGGGATTCCCTTCTTTTTCTTGACTCCCTGGTATTACCTCCCTCTTAACACTCCATTTCTACTTGTTGCCCTGCTGATTCTGATGTATTTCTAAATCAAATGCATGTATATGTTCAACCATCCTTTGTCCATTTCAGATAAGAATGAGGTTTGTCTGCCCACTCCCACAACTTCTTCCTCCATATTTACATATTATTCTTCTTCTTATGCACCCCAATTATGAGACAGAGCGTGTTCTACCCCTTCTTCCTCCATTCTATACCACTATATTTCTTTTAGCTTTCCTTCTCTTTCCCCTTTCCATGAAAACAGAACTGATCTGTCCCTGGGTCCTTTGTTTTTCTTATTTAATTTGCTCATTACCCTATCAAGATATTAAGGCTCTGAGGGGACATTTGTTTCTTCTCCCCCTATTAGAATGGGATCATTACATGCCCTTCCATTTGCTCAAGTAAATTTACCTTTCTAGGTCTCTCTTGACTCTTGTGTTTATATTCCAAAATTCCTAGTTGGCTCTGATCTTTTTATCAGAAATGTTTAAAAATCTTCTGTTTCATTAAAGATCCATATTTTCCCCTGTGAGATTATACTTAGCTTAGCAGATTAAATTCTTCTTGGTTATAAGCTAGTCTTTTTTCCTTGTGGAAGTGTAATATTTCAAGATCTCTAATTTAGAGCAGAAGCTTCCAGGACTTCTGTAATCCTAACTGGAGTTTATTGATATCTGAAGTGCTTCTTTCTAGATGCTTATGGTATTTTTCCTTTGTCATAGAAGCTCCAGATTTTGGTTATGACATTCCTGTGAATTTCCTTTTGGGATTTCTTTCAGGAAGTGATCTGAATGCTTTCTATCTTTACTTTTTCCTTCTGGTTCAGTTTTCATTTATGATTTCTTAAATTCTAGTATCCAGGCTTTTTTTAAACATTATAGTTTTCAGGGAGTCCAGTGATTTTTAATTTATCTCCTCTGATCTATTTTCCAGGTCATTTTTTTCTCAAATCAGATATCTTACATTTTCTTCTTTTTAAAAAAATCTTTTTACTTTTTTCTACTCTTTCTTGCTGTCTATTCAGAGTCATTGATTTCTGTTTGATCTATTCTAGTTTTCAGGAATCTGTTAGCATTGGGTAACAGGTAAGATATACTAACTTGGGTAAGGTTTATCAATTTCCCTTCAAATCCATTTATTCTTCTTCCACTTTTTTCCTCCAGAGCTTTTATTTCATTTTTTCCTTCTTCATTTCTTTTAGGCATTCATGTAGTCCTTGTGAAAAATTTATTATTTTCATGGGGTGGGGAGAAGGGAGAGTTAGGGAGAAAATATGGAACTCAAAATCTTGTAGAAGTGAATGTTGAAAACTAAAATAAATACATTGGGGGGAAAAAAAGGAAAGGAAATTTATTTTTTTCCTTTGAGTCTCTGCAGTAATTGCAGAGATGCCAAAAAATCCAGGCAATCCAGCCACTCTTGGTGACTTCCAAGTTCCCCACCCTAGAGCTTTCCCAGGAAACTCACTGTTTCTCCCTGCTGCTTCTAGATACAGAGCTTTATAGGCTACATGTGTTTCTGTCCTACTTCTAGTCATTACTTGTAGAGAGAAGCTGCTGGCTTCTCTGCTTACACTGTCTTTGTCTTTGCTGGTAGCCCCCTTTCCTATTAGGCTTCTGGCTGACTTTTTGTGCAGTTCCAGGGATAGAAGAAGACATTTACTGTAATGTTTCATTGGATCCCTTGATTATTATATGGTCTGGCAGAAATTTCAGGTTCTTGTTAGAGTGGATATGTGGGAGTTGGGCAACCTGACTATTCAGGTAACCATCTTGACCAGAAGTCTTCTTATAAAATCCTTCTGAAGGAAGAAAGGCAACTATTTGTCAACCTTTAACATAAACAATAGCAAGATCTGCTGTCTTCCCAGGGCATCTACGTGAGACATAGCAAAGCACTTTCAGAGACTTATCCACAAAGCATTTGGCAAAGTCTCCTGTACTATCATCACAGAAAAGATGAGACATGTACCATATACAGCAAGGAGACAGATCACAGTAAAAATAATTCAGAAATGGTTGAATGGCTGGACCCAAAGAATATCACTATCAGTTTGGAGGGCGATCTCCTATGCAATACTTCAGGGATTTGTTCTTGGCCCTGTGCTGCTCAGATAGTTTATCAATGATTGTAATGAAGGAATGCTTGCCAAATTTGAAGAAGATACACAGCTGGGAAAAAAAGTTAATAGAATGGTATAAATTTACAGGATAGAACAGTGGTACAGTAGAAAGGGTGCCGGGTTTGGGGTTGGGAGACCTGGATTCAAATCCTGGCTGTGCCATTAGTACCTTCGTGACCTTGAGAAAAAATGCTAAATCTGTTTTGAGTTTCTCTTTTCTCATCTGTAAAATGAGTTGGGCTGGATGACTTCAAAATTCTCTTGCACCCTCAAATCTATAAACCTATAACTTAGATGAGCTCTAAGATTTCTTCTAACTCTAAAACTATGAATCTTTGAACAATGAGTTGAACCTAAAATGATAAAGTTTGATGGCGATAGACATGGATAGTCTATATGTATAGTCTAAACACATGGTTTCAAAAAAATCAAACTCACAAGTACAGGATGGGAGAGGCATAACAAGGTAACTTCATATGACAGATCTCTGAATCTACAACATGACCTGACATTCAGAAGGCTAATGTTATCCCAGACAGTCTTAAGGGAGGCACCATATTCAGAGTGATAGAAGTGATTCTGTTCTTCATTTAGACCATATCTGGAGTGTGGTGTTCAGTACTAGATGCTCTATTTAGGAAAGACATAGACAAACTAGGGTGTGTCACTATGCTTGTTGGATTGTCAAGAGGAAAACCAAGATGGTGAGAGGATGAGAGACCACTTCATATGATGGTCAGCCAAAGGAGCTGGGGATGTTTGTACTAGAGAAAAGATTTAGACAAAATATCTATCTCCAGATATTCGTAGTTTTTTGCTTTTTCCATGTCACATATAATATCTTGAGCAAGAGAGGGCAGGAACTTTCCATAAAGTAGACATGAGACAATGGGATCTACACAAAGACTTCCTCAAGTAGAGAGCAACCTCTCATGTAAGATGGTCTCATATGATTAAAACCAATGTGGCAACAGGAAAAGGGAGCCTATTTGCCTATAATCTGCAGAAAATAGCTTCTGATGTAGAGATGCTTGTGGTCACTTGCCTCTGAAAGCAAATATAATGATATGAATTCTTTAAGGTGGAGAATAAGAAGAGCCGCCCCCCCCCCCCCTTCAGACTAGGCACAGAAATCATTCACTGCTGGCACTGTTTGCCATTTGGCCTGTTTTTGATGAACAGTTAAATGTCTGCACCTCCAGCATCATGACTCACTAAAATGGACTGGTATTGTGCACAGAGTTGAATCCAGATGATCAAGGGAAAATTAGCTCCATAACCACAGCAGAAATGTGAAACAAATGTGGAGTCCCCAATAGACTTTGCAATCAGCCCTTCTTGCCAAGTAGTCTGGGATCTTATTAAGAATTTAATTATGTGAAAATAAAACTGCTATTTTTCAATTACTGACAGAGAGAGTTTCTATTCTGCCACCCTACTGACTGTGTCATCAGACAGCTCAACTCAGGGGAAGTATTTCATTTAAAAGACAGTTCATGAAATGATCTGTTTAACCCTGTCCTTCCACCTTGTTTGGGAGTTATTTAATAAATAAATGCTTCTCAACAAAATATTGGTATCCAGCTTATCCCTTGCTTACTATTCACTCACAGTCTCCCCATCTTCTGAAATTTTTCTCTGTAACAAAGACTCCAGCAATGAGGAAGAAACTTCTTTTCCTTCCTACAAGCCTAACAAAAATTGGCCTCTGTCAGCTATGGGGTGCTGGAACAAAATCTAGTGTCAGGAGGCTAATTATATGCAGGGGTCTCTAAATCAACTCATACTGTAGTTAGGTGGGTGTATAGGGAGTTGTTTTCTAGGGGAAGTAGGAGTTTCTTAAAAGTTTCCATCCCTATTCAACTCATGACCCCTCCCCTACATACAACCGTCATCTCCTCCCATATACAACTCAACCCAGTGATGTTTAGTGATTTTTTTGTTCCCAGGAGTTTCCTGGTTTGGATAAACTGAGTCCAGCATGTTCTGGCAGTAACACAACCCGAGGGACTGTTCTGGTGTCCCATAGCCCGATGAGCCCAGAAACCATCAAGATGGTGCATCGTCACAGGTATGGGATCTGCCCTGAGAGTATACCTCCATGTGCCTGAAGGATTGACTTCTAAAACCCAAGGCATGCGAGCTCTGCAGAGTCTTCCTGACCCAGGAATGTCCTTGACCTATACAGGATTCTAAACAACAGCTTCCAGGGATGGCTTGGGCCCCAGAGATAATGAGTGTGATCAACAAGCCAGAGTCTGCCTCACTGGGAGTAATGGTAACATCAGGATAAAGACTGAATGTGGCTGGATTCCCCAGCACTAGCAGGCTCCTCACCACAGTAAAGGGCTCCAAGCTATTTTGGAGATTCCTAAGGGTTAGAGATGGCCATTCAAAGAGCCATATCACTAGGGCCTAAGCCACAAGGAAAAAGCTTGGATAGGCTAGGGATTTACAAAGGCACACTGTTGGGTACCTTGTTTCTACCCATCTTGTGGGAGACCTGAACGTAACTCACCCCCAAAAGAACTAATATGTTCTCATTTCTCAGTGTCTTGCACACAGCAAGGAATTTTCTTTGACTTATGAGAGATGAAAGGCTGCCATCTGCCATATTTGGCAAATGAGGTGTGGCCCTCCCTGTCTAGTGGCCAAAAGTGAGCAATGACCCTGGCTTATAGCCATAGAGCAAGATTATTATATTTTTTCAGCAGGTGACTGATTCTTCATCTCCACCAGATGAAGGTGATGTTGGCATAAATTTTAAGGAGCAGGTTGAAGGCTAGTGCTTACCTGATACTGTGAGCTTTCCTTGCCAGAAATGCCCCACATACTAAGGTCACATTAGCTGTTGGTCTCCTATTTACCAGTTAGTTGCATTTGATTGGAGACTACAGGCATAAAGCTAATTAACTGATAAAGAAATGATTTATATTTCACCCTAAAAATATGTGGCTTGAAAATTCCTTTCTATGGTTTAAATCTGAAGTCAATGAATTGAAAAGGATATGTCATAACTCCTTCCTGTTTCCTCCTCTTACTTGTAGCCCAATGAACTTGATGGGATCAGGCCGCCATTCATCATCTTCTCTCTCCTCGCATGCATCCAGTGAAATGGGGAACATGATGATCCTGCCTGATGGCTCGCTGGGAGAGGTTCCTGAGGACATGTACCACCATATGCAGGTAGCACAGCAATGAAGCCATGGCAAGTTTAGATGTACAGAGCATACTGTATTCAGACACACCTGAGAGCCTTCATTCTGTTCTGCATCCCTCTATCCTCAGTAATGATCCCATAGAAAAAGCATCCATTCCTCTCCAGTCCCCAAATTACTGACCAAAGAGAATGTATATAGGCTTCCTTTCTCTCAACAACCATATGTCCCTTCTACCCATCCTTATTCCCTAAGAAGCATGCTGTCTCCAACTTCTGGCCAGCTTTAATCCTGGTTGCAGTCACACTTACCTGAAGACAAAAATCTCTGCCAGATCTTCTTCCATGATGGCATCCTTACAGGCTTCATTGTTACTACATGTACCATGAGCATCATAGATAGAAAAAGAACTCTCCTGAATGGGATGAGTGATTTCCCCTCTTATTTGTGGGTATGTGCTGTACAGGTTGGACTTCTCTTAGGTAGTTCCACTCTTCTTCCATACTTGCCCAACTGAGGTAGAGAGAGCCTGGAGGTCCCTCTCCAAGGTAGAGGAGAATGAATACTGGGTTAAGTAGAGTATTATGACCTAGTGGAAAAGTTCCCATTTCTCATTTTTCTTTCTTGTTGCTTTCTCTCCCTCCTACAGCTCACTTATCCCAACACCAGGTACCAGGGCTCAATCACCAACGTCTCTGTTTTATCCTCATCCCAGGCCAGCCCTTCTTCCTCCAGCCTGAGCTCTACCCATTCAGCCCCATCCCAAATGATGAATTCTGCCCCACCCAGTGCCCGAGGTAAGTGAATAAGGAAAGGAGCCAGGGAAGCAGTTTTCTTCAAGCCTCCTGATTCCTATGGCAGTGCTTTTAGCATAAGCCTGGCATTTTAATTATATTCATTTTTACTTTCAGAGATAAATTTGTTTTTTTTGCTTTGGTTTGTTTTTTTTGGAGGGGGAAAGGCAAGGCAATTGGGGTTAAGTGACTTGCCCAAGGTCACACAGATAGTTGTGTCAAGTGTCTGAGGCCAGATTTGAACTCAGGTTCTCCTGACTCCAGGGCCAGTGCTCTATTCACTGATGAATTTGTTTTTAAGCAGTAAAGGTTTCTAGGATCCTATCTCAAGCCCTATGGAGCCCCATTCCATCAGCCACAAAAGGAAAGCTCTCTTCTAGCTAGGAACATGACATGTCCAACTCTGTGATTCTATGATTTTGCACAATATGCTGGCTTCAGACACTGCTCTGAACTGCTGTGATTGATGAGAGCCACATGAGCTAGCCAGACACGTGCATCAGAGATGGTGTAAGAGAAGAGATTTAGGCACTATGACTTAATCTAATGACAAACTCAAATGTCTGCCGATTTAAATGGTGTCATGGAAATAGCATTGTACTTAAATTCAAGAGACAAGTTTAAAATGCCAGCTCTGCCACCTTTTAACTGTGTGACCTGGGATAAGTCACCTCATATCTCTGGAACTTGGTTTCCTCATCTGTAAAATAAAGGGTAGGAGATTCATCCCTGGTTTAATATTCTGTGTTTACAAAGAAAGATCAGAACGAAAGCCACGTAAGATACCTGTCTTGAGAGGGTGAAATTTTGGAAGCAAGATTAAGGCTGAAACCAAATATAGAAAATGTTACTGAGTGATAAGGACTTTCTCAAAATCAGAATAGGTTATCTCTAAGGAACAACTAGAAAAAAACTGTTTACTTGGCCAAATACAACTCAATTTTTCATTTAATTGAAAGAATTTTTTGTCTGAGGATGAGCTCTCCTTCACATTCTGATGCTAGATCCCATTGGTAAATTTAATTCCCTGACCTTTTTATGGAAACATCTGCAAAGAAATGGAAATTAGTCAGAGTAAGCAAGATATATCCCTGAGGGGGTCAGCAGACCAGGCAATAGAAATGAGCAGTGAGCAATGTGATTTGACCTTACAGATTAAGGAAAATTTCTTTCAAACTAAAGAGAGAATTATTCTTCTCCATTTAAAATTATTTTGAAAAATAGCAGCAGTAACAGTAAACAGTAACAGTAGATGTGGTAAACTTTGACACCAGTCTGACTAGCAAGACTTTAAGAATTCCATTTAAACTCAACAAACATTTATTAAGTGCTGAGCATGTGCAAAGCATTGTTCTAAGACCTGGAAATACAAAGACAAAAGAATCCCTACCCACAAGGAGCTTATGTTCTACTGGAGGGATACAATGTATATAATATACACATAAGTAAAGATATACAAATTAATTTCAAGAGGAAGAAATTGCTAATAACTGGGACAATCAGGAAAGACCTTGGGTATCTGAGCTATGCTTTGAAGGAAGCTAGACAGTCTGTTAGGTTACCTAGAAGAGAATAAACATACTAAACATAAGAAGTCATTCATACAAAGGCATAGAGATGAGAGATCGAATGTTGTGAATGTCAGTATGGTATATGGCAAGCAGCAACAGAAAACTAGTTTGACTGTAACAAAGTACATGAAGGAGAATAATACAAAATATGACTGGAATGGAAATTGGGGATTAGATTATAAGGGGCTTGAAACACAAGGCTGAGGAATTTTTATTTTGCCCTAAAGAAATAGGAATCTAATGAAGATTATTTTAGTAGAAGGAAGTGAAATGGTCATAGCTTTGTTTTTGGAATATCAGTTTTCCAGTTGTTATTCAACTAGCATTTATTAAGTGCCTACTGTGTGCCACACAGCTGTGGAAGATGTATTGGAGAGGTTGCAATATCCTAGGTGAGAAGTGATGAGGGGCTGAAGTAGGATCAAAGGCTAAGATGTGAGTTAAAGTAAAGGGACAGATGAGAAAGTGGTGGTGGAAACAGGATTGACAACACCTGGCAACTGATTTGAGTATAAAGCTTGACAGAAAGGTGAGAGTCCAAGTGTTCAGAAGAGTGGAGCTTGAGATACCTACAGAACATACAAGTAGTTGATAATATCAGGTCTGAGTTCAGGAATAGTCAGGGCTAAATATTTAAATTTGAGAATTAGATGCATAGAGATCATTGAACCCATGGGAGTTGATAAGATCTCCCAGGGAAAGAGGGCAGAGAGACAAAAGGACACAGGCTCGATCCTTGTGGGATGTCCACACTTCGAAGACCAGAAGAGGATGATAATCAGCAAAGGAGACTTTGAAGGATGATTCAGATAGTTAGGAGGAAAACCAAGAGACCCTGGAGATATGTCACCAAGGGAAAAATGAGTCTGTAGAAGAGTTATTGACAATGTCCAAAGGTTCGAAGAGGTCAAATATATAGAAAGGGCTGTTCAGTTTAGCAAGTAAGAAATCACTGATAACCTTAGAGAAAGTCATTTGGAGGTAAAAATAAGATTTGGCAACTGACTGGATACATGATAAGCAAAGACTGAAGGATGACACTGTAGTCATCATTCTGGGGGACTAGAAAGATGGGGGTACCCTTGGATGGAATAGGGAAATTTGGAAGAAGGGTGAGTTTAGATGGAAAGGATAATGTGTTCTGTTTCAGACACAATGAACTAGAATTGCCTATGGGACATCTAACTTGAATTGTCTAATAAATAGACAGTTGATGATGTGGGAATAAGCTCAGGAAAGAAAGCAGAGCTAAAGAGATAGATCTTAGGATCATTGCTGAGATAATAATTAATCCCATGGTATCTGAGGAGGGTGCCAAGAGAGAATGTAGAGAGAAAAGAGAAGAGAGCCCAAGACAACTGAGAGGAAGGATATGGAATCAAGGCAAAAAGAAGAGCCACCTCTTCACTGGAGACCAAAGTGAAAGAGAAGAGAACGGGGGATAACGTCAACAGAGAGTGAGATAGAGCTCACAGAAAATGGCCTCTAATTTTTCAATACAGTACAAAGTGAAGTCCTTAGCTGTGAGGGTAGGGGAAGAGTCACATAATAGAAAACTTGAAGAGAAAAGAGAAGGTTTAGAACAACCGCTGTGAGGACACCAGCCTGTGAAAATGGAAGAATACTGAGGCATCAGCTGATGCCTCAAGCTAAGAATGGAATTAAGCATCTTTCAGTGCCCCTGTTCATTCTGATATTCTCTGTTTCTCCAATGGAGAAGTTAGGAGGGGCAGGATTTAGAGGGAAGATGATGAGGCTACTAATGGAACATGTGCAGAAACTCAAATCCATCACACAGCCTTATTGCACTCACAGAACTGCTTCACTTCCCTGATTCCAGGCCTGGTGCCAAAAGCAAGGCAGGCAGGAGTGCCATGGCTGTCATTGACAGAGTTGGAGAATAAAGCACGTGAGTCAAAGAGGTCCAGACTGGGGAGGAGGACAGGCTGAAACAGAAATGATCCATCACCATGCTAGGAAGTCACAGATGGTGAAATACAAAGGAAAACCTGAGGAATCCATGGAAATGGAGCTTTCTCTTTTTTTTAAGTTTAAAGAAGGCTAATTGGTCACAGCAGATTCAATTCCATAGCTTTAGCATGATGTGCCCGAAAGAGTTCTGGCCTGAGAATCAAAGAAACTGGGCTCTGATTTTAGCTCTGGTACATTTACCACCTGTGTGACTGTGAGAAAGTTGTTTCATTTCTCTAGGTCTCAGTTTCCTCATCTGTAAAGTGAGACTAAACTTCTAAGATCCCTTTCATTCCTGAATCTGTTGTCCTATGGTCCTGATAAATGTTTGTTGAATTTAATTTAATCCTATGAGCCATAGCTCTATGGAAACTGTGGACACAGAGAAGGGAGTGTGTTAAGTATTAAGAAGAAATATGGTGAAACAAAAAGTGAAATTTTCGATTAAAAAAGAAGAAAAACTTTATAAATCATCTACTGAGCAAAAAGTTGAGTTGAACACTAGCAGCATATTAAACTACCCTAGACAGAGCTCAAATAACAGATTTTCAAAAAGAGGATGATCTATCTACCCAAAGTATGTGCAGCCTTTCCAAATCTCACTGCAGTCCTCCATTATGAAGGAAATATGTTGGACTCTATCAAAAGGTCTGTAAGAAAAAGAAGGCAGGCAAAGGAAAGACACCTTGAAACTAAATTCAGTTCTGCTGTGTGCTGAGTACATAATGTGCTGGGGACTGAGGAAATAACAGAAACAGATAAAGCCTAGGCTCTGCCTTTACAAAGTTCAGTCTAGTTGTTTTTATTGTGATTTTTTAGTGATAATCAGAACTGAGGAACTCATACCCCCTTGATTTGGAAGCACATACCTTTATTCCAACCTAAGAGGCTTTTGTGACTGTCAAATCATGGAAGTAGATTGGAGTGGTACCCAGATAATAATAACTTCCATCCCTCGAGAGCTTTAAGGCTTACTTTCCTCATAATAGACCTGTAAGGTAGGCAGTACATGCTCTTGTCTCCCTTTCACAAATAAAGAACCTGGGGTTCAGAGAGATGACTTAATCAGCAAGCATTTATTAAGCGCCAACTGTGTTCCAGGAACCATGCTAGGCATTGAAGATACAAAGACAAAATCCAAACAGTCCCTGTCCTCAAGAATCTTATCTTCCATATGGGGAGAGAAGGCATATACACATATAAGCATGTACAAAATCAGTATGAAGTAGGGAGGCTGGGGAGGAGGAGGTAAAAACAGCTGGCGGGATCAGGAAGAGTCCTATAGAGAAGGTGGTATTAGAGCTGAGCTGTGAAGGAAACAGGGGATGAGTGAAGAGGGAGTGTGTTCTAGGTGGGTAGGACGGGGGTGAGGGGGAAGTCTTGGGGGGAGGAGAGCTGCAACCTGTACAACAGTGCTTACCCAAGATACCACAGCTAGTAAGCTTAATAGCCAGGGCTCTGTCCTGGGTTCCAGTCCAGTGGTCTTTTGACTATACCTCTGAACCTGAAGGACAAAAGATCCCTGCACTGGCTTCATTTGGTAGAACTGGTAACATGCAAAGCTAAACAAAGCCCAGTAAGTCAGGAGCAAGGCTAAGTCCCTCATACCCTCATTGGACGCCAATATTGTACCTGGTTCTAGGAGGAGTATCTTTTTAAATTAATGAGCATATTTTCCTCCTGCACTTTTAAAGACCTCACTTGGCACCATTTCCCATTTTTCTCATGAGTCAGAGACTGAGATGCTTGGTTAAGTGGGGACTGTCTTCTGGAGTCCACAGTCATCAGTTAGGATGAGCTTTTGGGAAACATTAACAGTTTTTGTATAGTAGTCAGGGGTTTCTGGAAGTCGGGCACTGGGAACAAAGAGGGTCAGAAACTAAGGAAGAATGAATGCAGCCCCTGGGATCTCTGAATTTGAGTGACTGACGATGGAGAGAAAGGAGCGAGAGCTAAAGTCTCTCTGGATGACACAAAAAAAGGCTTGGCACAAAATAAATGTGATCAAAAGTCTTTACGGTCAAGAAAGAAATAGCAAAGGAAGTATTGCTTTTAACAAGGTAAGAGTGAGAAGAATCCCCAAATTGGGTAGTCACATGCAAGCTCCCTGGGATGGCAAGTATCTTCAGTAAACACCTCTCCTTAATATATCTTACACACAAGGAGGATCTGGGATAGCTAACCAATCCCTTTTTGTGGTCATCTGTGCCCAGAATCACCAACTAATCCCTCCAAGGTGGTTTCTTGTTGCTTTGGAAACCAGAGGAATGAGCTTTTTAAGCAAATCTTAAATCAATAGCTCCCTCTGGTGGGTAAACCTTATGAAGACCAATTCCCAAGCTCAAAATAGATTCTAGTTTGCCTTTCCCTTGATTTTTTTCTAGGTGAAAAGTCTAGCTAAACAAAACTTTTATTGGTGCAAAGACAAATGAACTGCCATTCTGATTTTAATTAGTCCTCTATTTGGCATAAGACTGTTTCTGGAAACTTACCATTACCTTCCTTCTGTAAACTATTTGTTAGAGGAAACTTGTGATTGGCATGAACTTGGAGGAGGAGAAATGAAGGGGAAAACAGAAGGTGCTCAGGGTTCCCAAGAAGAAAATGCATTATTGATGAAAGTACTAAGTTGGAAACACTGATAGAGCCCACAGAGTAACTGTACCTGGCACACAGTAAACCCTTAGTACGTGCTTTATGTATCTCTCTAACCTAACTCATGAAAGAACACAAGTCCCTAGACTTAGCCTTTCTCTGTCCAATTGGCTACTCATCTTCCTTGACCAGAATTTGAAGGCTTCTGTTCCACCCATCACAAAATTCCTTGGCTATAGTAACACTGACAGCTATGATCCTGGTTTCATTTCAAGACTTGACCCCAAATTTGCTTTTCCTCCTGTACCCCAGTTTGTCTACCTATGAAATGGGCAGGGCACCAGAGATCTCCAGGAAGTAATACTTTGCAAGCACCTTAAATTTCTGGTCAAGACGACACTGTAGGAATTCTGTGGGCTTTCTAATTTTTCTAGGATTTCGGTGTTCTGAGGGAATAAGTTCTAAATGAAAATGATGGAATAGATAAAAATGAAATAGTATCAATTACTGTCCAAATTTTGAAAATCAGTCTTTAAACACTGCCCTATCAAAAAAAAGGTGAATAGGAAAAAAAAAGAGCTAAAACAGGTAGTGAAGTTCAGACACACTGGGAATTAATTATACAAATAATATTCTCATTGCTATCATCTCTTAAAGAGAGTTCTACTCTCTTTAAAATAGCTACTGTTCAAAAGACTGAACTTTCATGAACAAAAAAAATTAAGATGAGAAAATTCTTAAGGATGACTGGAGGGGCGGCCAGGTAGCACAGCAAGTAAGAGCACCGGCTCCAGTGTTGAGAAGACCTGGAGATCGAATCCCGGGCTCGGACACTTAGCACCCACCCAGAAACACCTGGCCATGTAACCTTGAGCAAGTTACTTAACCCCAATTGCTTAGGGGTGGCCAGGTGGCTCAGCGAGTAAGAGCACCGGCTCCAGTGTTGGGACGACCTGGAGATCGAATCCCGGGCTCAGACACTCAGCACCACACCCAGAAATAACTGGCCGTGTAACCTTGAGAAAGTTACTTAACCCTGATTGTTTAAAAAAAAAAAAAAAAAGGATGACTGGAAATAATTGACTAGGAAGGGTCGATCATAGGCTAAATCCAGTTAACAAACTGCATTCTCAACCAAATAAAAGCGTGGACAGTGAGTTTCAGAGATGGAGTGCTCCCGCAGAAAATACTTTGCCCACAGCAACCCCAGATTTCAACTATCAGCTAGATAAAGAACACAAGCTGTTCTGTATTGTCCTGTATGCCAAGGGAAAAGAAGCAGTTCCCCATCCATCTTCATAGGGTAGGGTTGGCACTCAGGTGTACTCAGGGCAAACAGCCAAGCACAGGTGAAACAGCTTCATTCAACCAGTTGTCATCTGCAGGGAAGCTGGTCCATTCAGTCCCAAGTGACACTGAGGGTGGTTTCTAAGGAGAACCCCAGGTAGCAGGCACCACAGTAATTGTTCTGCATGGGCCTCTGGTAGTATAGTATATGCAGGGCATTTGAGAAGCCATTCATAGCAGGCTGACCTCAGGAAATCTAATCAGTTGTTTGTAACAGGATTTTTTTTTAACTCTCTCCCTGGGGAGAATGATTCTCAGGTAGTGCACCTGTGTTTGCTCAAGAAACATGAATTGATGAGAGTTGTGCCTTCCTGTGCCCAGAATTCCCAGGCCTCCCTCAGCATTGTCACTTATATCGAAGGCCAGTGGCTCCAGGGAATTGGTGCAGTGGCTGCAGAGCTTAGCAAGAAGAGCAGAAAAAGTCTTTGCTTCAGAGTTCATGGTCTTGAGCCAAGTGCACTGTAAAGCACATTTTCAAAGCCCAGAGCTCTCAGATGGGTATCATGATTTCATTGACTTGGAGGCGCTGAAGCAATAAATCAAATTTATAAACATGCCAGGCCCTGCACTAGATATGCTGATGGGCATTATGCTAGAACAGACCTCCCTACATCTTTGCCCAGGGATCCCAGAACACCCAAGAAGTTGAAGCAGGTAGCAACTCAGGCACACTTGGCTGGGGTCAGAACACAGAAGGGTTGGGGTATTAATGAAAGACAAGTTCAAGGTTCTCTAAACTAGGTAAGTATGTAGGAAGTCTTGTTTTTAAAGGTTACAAGAACATGTGAATATGTGGTCTAAGTGTCTTTCCATCTCTTTATGTGATTTTCTCGTCATATACTGTCTCTGTGAACCCACTCTAACTGTGCCCCTCTCCTGAGCCCCCTGACACAACTCATCAGCAGGATCATAACCCTAAGTCTTTGACTGATACCACATCAAGGCCTGCAGAGACTTTGATCCTCTGTTTCTCCTTCTGGTGATGGAGAACTGTTTGGACTTGATCAGCTAGCCAGTGTTTGGACCCTCAATTGTGTATCTGTCCCAGCTGTCCACAGCTGGGTCCACCATTCTAGAGCTCTGTTTTTCCCCCATATCCACCTGGTACCTGGCTTCCATTTCATTCCCCCGTGGTGTTTCCTAAGAAGAGCATCCTCCCTTGAGGCCCAGGAGAGTTGCCAAGGCCCCCAGAATGCTTGGCTTCCATGGGACCCTCCTGTGTGTGGTCTGTCATCTGTGCGTGATTGTTCTCGCTTGGTTACAGGCTCTCCCTCTCTGCCAGATAAGTACCGACACTCTCGGGAGCTGATGATGCTGCTGCCTGCGCACCGGGACCGCCCAAGCAGTGCCATGTACCCAGCCGCAGTCATGGACCATGGACAGGTAGTGGAGCTCCTCGCTTTTACTTCTGCACTTTGGGAGCATGTGCATGACTGTATGAATGCGGGCAGGTAGAGGGATCCAAGGGAGATACTACGGGTGCCATCATCTTGCATTGTCTTCACTCTTACCTAAATAGCAGCCTATCTCTGCCAATCTCTCCTTCCTGTCTTTGTAGAATTAACTGATATTCTTCTGCAGCCCCCCTGCATGACATACTTGAGGAAAAGTCCTCAGAAGTTAATGTGGTAGCACAGTGACACTGTGAATGAACACTGGACATGAAATCAGGAAGACCTGAGTTCAAATCCTGCCTTGACATTCTGTGTGTCTGGGAAAATCACTTAGCCTCCATTTGCCTCAGTTTCCTCATCTGTAAAATGAGGATAATAATAGCCCCTGCCTCCCAGGGTTGTTCTAAGGATCAAATGAGATAATATTTGGAAAGCATTTCGCAAACCTTAAAGCACCCCATAAATGCTAGCTTTTACTTAACTATGAGAGCACCAAAGTTCTAGGCAGTTTATGCCGATGTGGAGGTATTTGTGTATTGGTGGGTGCCTTGCCTTTGTATTTGTCCACCTGTCTAGCTGGCCTATTGGACTCTCCTTGTTCCTAAACAGTCAAGCTGATTGCTCTGGGTGTGTTCCCTGTAGCATGAGAAGGCCTTGGCAGGACTATGGCCTGCAGACCTGGAGACACGTTTCTCCCTGCAGATATGTGGGGGTCACTCTCCCGGGAACAGTGTGCCATCCTGCCTCTTCTTCTGGGTCCCTAGCACTCCTCCCTCCCTGATTGTTACTGGCTGTCACTTCAGCCACCTTCTAGTCTACAAACTGTCCTGCCAGGGGAACCTGAACAAGGAGATATCTTCAGTCAGTCCTTACTCCGACCCCTTGCCACTCTTCTTCAGTCTCAAGGAGACTTTGGGCACAGCGAATTTCCTTCTCCCTTTCCCGTGGCTGGCCTGTTACTGTTTAGGTAGTCTGGTAATTGAACTGTCAATCATCTTGTCCATCAAAGCAAGATTCCCCATGACCACATATAAGCAAGTTTTCTTCCCTGTCCCCATCCAGCCCTACTCCTAACAAGCTGACAGATGGAACCAAGGTAGGTTTAAATTTTTTTCTGATCAAAAACAGAAAGTTCAGTTATCTGTACCAGTGGCAGGAATTGGAGATATAGGTAAACCAAAGCTTAGGAGGTTTAAAATTCAATAGTCAGATGCACTATGATCAATATACTCAGCCTGTATGGCCACAGCTTCATCCCTTCCCCGAGTAGCCTGGGAACAGCTGGGCAATAGAGGAGTGATGGCCAAAGGTCATTCACTTTTTGATAAGTAAGAGTTGACTGTAGAGGAAGTGTATTTCTGGGGTGTTTTGAGATTATTGTCAAAACTCAGACTGGAATTGTGTAAATACTTTTACTTCAGCTTGTCTAATATTCAGATTAACCAGGTTCTTGGATCCCAAGGCACTATACAAAATCATGGCTGTTGGTTTTCAACTCTCTGTGGTTTTTCCTCTTCTCTTAGCCTCCAAATTTCCAGCGTGCTTTGTTCCAGCAAATGATCGGACCCTGTAAGCCCTGCAGTGACCCTAATCTATCTGTTGCTGAAAAAGGTATTCTTTCTCTTCCATGTTATCTTTCTTCTAAGTGTGCTCCCATTCTAGAATAGTTGGGCTCTCCGTCCGCTAAAATGCTGACAGACCAAGTGCCCCTCGTTGGCTAGGAGCCGAGCTCAGTTTGGGCTGTGGGTTTGTCTGGATGTGTGCAGACCTCACCATCACATGTGACCATTATTTACCTGTACCCAGTGTTGCTGCTGTTGTTTGGACCCTTTGAGTGTGTCTGAGTCCTTCCCATTTCTCCAGCCTAGCCTTCAGAGAGACTCCAGCTGCTTACCTGCCACATTGTGAGCGTCCAGCTCTCAGAGGGACCACAGCCACTTCTTGTACCCCATTTCTAGTGTCTAGCCTTCATAATTTTTTTTAATTCCAACTGCTGTAGGAGAATTACTGATATGCTCTTTCCCAGTTGCTCATCCCAGCTCATGACTTTGGACATTAGCAGATGGTTTTGACAAATCAGGACAACTTTGTAGAGTTAATGATAGTCCCCAGTTAGTCAAACAGCTCACAGTCCTTGATGTATGGGATTTACGAAAAAAAAAAAAAAAAGGAGCTATGAGCCACCCCTTTATCCCATAAAAGGCAGGAATGGGGAATATGTTAATTTTTTTAAAGAAACGTCTCCTGGTTTTAGCCACTGGGCATATGAAAGATACTGAATCTTAGGCCTTGCTGACCCATAGTCAGCTTCCTGAGCCCAACTTCCTCTGATTGGAGCTAGTCTAAGAGACCTTCTCCTTAGGCCTTAGGACCTTGGTCTTTTACTGCTTTCTAAAAATCCTGTATTTCTGAACTCTAGTTTGAGACATATGAGCCTTGCCCCTGGGCCTGCTTGGCTCCCTGAATTTAGAAATCTCTCAGCTACTACCATATCTTAGTACCTGTTTCTAGCCCCTGTTTCCCTTTCCCTTCTATCCACCTACACAAACCCCAGAGAGTTTTCTCAGAATACATTCTGAAAGCTATACTCCAGGGCAAGGGCACTAGCAGAGAACTACCTAACCCTCCACTAGGTACCCTTCAACTTTCTAAACTCTTCTGTCCGCCTGGCCTGATCTATAATGATTATCTCTGTGGCCCAATCTATTCAGCTTTGCTATGGTGCCAGATGGAAATGTGATCTTCACTTTTCTACCTCTCCATTTCAGAGCAGTTGTTAAATCAGGCCCCTTGCCCCTTCTGCAGCCCATTTCACTCTTAGGCAGCCAAGTCAATCAAGAAGCCTCTTAATTGAATGACAGGCTTTTTAGTGCTTCATCGTATTTCTATGTAGTCACTGAGTTCAATAGATTATCACCATTCTAATCAAGGAGTATTCCCTTCATCCCCAAAATCAGAATAATTTAACCCAGCACACAATCTTCTCCTCCTTCTCAAAGTATTCAGTAGACACCCTCCTTTGTAAGGCCAACAGTTCTCCCTGAAACCTACCTTGCAGGTAATCCTGAGGGACAAGGGTACATAGATCAGAGAACAGGGCGGGATCTGTGTACCACCTGCACAGGCTCAACATGGAACACAGCAGCTGAGTGACTGATCCCACAGAACCATTTTCACACCCTACAAATTCCTTTAGAGGAATAATATGATTCAGGCTTAACCTGAGGACTAAGTTTGACCCAGAAGAGGTCTTATCAAGGGAGGGTACATTCTCATGCTTTTCAACATTCTCTTGCAAGTAAGGGTCCTCCTGTACAAACCTAAGTGGTGGTCAAGAGCCAGCTCTATCCAAAGAACTTCTGAAAGCTGATCTGAGAGCCCCAAGGTTACCCCTCAGAGGATCTCCCCCCACCAAGATTGTTCCCTAAATATCTCCAGAGCTAACAAAATCAGAATAACCTCCAGGACTGAATGCCAGTGTCTGGAGCATTCACCATGGTTGGGGATATATACCATGTCATGATGTCAAAGTGCCTTCTCAATGAGTTTCCCCACAGTATTCTTGTTTTGCAAAGGAGAAATTGTAGGAATACTAGCTGTCCAATTTGTTTCTGCTGAGTTTCTATTAGTGAATCAATGACTAGGCTAGTTTTCAATTGCCCATTATATGTGGTAAATTATATTTGGAAGTAACTGTCTCTAACATACTCCAGTGCCTTCTTCCATGGGTGGCCATGTACTAAGGGTGTCCTGTCTTCTTTGAGGACATGTAAATGGCTCATTCTCCTAGCATAGCACTTCAGTGGGTCTTGAATACAAGGGATTTTTCTGAGCATATGAAGCCCTGACATCCTCTCCTCCATTTCCTCCTTCCTGTCAGTGTCAGGACTCCCCTGAAATCCCTCTTCCCAGTGCCATCAGCCCTTGTCCCTCCAAAGTTGTCTTCACATTTTCATCTCCACAAGTGTCATGTTTTCCCCATCATTGTTTTTGTTCCTTTGAATAAAATTAAAGGAGATATGTCCAAATGACTGTAAAATAGTTCATGAATGCTTCTGTCCATAACCATCAATACATCTGTAGTCACCGGACTCTGGAGCTCAGCAGTAAAGGACATAGAAAGGACATCTCTCTGAAGAAACGTTCATAACATTGGGTTGGTCACCCTAAAAAGTCACCATCCTTCCTGACTGTCATAAATCCAGCATGAATGTACCTAAGAAGACTCTATCTTTACACCAAGACTAAGCCTGCCTCACATCTTTCACCGGCTTGAAATGCCTGGAGAAAGGGAAATCAAAGTACGTCTCCATTGTCTTCATATTTAACCCAGAAGGGTCAAACTGCTACCTCAGAGAGGGGAAAAACTGATAAGCTCCAAACTTTCTGTGACTTAACATCTGTATTTGCTTGCTTTTATAAGAGGATAAATCTACATACAAGGTCTGCTGCTTCCACAATCAAGATGAACCAAGATTTCAGGCAGTGCACAAAAAAGGTGTGCCCCACCTGCCAAGCCTAACTGGCAAAACCCCGGGAAAAAAGGAGGGCACAATTACTGAGACTGAGATAATGGCACGTGCTTCCATGTAAAGAGGGTTATAACTGAGATGAAAAAAGTCAATGTTTGACTGAAAGAAAATTTCAAATGTAACTTTTATTCACTCTTACCTCCCTGAAGTCATTGGTGTTCTAAGCAAGGCATGGCCATGAGCCACAGTAACCACTGCCCAGATTAAGGAGAAGTTTTCACATACTTTTCAACATTCCCTTCCTAATGGCCCAAAGTAGCCTGGATTCAGTTTACATTCTGGACCCAAGTTCATATCTTGGAGGCTTCTCAATAATCATACTCATTGACTCATGCCTCCACCCAGATTTCTCTGAGAACATCTGGATTTGGATCATTTTGAGCTCTCCTCAGGGGTATTCCTCCTGTAAGCAGCTGGGGCTACCAAGGCATTGGAGCTTAAAGAAGCTTTATTACAGAGTCAGTAAGAAATCAGAAAAGGAATGGTTATAGGTCACACACACACACACACACACACACACACACACACACACACACACCTCCCAAGATTTCTGGCTCCTTGTCCTACAGACTCATGACAAGAATAGGTCATGTCCCAGCAGACTACGTGTATTGCTGTTGCAGACCAGTTCAGGTCCACAGTGCCTGCCCCAGGCCCTTGCTATGACTTGTTTACCACTTCAGGTTCACCTCTTTTTGGTTGCTCTTTCAGCTCTTTGCCCTGGTACATGCTTTTCTGTTCACCTTTTCCAGAAGATTTCCACAGTATCTCAATCACTCCTCCTGGGGAGCCCAGCTGCCATTGCCTACACCTACTTCCTCAGGCTTATGGTTTTTCTTCATCGGCGCCCTGTCCCCAGAAGCTATTGCTTCTCTTTCTTATGGTTCTTCATCCTAGAAATGCCTATTTGGTGCTTGTCTAGGCATGCAGTCTGAGTCCAAAGTATTATAGGAAGAAGTGCCTTCCTGCTTCCCTTCCCCACCCTCTGGCAAGGCCATGGGGAAGGGAAAAAAAGGAAGAAAACCTCGGTCACCTCCACCTGGCTCTCACATGTGCTGGGAGACAGAGGAGCCTCCGCAAATAGGTTCCCTTTATAGCTCGACTCTCATCTAAATGGAAATGCCAGAGTCGCTCCATCCCTACCTCTTCCAACAAAACTTGTTCCATCATGGAATCTCTTTCTTATCCTGGCTGTAGAGCATGTGTGCCAAATGTCAAAGACCCCTCAGGCTGCTTAAAAGACTTCAAGCAGAAATGGTTATATATGAAGTGACTCCAAGGATTCCCTTCCTCCATCTTGTTTTCAAAATTAGCCAAGTTCTGATTACGAGCTTCTTTCTTCCAAGTTTCTGTTATTATTCTTGTGCTGTTCTTTGCTGATAATGTAAAGTAGAACATGGACTTCTGGAAGCTTGAGCCACAAAAACAACATTAAAACATAACTTAAATCTTACCTGTAGTTGATTAAAGACCTTAGAATAGCTTTCCACACTCACAAGCAACTGACTGAAAAACCAAGTCAACTTTGTGACCCTCCCAGATGTCTCCTGTAGAAGGGGGAGCTTCCCATGTTGGTCTTCCCTTCTCTGCCTCGATACCTCTGTGATGGCGTGCTACCTGCTAAGTGTGGATGAGGAAGAAGGAGAAGAACAGGACTCTTCCTTATTCTCTCTAATAAAACTCAGGCCTAACCCATTGTAGCTTCCTAAGCCAGCGTTTAATTACTCGTGCAGGAATTTCTATGTTAGGGTACTCCCTGTAGGAAACCACTTTCCATTTCACCTGAGGCTCTATTCCATCATCCTAGAGAATTCACTGCTCTAAAAGGAGTCAAAATGGCAAACCCCTTAAGGTTCATTTGAAATTTTTTGTCTATATATTAATAGTTTACAGGGTCCTTCTTGTTGCTAATTATTTCCACGATTCAAAGAAGTATGTTGGACCTCTTTGCGGGTTTGTCTTTTGATGACATCCTTGGAGAAGTCTGGCCGCCAACAATGAGACTCTATTCCCCTACACCATTGGTGGAAAGACTGGTTATTTCTCAGTAATATCCATTCCAGCATCCTATTCCCCACAAAACAGCCTTCCCAGGCTCTTGGGTTTGAGCTTTCACTGTTCCTCTTCCTTTCTTCCATACTTGCTAGGGATAGAGGAGGAGATAGAAGGAGCTGGGATCTTTAATATGAAAGCAGCATTGCTCCCAGGGCACCTTTCTCTGCCTTTGGGTTGGTACCCAGACTCCAAAGTGTGGCATTGTTAGCCAAAGTGCAGTCTTTAGATCCTCTGGTACAGGTAAGTCATCATAAGGCTACATTAGCCTAGATACGAAGTAGACATCTGTCCAGAATTTAAAGCCACCAATGTATATTCCGTTTGGGAAACTCCACAAGGACCTTTCTCTGGACCCTCCATTAGAATCTTTCTTAGTCAGCAACCATTTTCTCAACTGGAAGTGTATGTTATCAACAGTGTGCCTGCCCCAGGCTGTACAGAATTGTGGTTTTTGACAATATTAGACCAAGCTGTGGGCAAAAAGGCATCCAAAGCAGTAGCCTCCTGTGTCAGAATTAGGCTGCTGCTGCCAAGCTACAAACTTTTGGTCAGTGTCTGTTTGACTCAAAGCCTTTTGGGGGGAAAACCACTAAGTACGAGGGATGGGGAGTTAGTACGGTTCTACAGCTCACTTTGGGATTTTAAAGGACATATGCAGCTGGATGCCAAACTTGAATCAGCACATCTTCTTGGCCAGTCCTTGCCCAGCAGAAATAAAGATTCCTTATCCCTGTTCAGTGCTACAGGTTGGAGGGAGATGTGTTGGAAGACAGCAGCTCCTTCTGTGCCAAGGTTCCAAAGTTTTGTTTTCACGTATGCCTCACTATAGGAGAGGAAGTATATCTTTTGCCATTGCTCTTGGGAGGACAGAAAGGTGGGAAGCACCTATCTTCTCACATGCCCACATTCTTCCTCAGAACAGAATAGAAGCAAATACTCATTTGGGTTAGATTACTACCAGTTGCTCATTGTCATTCTTTTTCTCTATTCCCCTTCATTTAAAAACCCATCAAATTTTGGTACAGTTGAAGATGTTGCCAGTACTCATAACCCCAAAACCACCCCTGGATGCCATCCATCCTTTGAGCCAAATTCTTTTTCTCAGGCCACTGCCTTCGACCTGAGTAGGCAGCCCAGTACTACCTCACAAATCATGAGGCCAACTCACAGCTGGAGAAGAGCCAGTCCTTACGATGAGCCGTCCATCCATGAGTGCATCTCTTAATGTAACCTCACCCCAATTCCATCTGTTTCCATCCTTCAGCTGTATCAGCAGCCCCCAGCAGCTGGAGCCTGGACAGCGGAACCCGAGAGGCCCTGCCATTGTTGTCTGCCCATGTGGGGAGCACCTTGGCCCCACCAGTGCCTCCTCGAAGCCTTCCCTATGGTAAGAAAACTGACAGAAGGTCCCCCAGATAGTCCCACCTCTCAGGCCCCAGTAAGCTACAAGGATGGGAGCCACCAAACAGCTTCTTTCCAGGAAAAGAGATGGAGAGAAGCAGAGAAGATGGGCTATTTCGCCTGGCAGACTTAGACAAAGCCAGAACTCCAGCTGCTATGGTAAGAACTTCAGTGTGCGTGGTAAGAACAACAGCGGAGGTAGATTTGCGAGGGCAGCAAGTGAGGCAGACGCCTCAACAGCAAGTGACTCTGGAGCTGAAGGCAACAGAAATTCTGGTTGTATTTTCGAAGGCCTGGTATCTATCAGCCTGTGATCTGGCCCAGAAAGCTCAGCAGTGCAGGGGTGGAAAGCCTCCCTATGCTGCCAAAGTCTTCGTGTGAGCTGAGACAACAGGACGACCTCCAGACATACCCTTCCTGAGGCAGGTCACTTCTGTCTCAGTGGACTGGGAAGCCAAGAGGGACCTTTCACAGCAATAAAATTCTTTAAAAAAAAAAAAAAGTAAAAGGAGGAAAAGCCTCCCAGGCTTCATCTAGCCTCTCCTGCTGGCCAGGACAGGTCTAGATTGTATCCTGTGCTGTACAGAAGGTACCTTGCTTGTTGAGAATGAATCTCTCTTTCATTTCAGGACACTATTCTCTCCATTTCGATGCTTTCCATCACCCCCTTGGCGACGTTCCTCCGGCCCTTCCTGCTCGGACACTGCGCAAGGTAACACCAAAGCATCTCATCACAGCCTGTGTCTCAGAGCAGGTGATTGGGGAGGAAGCTTGGGAGAGTGGAGATAATTCAGTGCTCACCATCAGAAAAGCTGCAGCCAAATCCTAGCTCAGCCTTTCGCTCCCCATGTAACTTTCGGCCAGTCGCTTATTTTCCATAGTCATCTGAAAAATAAGGGCATTCACTTCAATGAGCACCTGCTGTGTATGTACTAAGCACTATACTGGACACTGTTGATATAAAGCCAAAAATAAAGCTGCCCCTGCCTTCAAGGCGTATACATTCTACATGTACCCAGTTTAAGGGAAGAGGAGAAAGGAAAGAAAAAGCATTGATGCTCTCACATAAATCCTGCTTGCTAGGAAGGTGCTATTATTATCCCCATTTTACAGATGACAGGAAATTGATACAAGCAGAGGTTAAGTGACTTGCTCAGTGTTACACAGCCAGTAAGTATCTGAGACTAGACTTGAACTCAGATCTTCCTAACTCTAGGTTCAGTTCTCTGTACACTGTGCCACCTAGGTGATAAAGTGAAAATAAAATATATACTAAGTGAAGACCGAGTAGATCTGGGGGAGAGGGGCATTTAAAGCACCTACCACCTTCCAGAAACTGTGCTAAGTACGTTACAAATATTATTTCATTTGATCCTCACAACTGCTGTTGTGGTCACCATTTTACAGTAGAGGAAACTGAGGCAAACAGAGGTTAAATGACTAGGGTTACAAAGCTAGTAAGCATACAAGGCCAGATTTGAACTCAAAGTCTTCCTGACTCCAGGCCCATTGTGCCACCTAACTCCTTTCTCCTGGAAGAATCTAGAAAAGCCTCTTACCAGAGCACTTGAGCTCAGCCTTAAAGAGAATTAGAGATTCTGAGAAGCAGAGAAGGGAAAACATTCCAGGCATGGAGGACCGACCTCCTTTGCAAGGTCATGGAGACAGATTTTATGTAAAAAAAGGTGGAGCAGAGGCAGCCCTATTCTCTGTTTATCTACCTCCCAACTACCTAAACAACACTAGAGCTGGCTACCCAGCTACCCTGAGCAGGCAGCCACAATCCTACCTGGAAGAGAGGTCTCAGCCTGGAAGTGCCCGGGAGAAAAGGGCTAGGTCTAAAACACTTCTTAGGTGTTAGACCTTTCATTGAGTACAAGAGAGACTGGGAACCATTGAAGCATCTCGGCATCTAGATTGTCCTGAGAATCACTGGGTAGCCCCAAAGGCCTCTGTCCCCGAGGCCAGCCCCAAGCCACTCAGGATGGCCATGGCCTTCCCCGAATGATCTCCAAATTGTTGCAGCCACCTCAGCACAACTGGAGACTGGCAGGGAACAGAGCCTTCTTCTGCCCAAGTCTCATAAAGACCATAAAGAAAAAGACTATGCTACAACTAGCCAAGCTTCCTGCTGTGTTGACCTTCTCCCCAGAATATCCTGACTGACCTCAGAGGGACAGATTACTAAAGGGCACACCAGCTGTGCAGACAGAGTCCAAAGTGTTCCTGAGAGGTCACCCAGAAAGAAAGTGGGGTTTATTGGTAGAGTTCACATTCTGTAACTAGGGAGAGGTGGGCTGCTGCTGATTGCTGAGTCTAATAACTTTTAATGCCAGGTTTTCTTGGAGTGACAGCATGCTCTCAGTGTTCCAACAGTTAGCCCAGTGTCTGCACATAGCAGGTTCTCCATAAATGTTTGCTATTATTAATGATGATGTCTTTAAGCTTCATGAATAGAAGCCAGCTTCTCGCCTTGCCAACCATACACATAACAGGTGAGTTGACCCACAGAATCGCCTGGGAAGAGGTTTTAATTGACCTCTTTTTATTTCTAACAGTCTCCTCTCCATCCCATCCCTGCATCGCCCACAAGTCCCCAGTCTGGCCTGGATGGAAGCAACTCTACCCTGTCCGGCAGTGCCAGCAGCGGCGTGTCCTCCCTGAGTGAGAGTAACTTTGGGCATTCTTCAGAGGTCCCTCCTCGCACAGACACCATGGACTCTGTCCCTAGCCAGGCATGGAATACTGATGAAGACTTAGAAACACCCTACCTCCCTGTCCGGTACAGTCTCTCAGAGCCGGATGTCTTGGAGTCAGTCAAATCCCAGCCATGCCGAAGCCACTCTGCTCCAAGTGGAGTGATCCCTCAGGACCCCATGGACCCTCCTCCCGCTCTCCCCCCCAAACCTTACCATTCCCGACACCCACCCATGGAGCATGAGGACGGGATGATGATGATGGAAGAGGAAGACAACAAACACCGGCCCCTGCATCGAAAAGTCTCTCTGCCGCCAGGAAGCATCAAGGAGGAGCAAGCCAGGGTTGCCTGGGAGCATGGCATCAGTGAGCAGTAGACTAGAGGGAGACTGTGAGCCAAGGAACTTGTATAATTACTCCAGGTCTGACAAGCAAGTCACCCAGAGGGGAACTAGAAAGGTGTGGGACTCAGAGGAGAGAGAAGCCAATCCTTGACATTCGACTGCAGTGAACTCACGTTTAGACTGTGTACAGAGATGGTGCCAGCATGCCATGTTGCTGCTTTTATTTTCAGTTTATTTTCTACTCCTCAATTTTCTATTGGAGCTTTCTTTTCCTTTTTTTCTCTGTGCAGTGGACGCTTTCTTCCTTCTGCAGTTACCAGCCCACACGAACGTGTGTGGACGTAACCTTAGCCGTAGAGACTTGCACAAACAGAAGCCACATTGGAGTATCACGGTACCGGAAGAGGAGCAGAAACACCCTCTTCCACCAGCTGGCCCCTCCGGGTTTGGAAGCGCACAGTAGGAGTTGCACTAGGGACCTTTTTCTTTGCTATATAGATGCAAAAGCTCGTGGTTACATTCAGGGATTGTGTAGACTGCACATGGCAAACTTAGAGGTGGTCTGTGGACAGGAGAAAAGGGGCTACTATGAAAAAAATCAGCTCTTCCAGGAACGTTTGCGTATGTGGCTTCCTGGGTCTAACCTACACTGGCCCAGCTATGCTGAACTGACTTCTACTTTTAGCCATACTGCTGGCCTTCCACAGGGGCTGCCGAAGGCCCTACGGTTCCAACTCACCCCCCTGCTGCCTCCTCTAGTTTTCTCTCCATTAGTTTGAGCTCTGAACATTTGCTCCTTTTTAATGCCCCTACTCCACCTCCCTCACCCTAAGAGGCAGGGCCTCTCTCCAATTTGGCTGCAGGGCCAGCGAGGATTAGGTAGCTTCCAAGTTCCCAGCCCCATCCTCTGGAGCCTTCTTCCAGCTCAGTTTTGGGCAGTTGTCAACACCATTGCTTAGAGCCTAGTTATCGGAGAGTAGGGCTGTGTAATATACCAAGTAAGAAAGATTTCCTATCCCACCTTCCTCAGAGGAGAGAGCCCAACTCCTGCCCATAGCCTTTGGGTGGGTTCTTTCCTGGGCCCAGAAGGCTGTTCATTCTGATTGGGCTGACATCAACCAGGTCCTTCCATCACTGGTGGACCTGATGGTGGACTACTGGTATAAGAGAGGGGCCATTAGGTCTCAGCAGCTCGGAAATCCTTTGATCTTTCAGAAACGATTAGAATGTAGTCCATTCTCCAGAGTCAGGGATTTTCAACACTACCTCTGTTGTAAAAGAGACTGGTAGCCCAGCAGGGCTGCTGGAGCAGGCTTAAGGAAACTCAGGCTCAGTCAGCTACTGGGTGGGATGAATAAGGAAGTACATTTTTTTTTGTCTTCTTTAGAAACTTATCCCCATGCAAATAATTCACCTTCTTCATAAAGGACTAGAGGGGGCAAGGGGAGTAGGGTGAGGTGGTATCCTATTACTAAGGAGCCCAAGCCACATAACACTGTTGCCTTCTGCCACTGGTTTATGGTGGTGTTTCAACACAGTGTTCAAGGGTTGCTGGGGGTAAGCCCCAAGAACAGTTTTCCATGGCTTCACCAGCCTCAGAAAGGATGTCAGAGCTCTCTAAAGCCCTAGTGGACAACAGTGTCTTTATATGAAACTCTAATCAGGTGAGGATACTGGTTTTCCTCTTGATTTAATATTTGGGGAAATGGGGTGGACGGGTATAACAGTATTTTATCAGGGTGCTTCTAAGTTACTTTTAAAAAATAACAATGTCTATGAACAAAACTTTTTTTTAAATGTTTCTTTCATTTTCTGGAGTTAACATTAGTGTGAGTCAAAGTGCTTGCTCATTGCAAAGCCTCCTGTGTCATTGGAGCTCAAATCTATTTCCTACCCTGTTTTTCCTTCTCCTGACTTTTCTGGACTCTGACTGGGTGGTCTGCCAGCATTTTTGGTGCCTGGTTTTTAAATCCTAATCCCTTCCCCTTTCAAAGCAGAAAAGATAATTGATGTAACTTCACCCATATTCATAACAAGAATGCCATTTCCCTCTGGCCACCTCCCTCCCATGAACAGGAAAAGAGATTGATAAAATCTGTTTTCTCTGGGGGCTTCTGTGCAGGTATTTTGCAGGAGTTAGGGAATTTCTAAAAGAATACCCTTGTAGTGTCATTAATCAACAGGGCTGAGTAAGGAGTAGGGGAAAAGGTGTTTTTTTCCTCATTGTATTATTGACTGAAAATGGAGGTCAGCCCTACTTCTCAGGGAATTAGAGGTGGAGACAAAGGTTACTGTAACTGAGCCTTTGTTTCATTGGCTGACTGGGGTTCCTGAGACAGTGTTCACCAGGGCTTGGTTGATTCTGGGATTGAATGTTGGGTTTGATTCTTGGGTGGAGGAAAATTGACTAGTCTCTGAGGAGCTGAGTCTGAAGCCAGTCCCCAAAGGCGAGTCTCTCTTGGTTCTTCTGCCTGTTATATGTGTCTATGGGGGGGTATAATGTATCTAGTTAGCCTTGCTCTAGGTAGTGTAATCAGATGACTGATTGATTGTTTTCCTTTCCCTATATCTACTGCACATAACTGGGCACAAAGGCCCCATCCCCAAACCACTTCCTATCAGCAAACCAGCCCAGCTTGCGGGGGAGGGAAAGCTGTGGAAACAGCGGTGAGATTCCTTTGAAAAGATGAGATGATCTCGTGATTTTCATTTTGTCAGGCATCTCTGTATATATTTCATTTGAATGCTATGTATTTGTACAGGAATTTGAGCAAAAAATGTATAGATTGTGATGTCTCACAGGTACTCTGCCCTGTAAATGTGTTTTTAATCTCTGGCATTCTGTGCTTATTTAAAATGAGAAAACCTCTAACCACTTCTTTTGTGTAGTCATGTTTTAAAAAAAAGCTACAAAAAAAAAACCCTATCTTAACTATACAAGAAAACAAAGTTAAAAGAAAAACAAGGAATTTGTACCCATGTCCTCAAAGGTATTTACTGTATATATTGTGATAGCATGTTCTGGACCCAACAAATAAGTGATGTGAATTTCAGATGTAAATATCCCCTGTTTGATTTGTTTGGGTTTTTTTTTCTTTCCCTTACCTCTTCACTCTACTGCTGTGATGTGGAATTAAAGATAATTACCTGATATTGATCCTATGAGTAGAGAGACATTCATTGGGATTTGGCTAAAGCATTCTCCAAGGCCTTTTTGGTGCTGTACACGAGTCATTCCAGATTGTCTCATTTTCCTTTAATAACCTTTCCTGCCACAAAATATAGGAAAGCTCTTCACACAGTCCTGGCTCCAAGCAAAGAATAAGCAACTTTAGCTTCCCAAAGTAGAAATTTGCTGTGTATCCTAGTCCCTGAAGACCCACTAACCAGGAGTTTTTATCCATGGAGGTCCCATGGATAGATCTCAGGTTCACATGAACTTGAATGAGGAAAAAAAAATATGTCTTTCTTTATTTTCACTAAACTCTAAAAGTTAGCATTTCCTTCAATTATTTAAAAACATTATTCTAGGGGCAGCTAGGTGGCGCAGTGAATAGAGCACCAGCCTTGGAGTCAAGAGGACCTGAGTTCAAATCCAACCTCAGACACTTGACACACTTACTAGCTGTGTGACCTTGGGCAAATCACTTAACCCCAATTGCCCTGCCTTCCTCCCAAAAACCAAAAACAATTTATTGTAACAGAGGTATTAGTCCATATGCTTCACCAAACTGCTAAAAGGTCTCATGAGACACACACACAAAAAAAAGTTAAAGAACTTCTGCAAAAATCAGAGGACAGGGATGTTCTGTGTTCTTTACATTCAGCCTGGCTTGACAAATGGGGATATGCTTTGAAGAATGGCTTCTCTGAACAAGTAGATTGTTTCTTCTTCCTGGATGCTATTCTAAAAACTGGTCATAGTCTCTAGAGCTATCTGTCTAACCAGCTTGAGCCTGAGACATTGAGGAAAAAGAGGGAGGAGAATGAGCAGTGTCCATGTTCCCCTCCCTAGTCTTTGCCACAGACAGGGTTGAAACTACATAAAGATACTCTGTCTCCCTTTCTATCCTCCCCCATGTAGTAGACTTGTTCTTCAACACCATCTCGCCATGGGCTGATGCCATTCAGTTATTGTAAGACACACTGAGACAGGAATTATTTGTATCTTCCATTCTTCAGGGATTGAAAAGCAGAAGGAGGTCAAACTCTCTGCCCTTTGTTCCATGTAGGGTTCAATTCCTAGTCCATATAAAACTGTTTAAGGCAGTTGGCTGTAGTGGAAAGAACACTGGCTTTGGAGTTGGAAGACCTGGGTTTGAATCCAAGCACCAAGAGGCAGTCCACAAGCACATATCATGTGCCTGCTAATTGCCAGGCACTGTTCTAAGCACTGGGAGCACAAAGAAAGGCAAAAATAGTCTCTAACTTTTAAGGAGCTCACATTCCAAAAAGGGAGACATCACATGCAAACAGCTATGTACAAACAAAATATATGAGTACATATATGTATCTACGGTAAATTTTAAGTAATCTCAGAGGGAAAGAGCTAGCATTAAGGAGGACTAATAAAGGTTTCTTGCTGAAGGTAGGATTTCAGCTTAGACTTGAAGGAAGTCAGGGAAGTAAAGGGCATTTCAGGGGTGAGGAAAAGCCAGTGAAAATGCACGAAGTCAAGAAATGGAATGTCTTAGGTGAGGAATAGCATGGATGCTGGTGTCACTGAATCAATGAGTACATAAGGAGGAGTAAAGTGTAAGAAAAATGGAAGGGTAGGAAGGGACCAGCTTATAAAGAGCTTTAAAAGCCAAGCAAGATTTCATATAGGGAGCCACTGAAGTTTACCGAATAGGGGATCAGGGGCAGAGGTAGTGCATGGCCAGACTGCTTCTTAGAAATATCAGGTTGGTAGCAGAGTGGTAGATGGACTGGACTGGAGCCAGAAGGCTATTGCAGTTGTCCAGTTATGCATGATGAGGACAGTAGCGGTGGTGTCAAAGGAGAGAAGGGGACACATACAAGAGATGTTACAAAGGTAGAATTGACAGGACTTGAGAAAAGATTGGATATGGGTGACGAGAGAGCAAAACCTGGGTAACTGGTAGGATGGTGGTGCCCTTGAGAGGAATAGGAAAGTTAGGAAAAGGGGAAGGTTTGGGGAATCACTTTTGAACACATTGGGTATAAGATGCCTGTAGGACATCCAAATTGAGATGTCAAAGGGGCTGGCTATTGGCAGTGCAAGACAAAAGATCAGAAGAAAAGCATCATCTGCATAAAGGTGCTAAGTGAATGTATGAGAGCTCGTGAGATAAGGGAGATGGTATACTGAGAGAAGAGAAGAGGATCCAAGATAGAGCCTTGGGAGACAGCCACTATTAGCAGACTCAATCTGGATGGAGTAAAGGAGACTGAGAAGGAGTGGTCAGATAGATAGGAGAATAACTAAGAGAGACTGGTATCCCAAAAGCCTAGAAAGAAGAGATTCTCGGTCTCTTTGTATAAGTGAGGACAAGCCCCTTCCACGGGGACTTGCTTCTCATTCTCCCCACTTGAAAAAAGAGGAGGGGTGAACTAGATGATCTTGAAAAGTTCTTATGTTCTCACATTCTACAATTCATTCAATCACTTCTCCCCTCTGTTGTCACAGTATGGCCTTTCCTCTTATTTTCCTCACTTCATAGAAGTCATGGGATTTCAAAACTGAAAGGGACTTTGGAGATTCAATTGAACAACATTTATTAAAAGTCCACTGTGTGCCAGGTCCTGTGCTTAGATACTGTGAATTTAAAGATGAAAAATGCTTCAGTCCCTGCTTTTAGGGAGTTTGTCCTCCAGTTAACCTTGAGCTGTAATCTATGATCTACTGTCATTGCCACATTCCCCCTCAGCTCCTACCTTTATTTAGTTGATTCTGGGATGCTCCCCTTGATCTCCAGGTGTTTCTTCTTGCCATCAAAGGAATAATTATTATCCTATATAGTCTAAATTTTTGCTTGGAAATTTACTCCACCTGGAATATTCCTCATTTCCACATGATGACGGTCAAGAGCCACAGTCATCTGGGGCTACTTTTTCAATCCTTTTTGCCACTACAACAGATGGGTATAAGAGTCTATTAGTTCTGTATGTGGTTAAGCTATATGCCATCTGGTCATTATAAAGATAACCCTCCTTTGGACAGCATGTGTAATAACACTGACGTGGCTTCAACATTATCAGTTCCTGGAAATCTGGGAAATGATTAAAGGCAATTGGAGAAGAAGAATTTTTTAAAAACTGAAGATACCAGGGGCCCTGGAATTGGGAGGATCAGGGATCAGTTCCAGCCTCAGATACTTAATACCCACACAAAATAACTGGCCGTGTAACCTTGGGCAAGTTACTTAACCCCAATTGCTTTAAAAAAGAAAACTGAAGATACCAAAATGCTTTGTTTAATCTACATCTGACATATTGGATTCCACCTAGGAAAGGCTTGGTCCTATGGAAGAATTCAAGAGAATCTAGGGGTAATATAATGATCTCTGGCCTGGGAGTCAGGAGACTTGGATTCTATTTTTGGGTCCACCCTTAATGATCTGAGACTTTGGATAAGTCCCTCCTTCTATCCTCTGTTTCTCCCTCTGTAAATTGAGGGAGTTGGAGTAGATGATGTCTTAGATTCCATGTTCTATGATCCAAGGTTACTTCCAGACCTAGCATTCTGCATTCTAGGATGCTCAATGACTGGGTTTAAAGAAGACCACAAAATTCTAGCACTTTAAGAGTTCATTCAAGTAACAGTACCTAGAATGACCCACTCAGTTCAGAAGACAATTATTCTATGATTGTTAAATTGCAAAAAGGAAGAAGAATTTGCTCCCTGAAGGTAAAAGCTAATGAGAGGACATACTATAGATTGGTGAATCTGACTGTTTTCAAAGATTTAACCAGAAAGCTTGGAGACATGTCACCTTTTTCTATGTTGTTATTCAGTCATTTTCAGTCATGTCTGACTCTTCATGACCCCATTTGGGGTTTTCCTTAAAAAGATACTGGAGTAGTCTATCATTTCCTTCTCCAGCTCATTTTACAGATGAGGAAACAGAGGCAAAAATGGTGAAGTGATTTGCCCAGGGTCACATAGCTAGTAAGTGCCTGAGGCCAGATTTGAACTCAAAAGATGAGTCTTCCTAACTGTAGACCTGGCATTCTATCCACTGAGACACCTAGCTGCCATATACTTCTTCTACAGTAACCTTCATAAAATTATTGTAACCTTTGTATCAGAGGCTCCCTAAGGACATAAAGGACCCAGGGTATACTTTAAGAACTTGTTACTTCTCTGGCTTACTTAGGTATTTCAACACTTCTCTAAAGATAGTCAGCAACCTCCCTTAAAAGCATTCAGTCTCACAAGGCTTCAAAACATAGAATGATTTTATTGACAAAGAAAAGGACACAGAGAAGACTAACAGTTGAGCCCATGAGTCGATACACCTCCCTACCACAAATGGCCATCCTACTCCAAAGACTTGTATACAAAGTGACAAAGTTATGAGGGAAGCCAGGATTTGCTCCACATCACTGTTCCTATCTGAATATAGTTCTCTCTTGCTCCTTCTCTTGTACTTTTCCTCTCCCCAAAGCTCTTCGATTGTCACTGCCCTCTGCTCCTGGCTTATGCTGTGGGCTCAGCAACACTGCCATTGCCATAGCCCAGAATTTCAGAACTTGAAGGGAAGTCAGAAACCATATAGTCCAGAAGAATGTATCAGAATGTATCCTGCCTCCTTGAGAGCAGGAATTACTTTGTTTTAGCCTTTTCATCTCATATCTGTGCCTTTACAAGGCACATAATAAGCACTTAGTAAATGTTGCTTGAATTGAATCAGTACAAACTACACTTGAATAAGGATCCTCTAACCTGACAACATACCCAACAATTGGTCATCCAACCTTTGCCTGAAGACTTCTAGTGAGGGTGAGCCCATCCCCCCCCCCCAAGTAGTCCATTCCACTTTTGGATGGCTTTAGTTATTAGAAGGTTTTAGTTACAAGGATTCAAAATCATTCTCTGTAAGTCCACTCCTGGTAGTTCCACCCACTGCTCCTGACTCTGCCTCGTGGGACAAATCAAAGCGAATCTAATTCTTCTCCCACACAAAGCCCTTCAGATACTTGGATGAGGTTATTTTGTTCCCCATTGTCTTTTTTCCATTCTAAGAATTCCTAATTCCTTCAGCAATCGTCATATAGCATAACCTTGAGACCCTTAACCATCCTGGTTGCCCTACTGTTGATGTTATCCAGCTTATTGATATCATTCCTAAACTATGATGCCTCAAACAGAACACAATATTCTAAAAGTCTGGTTAAGGCAGAAAACAGCAGAACCATCCTGAATAATATCCCTCTCAACGAACCTACTATTACACAATTTCTGCTGTTATGTATCAATACTTTTAACTTATATGGAGTTTGCAGTAGTTATAAACCTCCAAATCTTTTTCAAATGAGCTTCTTTTGGGTCATGCTTATATCTTATGCTTGTGAAGTTAGTTTTTTGTTTTTTTTTAACTCAAGTCTAAGACTTAGGGCTAGACAGGTGGCACAGTGGATAGAATGCTGGGCCTGAAGTCAGAGAGATTCATCTCCATGAGTTCAAATCTGGCTTCAGACATGTACTAGCTGTGTGACCCTGGGCAAGTCACTTAGCCCTATTTGCCTTGGTTCCTTTTCTGTAAGATGAACCAGAGAAGAAAATGGCAAACCACTCCAGGGTATCTTCCAAGAAAACCCCAAACAGGGTCATGAAGAGTTGGACATAACTGAAAAACAACTTAACAACAATATAAAAATAATTCTTTACAATGAGGCCTATTAAATCTGTTCTTATTAGATTTAGCCTAATGTTCTAGTTGTCAAGTTATTTTTTTTAATTCTGCCTCTCATGTTATTTCATCCTCCCAAATTTATGGTCATCTGCAAATCTGATAATCATATCATCTATACCTTCATCCATGTTGTTAGTTTAAAAAAAAAAGTTAAATTACAAGAGCCAAGCATAGATCTCTGGGCACTCTACCAATGACCTCCTTCCAAGCAGACACTAAAATGTAAATGACCACTCTTTGGGTCCAGCCATTGCACCAGTTCTGAATACACCAGCTGAAACATCATTATCTGACCCACATCCTTCCCTTCTTTCCATGAAAATCCCATGAGAGATTTTGTTAAATGATTGACCAAGGCTAGGCATCCTTCATCTGCCGCATTGCCTCCTCTCCTGGCCTAGTTATCCTGTTAAAAAGGAAATGAGGTCAGTGTGGTGTGACTTGATCTTGATGAAGCTCTGCTGGGCTTTGTGATCAGAAATCCCTTCTCTACATGCATGTTCACCATCCCACTAATTTTTTGGTCACTCCCAGCCAGTAAGGCAGGTCCTCTCCCTTCTGCAGCACTCAGCTGTGCTACTCCTGACAATGCAGCTCTTTTGCATCACATGTTGCTCATCACCTTCCCTCTAGGCTGCTCTCTCTCCAGCCATTGGTCCTTGGAGAGAGGTACATAGTATTAGAACTCTTTGATAATTCCATACCAGATTACCTCCTGCCTTTGTAAACCTATTTAAAAGAAAAAACACACCTGGTCACACAACTCCAACTTTCATAAAAGGGTATCTCTTTAAACAGTTGTAGAAACACTTCTCTGTCTCTGTTTTCCATCTCGGATCCAATTGTGAGGAGCTCATGCCTTTCACCTCTTCCCTCCCAAGTACCTTGCAGTTATACTTGTCATCAGTCTGTCTTACCTACCTATTCTTGGACTTTAGAGGAATACCCTCCATCTCCTGTCTTTCACCAGAGCAACTGGTCTGGGTTATACAAATTACTTTAGGCTGCCATGTCTCCAAAGATCTCTAAAAGTGAGGGGAAAGGAGTAGAACTAACTGTTCTCACAAACTGCCTGGATTGAGAGATCAACTTTGACTAGAGGATTAAAGATTTCTGTTTTTGTTATACAGGGTTCCTTTAACTCAGTGCTACCTAGAATCAAGTAGAGGGGAAGGAGCTGTTGTCCCTCCATATAGCTCATTAGGATAGATGCAACACAGAGATCACTTTGTTGAATAATCCCCTGATTATCAATATCAAAGTATAAAACATAGAGATGTAGCTTTACCAAGGATGTTTGTCTCTATCATAGAGGATATCCATGGTGTCAAACTGGAAGAGATATTTCATAGAGAAAGTAAGGGACTACAGATGTTTCTATTTGTAAATGACACTGTGCTGACTATATCAAGTTGGTCAGTCAGTTAAGTAGCATTTTTTAAGTGTTTACTACGTGTCAGGCTCTGTGCTGATCACTGGGGGATACAATGAAAGGTTAAAAAAAAACCTAATCCGTGTTCTAGAGATCACAGTCTAATGGGGGAAACAACATGTGAACAACTATGATTAAACAAAATATACAGGATAAATTGGGAGTATTCTCATGTACTAAGCTTACATAGACCTGGAAAAGGCTTCTTGTAGAAAGTTGGACTTCAGCTGAGACTCAGAGGAAGCCAGGAGGCAGACAGGAGGAGTATTGGAACACTGTAGAACCTCCCCCAAAAGAATCAACCACCAATTTGGCCTAACCCGGGGGGAGGGGGGGGGGCAGGTAAAGAATACATATTATTAGTACCTATATCTTGGACACTGCAGATGGAGTTAAAAAGAAGAGAACTGGGGCGGCTAGGTGGCACAGTGAATAGAGTACCAGCCCTGGAGTCAGGAGGTCCTGAGTCCAAATCCGGGCTCAGACACTTAACACAAAAACTAGCTGTGTGACCTTGGGCAAGTCACTTAACCCCAATTGCCCTCCAAAAAGCAAAAAGAGAGAGAGAAGAGAACTGACTGGATTGCATTTGATAAATTATTCATCACTTTCAGCTTCAATAATCTCAGGCTGCTCCCTGAAACAGAAACCTATATTTTTTAGCATTAGTATTCTTCTCAAATATGTCACATAGCTACAAATCATAGAACACCACAGTGGATCCAAATTACAAATGACTAAGAGCAGTGAAGAGATATATGGTGGGTTCAGGTAGGTTGGAGTTATTACCAATGAAGATTTACATGCAAGAAGTATCATAAAAGATGACATCCAAAGACATGTATGATCAGAAAAGGAAAGAGGCTGATCATGTTGTGAAGTTGAGGAAGAACGGATGGAGAACCTAAATGCTACACTAAAACCCATGAAATACAATGTTTATGTTTCCTATTGATACATTTCATTTGATATCACAGCATTTCTCAATGTATCCCTCCTTTTCACTACCTCCCAGGGAACCATCCCTTTTAACAAAGAATAAAAAATAAAGAAGAGAAAAAAAGGAAAAAAAACGTTCAGCAAAAAGTTCTAACCAGTTGACTTTGGGCAAGTCACTTAACCGCAATTGCCCTCCAAAAAGCAAAAAAAAAAAAAAAAGTTCTAACCAATATCAACCAAATCTAACATTATTTGCAGTGTTCCACAACCATAGTCCCTCATCTCTACAAACAAGGAATTGAGGTGTATTCCCAAATTACATCTTTAAGGCCAAGTTTAGTCTTTATAATTTCTCAGTATTCAGTTTCATTTGTTTAGTTGTTCTTATTTACATTGTTGTAGTAATTGTTTTTATTGTTTTCCTGGTTCCCCTTAATTCACTTTTTACCATTTTACGTCTTCCCCCTGTTTCTGTGTTCATCATATTCATCTTTTCTTATAGTGAAATAACATTCCGTTACATTCACAGTACTCATGTAATGTTAATAGACCTACCAGAAGACTTCCCGGAACATTGGGTGGACCCTCAAAGGAAGATTTATGAAAAAGCATGGACCACAGTCATACAGAATAAGGAGTCATGGGTGGATTATGCACTCTGCTGTTGGCAGGAGTAGCAACTTCAGTGGGATGGCAAACTGATTTAAAAATTGGAAACTTTTTAAATTTAAAAATTGGAAACTAAGTGGCTCATTTCCTCTCAGATTCCTGAGAATTCCTGCTCTCTCAAGTGCATTTTTGTGCCTCAAACCTCAATTCAGGCCTTCATACCTCAACCTAGGGTAGGATACCCAAATAGGAGCAGCAGAACTAAATAAGGAAATTGAACCCCAAATCTCTTTCACTCATGACACTTTGGTCCAAAGCCAGGCCCTGGAATTTTATCATCCAAAGAAGAAAACTGGTATAGGTATATAGGAGAAGGAAACTAACTCAGATCAATACCATTGGCTTCATTTGAAAGATGGGGCAAGTACTGGGCTGCTCTCAAGAAATTATGCAATAACAGAAGCCCACAATTCCCTATAACTCCCCCTTTTGGGTCATTCTTTGCACTTTGACACTGTTAATGTTTATTAAGGTTATAACCAAAAAAGACAACTTAAAAAGTTATGCCAGCACTAAAAACAAAGTCTACCTCCTGCCCCTGTTAACTAGCAAATTCCTTCAGCCCCCCATTTTAGTTTGGCTATAGAGATAACTAGTAATTTCATTGGTTATCATGACCATTCTTTAGCTACTGGCCAACCTTCCAGTGAACCACTCTCTAGTCAACTACTCTGATCCTTGGCTACACACACACACACACATTACATGTATCTTAAATACTACATGAAGATAGACAACAAACTGAGACCACCATTAAATATGGAGAACGTATTGGACCAGATCCCAAGTGTAATTATGCTGTGCTTTCAATGAGTCCAAAATGGTCCCTGCCACAAAAACCCATCTTTCTAATACCACCACGATCTCTGAAAAATCAAAATTGCTAGTGACCTCAAGGATAATAATCACACAATATAATTAAGCAGTTACTGCATATTATCAAGGGTGACTTGCCCATGAAAAGTGACGTGATAAAGGACATATATGCCTGGAAAAAGGAGTGAGCCAATAATGGAACTAGTGAGAGAAATAACAGATGGCCAGCCCAAGCGCTACATTCATATCTATGAAATATTATGAAAAAGGGGCAGCTGGGTGGCACAGTGAATAAAGCACCGGCCCTGGAGTCAGGAGGACCTGAGTTCAAGTCCAGCCTCAGACACTTGACACACTTACTAGCCAGGTGACCTTGGGCAAGTCACTTAACCCCAATTGACCTCCAAAAAAAAAGAAAGAAAGAAATATTATGAAAAAATGAGGAAAGCTTGCTGGATGGATCTTCCATGAAGGATTTATAGGAAAATATAAGTAAGAATTATATAGGATGAGTAAGTTGGAATCTATAACATTTCCTTCCCCATAGATTCCCTCCCCCTTCCACCACACACATACACACACACACACAAACACAAACACACACACACATACTAAATAAAGAGATCAGAGATCAATGGAAGTATGGAGATGATGACAGGGTCTATCTTTCTGCCCTATTTAAGAAGCCTCTTCACTCCACATTTGAGCCTTGAGTGTGATTCTGTTGTCATAGTTAATCATCCTGATATTAAGCACTCAAATTTCTATAGGTAAAGCACTTTCCTTACAACAACCCCATAAGGCAGATGGAGCAAGTAGCATTGTCCACATTTTGCAGACAAGGAAAACTGAGGCTCAGAGAAAGAAATGACTTGCCTACATGCCTTAAGTACCCAATGAGACCATTACTGTTTTACTTGGCACAATACATTCCTCCATTAAATATTTGCTTTTCAAGTCGAGGACAAGGTCAAAGGAATTGAAATGACCATGAGGAGAAGGGACAGTAGGATGGAGAGAAAGTTCCCTGGACAGAACTCTTGGGCAGGGTGGGAAGGCCAATACAGCCCTGGAGGTCCAAGCCCTGGAAAGGTCCAAGACCTGCAAAGATCCTTATCAAGTGGGGGAACGAGTGGGCAACTATTGTCAGATTTTGAAATGTTTTGCCATGTAGTTCCTAATTATACAAGGGATAGCTAAGAAAAAGAAAATGGCAACATTGATTTAAAGAGTTTGCCTTTTTATGGTATTTTGGCGGGGGGAGGAGGGAGGGCAGGGCAATTGGGGTTAAGTGACTTGCCCAAGGTCCCACGTCTAGTAAGTATTAAGTGTTAGGAGTCTAAGGCCAAATTTTAACTCGGTGCTCTATTCACTGAGCCACCTAACCTCCCCCTAAGGTATTTTTTAATACCTAAAACAGTATTTTTAAAATTCCAGCCATTTCCAGCTACACTGCTTTCCTCACACACCAATCCTCCCAGTATGAAAACATTCAGTTATCTGTAGTCCCTACCACCACCACCCAGAGGAAAAGCTTATCTTACATCATCTATCTTCTAAAACCAATTAAATCAATCACCTTTATCAAATACTCTTTTTTTTTATTTCACTGTGGCCAAATCTCCATCACCCTGCTTTCTATCAGGGGTGGAGAACCTGAGGTCTTGAGGCCACATGTGGCTCTCTAGGTCCTCAAGTGTAACCCTTTAACTGAATCCAAACTTCACAGTTCACTGGAAGGGGCCTCAGGTTACATCTTTTTTCAGTGTCTCATTATCTGTGGAGCTGGGAAAGCATGAACTCAGTGCCAAGGTTTGTAGTAACCATTTTACTTTTTCTGAATCCTTAAATTCAAGTTTCTGGTGGCTGACATGTGCCTCATTCCCTAAGTCCTGAAGTTTGTCATCCAGCACTTCTCCCTTGCTGTCATATCATGTTACTTATGCTTCCTCATGCTCCCCCCTACTCTGCAGAACAAAAAAGAGACAGATGAAATTGAAGAGGTTACCCATAAAGAGCTAGGATAGGGGAAGCTAGGTGATGTAGTGAATGGAGCACCAGCCCTGGAGTCAGGAGGACCCAAGTTCTAATCTGGCCTCAGACACCTAACAACAACAAAAAAAATTAGCCATGTGACTTTGGGCAAGTCACTTAACCCCAATTGCCCTCCAAAAAGCAAAAAAAAAAAAAAAGAAGAAGAGGGCTAGAGTTGCTCTGGAGACCCCAAAATACCAACATGCTGGGTCCTGCCGAATGAATTTGACTCGTCTTCCCTCAGCCAAAGAAAAGTAAAGTTTATTAAAAGTTCGTCTATAGTAGACACAGGGTAAGTCTGTGCTAGGTCATTCTATGGCGCTCTCCCCATTCTATGGCACTCTCACTATTCTATGGCACTCTCCCCAACAAGAAGACAGGATGGGGTCTTATATCAAAAGGTTGTGGGAGGAATCTAGGGGTGATCTAGAGGAGGAGTTTGGGGAGGGTCTTCGGGAAGAGTTAATGAGGTCAATGAGTGATTAAGTTGCTAGAGGCTACCTGGAGACTACAGACAATGGTGGGCTAGGCCAGTTCAAGGGTGGATTGACATTTTGATAGGCTCAAGGGTGGGAAGTCTACTAACAGAGGAATGCCAAAAAAGGTTTGGGCCCACAATGTAAGGCTTATTGCCTCATGCAAATGCCTTATCAAATGAGATGATTTATTCAGAGTTCAAGGGGGGTTCCCAAGAGCCTGTACCTCAAGGACTCAAGGAGAGCTAGAGGGGGCTCCCAGAGCCCATACCTCATCAGAATGATAGGAATACCACACCCCTTGTTCTACAGAGGAGGAACCAGAGACCCAGAGTTATCATCAGAAGAGAACCCAGGTCTCTTGACTCCCAGTGCTTTCTTTCATCTTTTTTTTTTCTTTGCTTTTTGGAGGGGGGAGAACAGGGCAATTGGGATTAAGTGACTTGCCCAAGGTCACACAGTTAGTAAGTGTTAAGTGTCTGAGGTCAGATTTGAACTCAGGTCCTCCTGACTCCAGGGTCTGTGTTCAATTCCTGTGCCACCTAACTGCCCCTAGTGCTCTTTCTTTTAGTCAACAAACATCTACTATGTCTACTACCCCCCAATGACTGTGCAAATCCCTAGGGAAACAAAGAGGGACAGAAATGGACTTTGTCCTCAGAGAGTTCATATTCTAAAGGAGAAACCAAGATCTAAATAATGTGGTACTTTTTATGTGAGATATGGCCTAGATTTAGTCAGATGTACCAGCCTTTGCAGGGTACTGGTCTTAGGTCTCCAGCCTCAGGACAAGCAGCTGAGTTGGGAGTGGGACAAATGCTTCATGCTTCACTCATACACTGGCCCCAAGTTCACCTATTCAAGGAGGGCCAGCTTAGAGACCTCCTCCAGGAATAGCAGAAACCTGGATTGATCCCAAACTTCTATAGAATAGGGTATAGGTGGGGCGACCAGGTAGCACAGCAAGTAAGGCACCGGCTCCAGTGTCGGGATGACCTGGATCAAATCCAGGCTCAGATACTCAGCACCACACCCAGAAATAACTGGCCATGTAACCTTGAGCAAGTTTAACCCCAATTGCTTAAAAAAAAAAAAATAGGGTATAGACTACAGTCTGTATATGAATCACCCCTTTCTCAACTCTCTCACTGATCAGGTGACTTTCTCAGCACCATGGGTAACAGCTTGTTGGGCCAGGGCCAGGCTCCCTTCTCCATCTCTAAATGGGACCAGAGACAGAGGGTCTGAAGGGTCCCTGCAAGTCAGAGATAGAACAATGGTACTACTGCTGTCCCTAGGCTCAACTCCCCCCCTCTTCCTTAGAAGGACACAAGTGTCCTCAGTCCCCTCAAAATTCTCCCACCCTGGGTCAAAGCCCCAGTTACCCCATTCTTGTTAAAACTGAGACTAATTCACAGCACAGCATATGCATTAGCACATTGCTAAGCCTAGATATGTGGAATTCCAACATTTTTTAAATCCAGACTAGGGTTTATCTTTTGTATGGTAGAGAGCCGCTGGCACCCCAGGGGGGCAATGACAGATGCATAGAACAACTTCTACCACACTTCTGGATATTCTATGGTGAATGTATGGGAAAACATGGATGAGAACTTTGGAATGAGAAGCTGCTTCTGGCAAGCTCTTCCAGTTCGAAGGCCTTCCCTTTGAGAGCATCTCCAATTGATCCTGGATATACCTTTTATATAATGTTTGCATTTGTCCTCCCCATCTAAATGCGAGCTCCTTGAAGGCAGGTTTTTGCCTCTCTTTGTATTCCCAGCATTTAGCACAGAGCCTGGTATACAGCGTAGTCAGGCCCCACGTGTGGCATAGGGGGATCTTTGTATGGCTCAGAGGGAAAGAGAAACAGACATCTCTCATCTTTTCTCCCCATGCCCTTCTCCAAGGACTTTATCCCTGTGAGAAGGGTAGGTATCAGAGGCCACCACTCTCCTCCCCTCAGAGAGAGGCTAGAATATCTACCTTCTCCATTAAATATTATTAGTCTAGACATTGTGAGTTCCAGGTTCAATATTGGGGGGAGGGGAACCCCAAATTCTATATCTGAGATCTGACTTCTTTCTCTCCAAATACTGGTTCCACAGTACACATACATAGCAATTATCAAATAAAACTCAATTATCTAAATAGATAAAAAGGAGAACTCAAAGAAAGTATACATAGGAGAATGTATATATCAGACAATATAGTAGGAGTCCCCCCTTTGGGAGAGATATAATTCAACCAAGAGAGAGTCCTATATCTCACTCCAAAGGAAAGTTCCCCAGAGTTTCTAATGTAGCAGACTGAGCACAGGGACATGATGGAGGTGGCCAACTCCTCTCATGTTAGCTTCTTTCTAGAGTCTTTTCCTTCAGCAACCTAAGTGGGATTGACTTCAGATTCTCTCAGATCTAAAAGTCAAAAGCACTTAAATCTGAAAAGACTCAGAGATTCAAGTTTGGAAAAGACCAAAGAGCTCTCCCACTCTTACTGACTCTGCCTTGCCCCTCACACAGAGCAGGGCATTCATCTCCACTGATGAGGAGAAAGTCATAGAGTATATGTATAGATATGTCATTGGCCTTTGGGACTGGAGTTACAATAGTAATTGTTAAAGAAATCCTTGTTGACTTAGTTGATTGTTGACTGAACAGTAATTTCCTCACAATGATCTTGACAATTGGTCATCCAGTCTCTGTTTTAAAGATCTAGTGTTGGCCACTACTACGGTGTTTCCCCGATAATAAGACACTGTCTTATTATTTTTTTGGACAGAAAAACACCAGAGGGCTTATTTTAATGAACATTGACAGCAATTTTAATAAACAGGTAAATGTGAACAAAAAAATGTACCTTTATTCAATAAGCAAATCACTGGGGAAGAACAGGATGACGCGCTCACTGCTGCAGCTCTGATTGGATGCAGCTCGGAGCACGGCATGCGTTTCACCCGGGGGGGGGAGGGTTGGGGGACGGTGCATACAGAGGGTACCGTAATGTAGCGTGTAGCGCAGGGGATCACCTTCACTACAGTAGCAATCTCAATAGGGCTTATTTTTGGGGGAGGGCTTATTTTAGAGGAATCTTACACAGTAAGGGGAGGGCTTATTTTCGGGATAGGTCTTATTATTGGGGAAACACGGTATCACCAGAAGCAGCCCACTTTACTTGGGACAGGTATGACTGTTAGGAAGGCTTTCTTTACATAAAGCCTACATCAATGTAATTTTCACACATCATTCCACTCCTCTCTCTGGGGCAAAGTAGAACAAGCATAATGCCATCCATCTTCCAGGACAGACCTCCAGATGTTTGAAGATAGCTATCATATCTACCTTCAGTCTCTTCTTTAGAAGTTCATTTCCTTCTATAAATCCATGGATGGCATGGACTCCAGTCCCCTCACCATCTTGGTCACCTTTCTTTAGATCTCCTATAATTTCTTAATGTTCATTCTAAAATGTGGCCACCAGAACTGAATACAATACTCCAAATGAGGTCTAACAATGGCAGAATATAGTCAGACCTCCCTTATTCTGAATGACTCAATTAATTCAGCCCAAGACTGAATTTATTCCCTATTTTTTTGTCTGCTACATCATATTGCTAACTCACTTTGAGTTTACAGTCCCACATTTCTCTTTTACAGAAACTATTATGTAGACAAACCTTTCCCATCCTATACTTATTTGTACAGTTTCTTTTTGAACCCAGGTGTAAGAATTATATTTATCCCCATCAACTTTCATCTGGAAGATTGAAATAGGAAGGGTTTGGATGGGACAACATAAATATTTCAAGTTGAGTCAATCTGCCTGGGTCCTAACTTTCTTTAAACTGGTTTTCTTGTTGTTACTCATAAACAACATTCCCTCTCTCTTTCTCTCTCTCTCTCACTCTTGTATTTGTATTTGCCCTATTTTTATGTCTCTTGCATGGCCATCTCTCTGCTTTCTCTCCCTCCGTCTCTGTGTATGTGTATGTGTATACACACACATATATATGTTTTTCCTTATGGAATATAAGCTCCTTAAGGGCAGTTTTGCATGTGTCCCCAGTACCTGGAATGGTGCCTAGCACATAGTGGACATCAAATAATTGCTTGTTTATTGATTGATCTTACTAAGTTTGGCACATTTTTCTAGACTATGTAGATCTTTTTGGATCCTGACTCTACCATCCATATTATTTATCCTGCCCAGGTTTGTAGCACCTATAAATTGCCATCTATAAAATGCCATAAGCAATAAAAGGTCAAGTACAAATCCCTAGAGACCTTCTAAAACAGAGGTTCTTAAGTTTTCAGGAGTCATGGATCCCCTTTGGTTGTCTCATGTAACTATGGACCCCTTCTCAGAATAATGTTTTTAAATGCATAAGACAAAATACATAGAATAACATTATAATGAAATACAGTTATCAAAATATTTTTTAAAAAGTTCTCAGGGGCAGCTAGGTGGCGCAATGAATTAGAGCACCAGCCCTGGAGTCAGGAGGACCTGAGTTCAGATGCAGCCTCAGACACTTGACACACTAGCCATGTGACTTTGGACAAGTCACTTAACCCCAATTACCCTTCAAAAAGCGGAAAAAAAAAAGTTCTCAGACCTCATGTTAAGAACCCCTGCTCCAAATTGACATCCATTCATTTGTGATGACTCTTTGTGATCCAGTAATCTAATTAATTCAAATCTTTCTTATTCTCTATAATAACATATCTTTTTTAGCAAAAATGTTTTTCTGAAATCTAAGTAGAAGAGAATCTCTAGACTATTCTCCTGATCAGTGTAGTAAACATAAACTTTTTCTTGATAAAGCAATACTAGATCTTACCAATTAATACTTCCCTTTCCAAAAGCCCACAAATCATTTCTTTAATAATATGTTCTAGAATTTTGTCAATAAAGCTCACTGTTACATTGTTTAAAGATTATGCCGACACCTTCTTGTTACTGATTTTCCAGAGATTGGTAACAGGAGATTAGTAGTCATTTCTTTCAGTATCTTAAGACACAGGTTATTTGGGTCTAGAGACTTGAACTCATTGATTAAAATTATGCACTCTTCCTCCCACACCCCTAACCACATCAGTTAGGAGATTCTGAGGTCCCATCAGGGGTCTCACTGGTGACCCAAGTTGGTAGAAGAGTCCACTAGAGTACTAATATTAGTTACAGGAGTTAGTAACCAAAAATCAACTTTGAGATGGGCATGCCAAGGCACCAATCTCCAGATGCCAGGAGATGCACCAAAGGGGACTTCGTGAAGATTCCAGAAAAGGAAAAGGACTTTGAGAAGCCAGTCGTTGTAAGTTTATAAGTTTACTCTTTGGCCTCACTACCCTCATACCCTTTTTTTTTTTTAAAGCAATCAGGGTTAAGTAACTTGCTCAAGGTTACACGGCCAGTCATTTCTGGGTGTGGTGCTGAGTACCTGAGCCCAGATTTGATACCCAGGTTCATCCCGACACTGGAGCCGGTGCTCTCCCTCTCTGAGCCACCTGGCCGCCCCTACCCTCATACTCTTAAGTAGAAATCCATTCTCTCCATGGACCTCATAAGTGCAGGTGGAGAGTGTACTCTTTTGGAGGGGAATGTTTTTGTAACTGCTACTGTTCTTGATAAACCTCCTCAGTAAGTACCCTTTCCTAAAAGCTAATTGGGTCCACAGGCTGAAGGAAAAGTGTATCACTGGGATGCCCAGAGCAACAGTACTAGGAACTCAGCCAGAGAATGTACAGAAATAAGTGAGCTGCCAGCCAGTAAGAGCAGAAGCTGAAGAGTGGCCCAGACAGGGATGTTCAACAGAAACAATAGCTAGCTATTATATACGGCCCTAAGGTTTGCAAAACCTTTACAGTTATACATAGAAAAAGGACTCTTAAAAAAATATTTTGAAATTAGAGTGAATCTGCCAGAAGAGCTGAAGCCAAAGCCAAAAACCGGCAGAGAGCAAAGCCTGGGCTGGGTGGAGGGGAGAACTCATTAAACATTTTAATTAAAAATTAAAGTGATCAACAAGCATTTATTTCCAGCTGGGCACTCGGCTGCTGGGGGAGAGAGAGAGAAAACAGAAGAGCTTACATCGCGATGTATATGAACAAAATACATAAATGATCTCGAGGGAGAAAATGGACTTTACGGGGAATTAGTCCTTTTTAAAGCGCATCCGTGGTGGCACAGGGCGGGAATAAAAAGCTGCCCTAAGGGCAGAACTGTAGTGGAGAAAGCAGAGTTGAGTCTGGCACTTAACAGATGAAATGATCCTTTAGGGAAAAAGTGAATAGGAAGCCCCGCTCCCTGCTCAGATCCTAGCCACCCGCCCCTCCCCACCCCCACATTTTATGGGAAGAACCCAAAGAGAAGGGCAGTCTTTGCAGCAACTGAAATGACCGAATGGAGAGGATGTCCTGCCGTGGGGCAGGGCAGCATCAGAGAAGGAACTAGGATCTCCAAGTTGACAAAGTCTAGAAACCTGGGTCTCGTTCCAAACTTCGCTGTAAAGAGACAGATCGGCCTGGTGGCTAGGGTGCTAGACTTGGAGTTTGCTTCAAATGCTATAATAAGACATTGGGTACGGCACTGACTCATTTCTCTGAGCCTCAGTTTCCCCGTCTGCAAAATTGAGGATAGTAATAGCAGCCATCCCAACAGCCCTGTGAGGGTTAGGGGCTATTATTACCCCCATTTTACAGATAAGGAAAGTGAGGCATGGTTCAATGACGTGCCCAGGGTCACACTGCTACTAAGTGTCTGACGGTAAATTTGCACTTAGGGCTTACCTCCTTCAAGTCCCAAGCTCTGTCCATTGTGAGTGTATGTGGCGCTTAATTGAAGTTACTGTAATTTAGTTCGTCTACGGTTGAACTTGCCCAGGTGGGAGATGAACTAGGGAGGCACGGGGACAAAATGGAAAACAAGACTGGGGTCAAGGGAACAGGCAAATCAAAACATACACCGACCAAAGTGTTTTCTCCCTGATTGACAGAGGTATTTCCTCTCTCCCCGGAGACAGCCGCCCTCTCTCGCTTTGGTCCGTCCTCCGCTAGGCGGCGGAACTACCAAGCTGCCCCTCTCCAAGATGGCAGCCCCCACACCATTTCCGTTTCCGGTAAGCCGGTGGTCCAAGCTACCACTTTCCCCATATCCCGCCCTCCTTCAATCAGCGGTCGCCAGCTGTCCCGGGCTGAGAGCCGATGACTGCGTCACCCAGTAAGAAATGGCTTCGTGGAGCCGCCCGTCTGGGTTCTGTGAGGCCATGACCAATGAGAGAGCAGGACGTAGGAAGGAGCGGAGAGCGTTAGCCAATGGGATGTCGCGGCGGCGCTGAAGCCGGCGCTTGGAGAAGACCCGGCTGCCGGGAGAGGATCAGTCCGAGCGGCGGCGGGAGCAGGAGGATGTGGGCCTCTCACGGGCTGGCCGTGGCGCTGGCCCTGACCGTGCTGCCGGGAGGGAACCGGGCCCTGCGGCCGGGGGACTGCGAAGGTGAGGGCGAAAGAGACGCTGAGCTCGCCGGGGGAGAGAAGGGAGACGAGGCTATTTGGTGCCAGAGCTGGGTCGGGGCTTCGCTTAAGGGGGACCCGAGGAGAGGGGCCTGGCCATGGGGTGGGGCTGGATAGGAAAGGGGAGAGGAAGAGGAAACTTCGGCCTTGGGGCCGGCAGGGGAGCGGCGGCATCCTGGGAAGGAAGAGCGCCGCAAAGAGGCCGCCCGCCTCCATTGTACAGAAGGGAAAACTGAGGCCCAGACCCGGGGACCCCATACTGCCCTCCTCCTGAGGTAGCTGTTGAGGTTTTGGGCCCCTCGAGCTTCGCCCCGCCCAGACGCTAGGGTCTCGGGTTTTTAATTCTGCCTCTGGGCTGCTCCCGGAAGATGGGTCGGTGAGAAGTTGCAGTGCCCATTAACCGGGGTGTTGGAAGGAGTCCTTGGTGAGCTGGAGGCTGGGCGCGAACGTACAGCCCGATCACCAGTGTAAAGGAGCTGGGGGCTGTCCCTGTCCTTGGTTGGGGAGAAGAAACCACCGGGACTTCCCTGTTTGGGGGAGGAGATGGGGGTGGGGGGGGGACGTCAAGAGAGGAACATTGAAGACCCTTTCGGTTCTACCAGGATATTCCCGACCACCCGGTGTCCCTGGGTTTCTCTGGGTCTGGGAGGATCCTGTCGTTCTCCTGCCTCTGTCACCGGGCTCCTTGCAGCGTTGACACCAATCTAAGCTGTGCTACATCTCTTAAATAGCGTCAACCAAGGGGCAGGGGGCTGAGCTCCTCTCTGCGTGGATGGTTTCTTAATCTCTAAAATGGGGCTAATGATACAGGCAGTACCAGTTTCTCAGGATTTCGGATTAAAACCCTAGCTCCTGGAATTAGAGATGGAGGGAAACTTTAAGGCCATCTACCCCTACTGCCTTGTTTGTTTTTACACTAGGAAACTGCCCCGGGGAGGTCACTTCGGTCAAGAATAGTGACAGAGACAAGATACTGTCAGCTCTGTAATAAAACTCAGCATGTCAGAGCTACAAAGTTTTGAAAGTATATTCTTCACATAAAATTACTTTTAAATAGTACAACATGGATATCAGAAAAACTTAACTGTGAAATGTCAAACTGTTTGATTCAGCACTCTGCATTGTGCCCCCTCCCCGCCCCCCATTCTGTAAATCCCCAAGTGCAGTGTGGCATATCAGTTATTTAGATGGGACCCTTCTGATCCATCCCTACATGTTTCTAAAGAATGTGGGTGGATCAGCACAGATCTGCTTCTTTCAGGAAAATCATTCTGATACCTTAGTAGCTAAAAGACTGTTATTACTGGGTCCCTAAAAAGCTTTACTGCTTTTCTCTTTTGGCAGGACTTTCATGTTATTAGAGTCAGTTTATATTAACCTATCACCCAAAGCAGGCATCTGAATCATTTCCATGTTGGTGATGCTTTTTTAAGTTGTCTGAGATCATAATGTTAATGTTCTCTCCACTCATATGTCTGGTACCCTAGTTCAGGTACTCATCACCTCTTGCCTGTATAACTGCAGTGACCTCATAATTTGCCCCCCTCTTTCCAGTTCCTCTCATCTCCAGTCCATTGGCCACCTAGCTACTGACGTGACATTTCTTGTAAAGCACAGGCTCTCCAATCCAAGGAATCAAGAATCATTTATTAAGCACCTTTAGTGTGCCAAGTACTGTGCCAGACACTGAAGGCAGGTAGAAAAAAACAAGACAATTCCTACTTTCAAGACATTGTTTTAGGGGAGACAACATATATACATGTATTTATGTGTGTGTGTGTGTGTGTATAAACATACCCATATACATACATGGATATATGTGTAAACAAAGTAGTTAGGGAAGGAATGATTTCATGGAAAGGAAAGTGGTACTTGAAAGGGCATTATGAGGTATGGTAAGTTGAGAAGTGGCTGTCACTGGTTTGATATTGCCTCTGAGATCACATACAGCCTTTTCTGTTTGTTATTTTATTTTTTATTTTATTTAATTAATTAATTTTTTTAAAGCAATCAGGGTTAAGTAACTTGCTCAAGGTTACAGGGCTAGTTATTTCTGGGTGTGGTGCTAAGTATCTGAGCCCAGATTTGATCCCCAGGTCATCCTGACGCTGGAGCCCGTGCTCTTACTCACTGAGCCACCTGGCCACCCCTATCTATTTGTTATTTTAAAAGCCCTTCACAGTCTGGCCCCAAACTGTCTTTTTAGACTTAATTCACATGACTCCCCCTGCTGCACCCAGTTGACTTGACTTTCTGCTCCTCGATGCCCACATCTGGCATCTCTACTCTTTGCTCTCCACCCTTCAGCCCAGAAATACTTTGTGTATATTTTGTATTAACTTATTCCATTAAGGTAAATGTCCTTTCTTCTTTATCAAGCTCCTTGTGGGCAGGCGCTTAATAATTGTTGATTTACTTAAATGTTGTGAATTTGGACAAACTTCTTCTGCAGTCTGAGCTTTAGTTTTCTAATCTGTAAAATAAAGGGGCTGAGATTGAACTCTTTGCTCTGTTAAGGACTTTCTGGCCCTAAAGTAAAAATGAAAAGGCATTATAGAATGCCTTTGATTCTTTTTGTTTGTTTTTTTGCTTTTTGGAAGGCAATTGGGGTTAAGTGACTTGCCCAAGGTCACACGGCTATTTTTTTGTGTGTTAAGTGCCTGAGGCCAGGGCCAGTGCTGTATTCACTGTGCCACTTAGCCACCCATCTTTGATTCTTATGCCCAAGAGAGCACTGGCCTAGATGAGCCCACTCCATTTGTTGAGCTTGACTTCTACAAAGTCAGGGAATTCCAGAGTGGCTGATAACTTTATTCTGAATTGAGAAGTTTGTGATAAACAAATTTCTCAGGCATATAAGTAATGGAGGAGAACTTTGCTATAAAGAGCTAGTCAGGGAACTAGGACCAGAACCGGAAAGGACTGTGAGCTCGCCCGGTCATTAAACACATGATGCAGAGTGGGCTTGTGCATCAGGAGCTGTTAGGATATTTTTGGTTAGGTTTAGACAGCCCTTTTTTGCATAGAAATTTTCACTAACAGCCAAGGCCTTTATACTGTGGTGTCCAAGCAAGCCATCCTAAGTATAGGCAGACCAGGCAGCCAAATGGACTCCTGCCCCCAAATATATCTCTCCATTTCACAGTGCCTAGAATGCCACTGTTAGAGATACATTCCTTTGGGTAGAGGCATCCTTCCAGGACACCCATGTTTAAAATGTAAATATATTACCTTTAGGAATTTTAACACTCATTAATACTTAGCATGGATTACCAGGTTAACTGTCTCATAGTGGAAGGAACACAAGTAAACTACCATCTGCAAGTCTTCCATGGATCAAAACCTGGTACGGCATACCTGCTGATACAGTTAGGAAGCCTAATAAATGTTAAAAGAGCCAATTGTAGTTAATCCTTAGAAGGCAAGTCTCTGGATCTTATTTTTCTGGATATTTGGAATAAGCACAGGTGTGACTGCTATAACTCTTTCCCTTTTTTTTATAGTATGCATTTCTTTTCTGGGAAAATTTTACCAAGACCTTAAAGACAGAGATGTCACCTTTTCCCCAAGCAACATTGAAAATGAACTTATGAAGTTTTGCAATGATGCAAAAGGAAAAGAAAACCGTTTGGTGAGTATGCCATGCCTTGTCCTTCTTTAGATGGGTTTGTCAGAATCCATTGATAAAATACAGGTTTCTTTTTGTGCTGGAAGCCTGTTCTGAGAACTTCAGCTGTGCTCATTGAGTTCAGCCTTTAAGCTTAACACTTGGTTTACCAGCCTGTAGCTTTTACCGCAAGCAAGGTAAGGTAATTCAAGATAAAGTAATTCAGGATGGCAATAATCTTCTGTAACTTCAAACTTCTTCTAGGAAGTGTTATATTTGCTAATGTCAGAATGAGTTTATTTTTATGGTCAGATATCTTGAAGTTAGAAGTGCCGGAAGGAGGTGTTTGACTTCAGTTACTTTTGAAGATCTGATTGTTAAAAGTCTGAATGATTGTGACTTAAAAAAATTCAGTCTAGGGCAAAGCAAGTACTAGAATAACTTAGGCTATAAAATATAAAACTACGTTTTTTTTTACGAAAATTTTTTGACTTTGTATAATATTAACTATTTAATATGTGCTGTTCTCTGACCCCCTCCCCCCCACACTCTTCCCTTCTTAACTCTACCTACTGACTTCCTGGATTCCTTTAAGTCCTAACTTAAATCTCATCTTTTGCTGGAAGCCTTTCCCAGCCCCTCTGTTAAATTATTCCTTGTTTATCCTATACATAGCTTGTTTTGTCTGTGCTTGTTTGCATGTTGTCACCTCTATTGGATTGTAAGCATCTTGAGGGTAGGGACTGTCAGTCTCTCGGGCAATTAGCAAAGCACTCTGACATGTTGACACTTAATAAATGTTGCCTGATTGTTATTTGTAAAAGTAATTGTCGTATCAAAAAACAAAACTGAACAGTATGCAAGTATAAATGACCAAGCATGGTAATAAAGAAGAGGCAGGAGACTCTGGGTAAGAGTCATTGCATATGCTGTGAGACTTCAGGGATGGGTTGTTTTTACTGAAATTGGTGTAAAAGTTTCTAAAGTAATTGTTCTTTCTTCCCCCAGTGCTATTACATTGGAGCCACCAGTGATGCAGCCACCAAGATCATCAATGAAGTGTCCAAGCCTCTTAGCCACCACATTCCTGTTGAGAAGATCTGTGAGAAGCTAAAGAAGAAAGACAGTCAAGTCTGTGAGCTAAAATATGGTAAGTTCTTCCATGTCTTCTACCATCAGGAAGGAAGGAAACAAGCATTCGTTTAAGAGAAGGGGAAGGGAAATGAATAAGCCTTTATTAAGTCCCTCCTCTGTGCTAGGCACTATGCCAGGTGTTTTATAAATATATCATGTTTGATCCTCACAGCAAGCCTGGGAGGTTGGTGCTGTTATCTCCATTTTACGGTTGAGGAAACTGAGGCAGACAGTGGTTAAGTGATTTATATGCTTAGGGTCACACAGCTAGTAAGTGCCTGAGACTGGATTTGAATTGAGTTCTTCCTGGCTCTAGACCCAGTGCTTTTCTATCCACTCAGATACTGGCTGCCTCAGTGGCAAAGGTGATCTTCTCAGATGGGTGCTTCATCTCATCAGCTCTTCTAGCAGGACTTGGTTCTCATACTAATCTGAATTTCTTAGCTGTGTCCAAACAACTTTAGGAGTGTTGTCTCCTTTTCTTTTCACAGAAGCATAGACTGACAGAGCCAAAGTCAAAAAGTATTCTTGCTGAGATAGAGGTTTTTCCTACTTATTTTAACAGCATCAAATCACTTTTTGAGTCTTTCTTTCATGTCTTGTTGTAGAAGTTGCTGGCCTTCCCAAAAAGTCTACAAAAAGGATCTGGTTGAATGTTCCCACAGTTTATCATGGGCTATCAAAAGCACATTTTAAATTAGTCTCTAATATATTGTTTTTAAATAATATTGCTCACTTAATTGTCTGAAGTAGGCATTGAACTTTCATTATGTGCATGGAGAGTAGTATTCAGTGTTGGGGAAGAAGTCATGTTAACCTTCACCATTGTGGCTAGCTCAGTGCTTCCCATAGCACAGGTTTCTATTGACCAGTGTTCCTTTTGGGGGAATTGCCATTGTCCTCTCACCACCCCCTCACCTTTGAGCCAGCTTTGATAAGTGGTGTGACAGCTTTCTTTTAAGTGACAGCATGGCAATGGAGAGGAAGGTCATTAAGAGAGACTTGTTTGTAGAGTGAGTAAAAGGGGGTAAAAGCAGGAACTGCTGAGTTGGTGCTGTGTTTCCTCTCAGTTACTAACATCTCCCTTACTCTTCCTCCAGATAAACAGATTGACCTGAGCACAGTGGATCTGAAGAAACTCAGAGTTAAGGAGTTGAAGAAGATCCTGGACGACTGGGGTGAAATGTGTAAAGGCTGTGCTGAAAAATCAGACTACATACGCAAAATTAATGAACTGATGCCCAAATATGCCCCCAAGGCAGCTAGTTCACGGACTGATCTTTAGTTTGTACAACGTAGGCATCTCAGAGGAAATCATTTAATCTGTTTCCAAACAGCTTTTTTGTAATTTATTTTTAAGAGGGCTCCTGATGGTGTCAGATCTGAAACCTGGGGCTTGATTCAAGATGCTGGTTCTACAGCTCCATTGCGTCTTTCTCTGTACTGTTTCTTCATTTTTGTTGTTTCTTCATTTAGGACTTCACAATATGTATGGGATTTTTTTATTAAAGTTTTAAAAAAATTAGTTTTCTAGCTGTCAGAGTCCGTGCCATTCTCGGCTCTGGTAAGGTTATCTTTGCTGCAAGAGTGTTCCTCAGGAAACAGATCACAAGGTAACCAATCTCACCTCCTATAACATAAGGAACAGAGGAATAGGTTGTTAAATCTGGTGGTTGTACTTAAAGAAGAGCAGGTAATTCTTAACTGCTTTTAGAAGGGTAGATATCTATATTTGCACACCAGAGAACATTCAAATCCTATTGACTGGTGGGCAAGTCACTTCAGTGTTGTAGACCAGAAATTGCTGTCCTGCACTAGTAAAGGGAGTTTATCCAGAAGTTCTCTCTGCCAGTGAAATCATAGGCAGACTCCCTGTCCTCTTCTGACAGACTTAATGTCCAGAGAAGTTGTAGAGAATTGTTCGGTCTTGGTCCTTGATGCCCAAGAAATTGAGATCAAGTCTAAACTCTTTATATAGAGGGGAAAATATATTTGTCTTGAGGTCAGATACTAAATTAGTATTAAAGGACAGAGCCAGGTCTCTGGCCTGAGTTTTGGTCTGTTAGATAATGCTGCCTCAAAGTTACAGAGGTCTGCACAGCCCATTAGACTGAAACAGCAGACCCAACAGTAACCAATAGGAAATTTTCTGAGAAAAGTCAGTAGGAACCCAGACCCTGGAAAAATACATTGAAAGGCCTATGGTTCTAATGGTGTCTATTATTCATATAGCCCCAGCATTTCTCCAGCAACATAAGAGATAGTTGTGAGCCTGTGCCTCAACCTCTGACCTCTGGTCATCTTTGACCGCATTAGGCCAACATTGAGTTCCAGACAGCTGAACAAAATAGCCCAAATGTAGGGTATCACCATACAAAATGAAAACAGGCAGTGCCCCTCTGAGTATCTACTCTGCCAAATGAGTCATCTGATATTTTCCTGCCTTCTCAGGAAAACAATGCATTTTACTATGTGTAAAAAGTTTAAAGTATTAAAGAACCAAAATGACATGTGTAAAGGAGTTCAGAAATGTAAGGGTTTTTTTTTTTTAATTTTAGGTAGACAAGACTAATTTACTTTTTGAAATACCATATTCCATTTCACCTTTTAATATAAACAAGCAGTATTTGCCAATTTGAAGAGGTTTTTCCCTGGCATATAAAGGACTTTCTTCTGGCTGTGCATAATTGAAGTTGATATATGACTTAGGACTTTCCCTTGAGAAGTCCCCTATGAAATGTTATCTGTATTTATCCCTATTTTTCAATACTTTTGTATGATTTTCTTAAGTGAGGAATACAGGCTTTTCATTTCATCAGGTTTTTCTGAAAAGGACTAGAATTCTTCATATGATTTTGTTGCAGTTTAGGCTCTGCCACCCAGAAATGCCAAAAACTATTGCAGTTTCATGTGTAGTGGTAGATCTCAAAGAACCAGAGTTGGACTACCTGTAATCCAAGTATAGGCATTTACTGAGATTGACTCCTCATGAATGGGGCTAAGTTTCAAGAGGGTCCAGCAACTTCAGAGAAAGCAAGATGGATTTTTAGGGTAAAGATGCCATTACAAATTATGAATATTAAAAAGGCAGGAAGAGTTAAGGGATTAGATAATAGGGGAGGGTCTCAGCCACAGTGGAACTGCCATGTGATTACCCACAATGCATATGGAAAAACCACTGGATGGGTATGCATGTATGATACTGATATTATAATAAGCTTCTATGTCATAAGTTCACTCTAGGTCAGCTCTTAACTATTACCGCGCAGGTAATACTTAAGTAAAGTTCCTTCTATGTTGGGGGGGTCTACATCCTGCTTAGGCATACTGGTGGCACTGTTTTCTGATTGGCTGAATATGGTCTCTGAGACTGGTGGATGTAGTTGAGTGCATGAACACACCTGTTTCTGTGGGAAATACGAGGCATGCGTCTGGGGACAGTGGGCCCGCTGTCCAGTGGGCCTATGAGGAAGTCAATATTGGGACTGGGGGCAGCTTTATTAGGATTCCATCAATTTCTTCATATCTTTTCCTTCATCTTGGACTCCTCATTGTAAAGATCTCATGTTCTTCCAAATCTGAGTTTCAAATCCCCTGTCCTCAGCAGGCTATTTTGGAGAGAGCTCTCATCTGCCATCTTTGTCTTTGATTTTTTTTTTTTTAAGAAGAGTTCTAAGTGATAATTTATCACCCTGGAGAGCCTAAGATTTCCATCCTGATTTCTTTTGATGTTGTTGTTAATTATTTTTGATGTTGTTCTTTTGAGCCATTCTGTTGATTTTGGTTTTTCCCTTTCATCAGGGAATTTTTAGTTGCTTTCTATTCTTGGGAAACTGGACAAGTACTACAGTACTGAGGAAAGGCAGTGTCCTAGTTTTCAAAAAAGGAAAGAGAATGTAGTCTGCAGACTACAGGCTAGTAAGTTTGACTTTAGTCCTTGGGAAAATTATAGAACAAAATGCTAAAGATTACCTTTAAAATGCTTGGTGAACACCTAGAAATGGAAGGAACAACATGGCTTCCTCAATAACAGATCATGCCAAAGTAGCCTCGTTTGTTTTATTTTTTTTTTTTTTGGGTGGCAATTACCAGACTGGTAGATTGGGGTAAGTTTGCAAATAACAAAAGATTTCAGCAAAACTTTGGACAAAAAGTCTTTCAAGTGATTCTTATGGACAAGACAAATATGTACTAGATGATACTGCATCTGGAGTTATTAATATTTTTATGTAAATTTGGGAGGAAATCTTTAGTTGGAGAAACTCCAGAGATCAGTGCTTGGTCACCAAACTTTACTATTAATTTGCTATGATCAAATTTGCTGAGAACCAGGAAGCTGACAAAGGGCATACTTTGATCTGCAGTATGAATTATTTCCCTACCTGCAAATTTCTTAACATCCAGGATCACTTTGCCCTTTCACTCTGTATGTAGAATCATATAGTCCATGGGAGCTCTAGAGATTAAAAATTAGATCTGTGAATTTTTTTTTAACTTTACAAAATTAGTTGAATCATACGTAAGACCCAACAGGACTAAAGTTTTAGTCTTGTGTGTCAACTATGAGGCAGTATTGGAAATTATTCCCTTTTCTGATGATACAGCACAAAAAAAAAAAGTGAGATTCAAATAATTCCATAGGAGTTTTAGGACTTGTATAAGGCAGGTTCTAAAAACTGTGTCACTGACTCTTCTGACACAGTTACATTGCTCATATCAGAAGATAGCTGGCCTGAGTAGAATACCAAATTGGGGTCTTCAGCAATGTGCATATAATCTCCATTCTCCCAATTCTCATCCCAGCTGTTGCTGAAAATCCAAGATTTGTTGTGCTCAACCTCATCTTCAAAGCTATACCCCACAACCAAGACTGGTGACCCATAGTAGTATGAGTCACTTAGTAAGGCCCTGAGCTACAGAAGTCAGAAGCCATCAGGTCCAGCGTTGATGGCCACAGAGACAGGTTCCACAGTAGACAAGGATCTTGGAGGGTTTTCTCAGCACCTGAAGGAAATGTAGGTAGCAAAGCCAGTGTCACTGACTACAGACAATTCTACCTTGTACTTAGATTCTTTTCTTGGCCACGCAAGAGTAGGAGTCTTCAGAATCCATGCCCCCATTCTCCTTGTCATATTGAGAACCCCCGTTATAAACCCATGTTTCCCTCCCTGTTAACAACTGCAGTCCACAAGGGATTCTTGGTATAACCTATGTACAAATGAGGCAAATGATAGGTTCATGGCCTTATGATGCAGCGGATATTGCACCAGGTGTGGAGTCAAGAAGACCCAAATTCAAATTCGGCTGTGATCCTGGGTAAGACACTTGACCCTGTTTGCCACAGTTCCCTCATCTGTAAAACTGGAGGAGGAAGTGGCCAGTATCTTTGCCAAGAAATCCCCAAATGTGGTCACAGAGTTGGGCATGACTGAAGAGGTTAAATGATAAGCATTGTTGGCTCACGAGCCTGGCACAAAAGTATTCATGTGTAACAATGCCTCATGTACTCCAAATCATCTGGTTCCTCATTTGATTCTCACAACAGCCCTGTGGAGCAAGTGGTCTTCCCATCCTGAGCCAGGCCCGAAGCTGGAGCTGTAAGACGTTTCAGAGATCTGAGCCAAGTCCCTCATCTTATGGTGGGGGGGGAAGGCTATTCTGGGGCCTTCCATGCTGTCTCTTGTTCTGGCTCTTAGTAACGTATCTGAAAGTGTAGATGACCTCCCCACTATAGTCTCCCTCAGGTCACCCATCTTCGATCACTCCAGTTTTCTGTTTTCTCAGGAAACTGTCCTCAGGTACACTAGCTCATGGGGAGGGATGGAGTTCATGACGGCAAGCTACCCATAGCTGTTAGAAATCCTCAGTCCCAGAGCTGTCCTCAATGCAACATTAGTATTCTCAAGACCCAACATTTACATTTCAACACATTTGTTTTTGCCCCTCTGAGGCCATCCTCCCTCTCAAAAAAAAAAAAATTTAGAAATTAGTGCTATATGTCTTGCTGACAGTATTGGCTCAGAGAGCAAGTTCTGCCAACTTGTATGACCTTAGTTAAGTCCATTAACATTTTATGTGAGTATGACTTCCATTATCTCATAGCTTCAGGCTTTTTATAGACTAGAGGACCAAATGACAAAATAAATATGAAGGATGATCTTTAATTGTGCAGTCTACCTTTGGGCTAGCACTTTAATGTTTTTCAAAGCACAAGCCCCATTCATTATCTCATTAGCTCTATGAGACCTGTCGGGAAGGTCTCATGGCTAACAATGAATTTGCAACAACAAAAATCAAAGGAACTGGGTGGAAATTTTGTCTTTGCAGTGTGTGACAAGTAAATCGCTTAACCGCTCTAGGCTTCAGTGTCCACATCCATTAAATAAACAGACTGGCCTAGATGATGTCCAAAGATGCCATGACCTTATGACTGTCTCTTGACCTCAGGAAGTGAACCTGGGCTTAGTTGTATCCTCCAGGCTTCAGCTATCGGAGAGGAGTGGAGTACACATACCGTAGCTATCCAGAAATAAGAGTTGTGACCCTCAACGTAGAGGACGAGATGAGTTGTCTACAGGAGAGCAAAATGACAAGTCTCATAAGGTCAAAGGTGAGTGAAGGTACTCACGGGGTGGTCATAGTAAGACCCAAGGACAATAAGATTGGAAATCCCAGCACCCGGAGCTATGGGTCTCAATGCCTCTTCCAGCCACCTAAATGTAGATCATAACCCCCTCTCTCTTTAGACTTGGTCATTCACAGCACACCCTCCCCCCAAGACATCTCAAGTCCCTCTGTTACACTATGAATGGCTCTAGGTGAGCCCATGAGCCACCAGAAGAGACAGCTGGAAGTCAAAGTCCCCTTCCCCTAAACACACTGCTCTCCAAGGTACAAACTCAAAGTATGAATTGATCATTCCCGTCCTACAGCTCAGATGGGAGAACTTCCCAAGCGGTCTCTCACCTAAGGGACAGGGGTGACCTTGGGAACACACACAACATGACCCGTCCCTCCCTCTCTCCGGGGACCCACAAGTCCTCCCCAACAAGTAAGTGACTGGAGTGACCAGCGTCTGGGGCTCAGCATGGGACCGCTCCAGGAGCCTCTCCTAGGGACTTTATCTCCAGGATCGGTGTAAGGCTCCTTAGAGCCAAGCGAAGCTTCGTAGCCCGGGGACCTTGAGAATTAAGTCCCTTCCTCCTCCCTTCCTGTACTATGCCAGGATCCCTTCCACTTCCTAGGCTGTGGTCCTAGGGGAGGGTCCCCTCCAGGAACTGAAGGGGAGGGGAATTACAGGGTCGACATCCAAATATCATAGTGTAAGACGGAAGCAGCTGGTAGATAAAGTGCTGGGCCTGGAGTTAGGAGACCTGAGTTCAAATGCAACTTCAGACACTAACTGTGACCTCGGGCAAACCCTGTTTGCCTCAGTTTCCTTATCTGTCAAATGAGCTGGAGGAGATGGCGAACCACGGCAGTGTCTTTGCCAAGAAAACCCCAGACGGAGTCAGGAGTCGAACGCGGTTGAACAACTACATGTCCAGTGGTTGTTTTGCGGATCGCACTTTGCAAACCTTAACACTCTATATAAAAGTAGGAAGCTCTCGGCTGCCGGGCCAAGTGCCAGAACAACGCATCTTCCTGGGACACTCGCTGCCAAGGTGACTGACAACGCCGAAGCCAGAGCAGGCTGCTTGTTTCACCGTCTGGCCGACAGGTGGCGCTAGAGCCCATGCTCCAATCGGCTGTCGAATGGAGTCGGAGCCCGGGAAGGCAGGGGGGAAGTGACGGAAGGGCGGAGGGCTCTCCCATCGGACGCCCGGCCGCCGATCCGCGCGCCTTGATGACGCAGCCGCGCGCTGTCCCTGTCCCTGTCCCCTCCCCTTCCTCCCTGCGCTTTTCCTCCCCCGCCTTTTCGCGGCCGCCGCGCTCAGTCCTTTTGTCCAAGATGGCGGCCCGGGGGGCGCTGCCTCCTCCTCCTGCTCCTGCTCCGGCCCCTGCCCCGCCGCCGCTGCCCCCGCGCTGCTGCCCGGTCGCGCTGTGAGGGAGGGGGCCCGGCCAGGCCCGGCCGGCCTCGGCGCCATGAAGCGGCAGAGCGAGCGCGACTCGAGCCCAGGGGCCCGCGGGGCGTCGTCGTCGTCATCGTCGGCGAAGCGGCCCCGGGAGCGGGAACGGGATCGGGATCGGGAGCGCGGGGAGCGGGAGCGGGAGCGGGGCGAGCGCGGGGAGCGGGAGCGCGGCGAGCGCGGGGAGCGCGAGCGGGAGCGCGGGGAGCCCGACTCGAGCGGCGGCGGCGGGAGCCGGCGGGCCGCGCACAAGAGCTCCGGCTCGGGCTCCGGCTCCGGCTCCGGCCCCGCCAAGCACCAGGCCCCGGCCCGCGCCCGCGACAAGCCCCGCGGCGGCGGCGGCGGCGGCGGTGGCGGCGGCGGCGGCGGCAGCAGCAGCAGCCACCGCGACGGCCGAGGCTCCGGGGACTCCAACCACCGCGCGGGGGGCGGCGGCGGCGGCCGCTCGGGCGGAGGTAGCGGCCGCGCCAAAGCCGGCGAGTCGGGCTCGGCATCCGCCTCGTCCCCCGGGGCCTCCCCGCTACTGCTGCTGCCACCTCTCCCCGAACCGCCCGCACCCGCGCCCGCCCCGCCGCCGCCGCCCGCGCCCGCCCCGCCACCGCCACCGCCGGAGTACAAGACGCTGCTCATCAGCAGCCTGAGCCCCGCGCTGCCGGCCGAGCACCTGGAGGACCGCCTCTTCCACCAGTTCAAGCGCTTCGGCGAGATCAGCCTGCGCCTGTCGCACACCCCCGAGCTGGGCAGGGTGGCCTACGTGAACTTCCGACACCCGCAGGATGCCCGCGATGCCAGGCACCACGCCCGCGCCCGCCAGCTCCTGCTCTACGACCGGCCGCTCAAGGTGGAGCCCGTGTACCTGCGGGGCAGCAGCAGCAGCAGCCGCCGCAGCAGCAGCAGCAGCGCCGGGGCGGCCGCCACGACGCCGCCACCAGGGCCCCCCGCACCCGCAGACCCTCTGGGCTACCTGCCCCTGCACAGCGGCTACCAGTACAAGCAGCGCTCCCTGTCCCCCGTGGGCGCGCCCCCGCTGCGGGAGCCCCGGGCCCGGCACGCGGCCGCGGCCGCCGCCTTCGCCCTGGACGCCGCTGCGGCCGCGGCCGCCGTGGGCCTCTCCCGGGACCGGGCGCTGGACTACTACGGACTGTACGACGATCGAGGCCGGCCCTATGGCTACCCGGCCGTGTGCGAGGAGGACCTGATGCCCGAGGACGACCAGCGGGCCACCCGAAACCTGTTCATCGGCAACCTGGATCACAGCGTGTCCGAGGTGGAGCTGAGGAGGGCCTTTGAGAAGTACGGCATCATTGAGGAGGTGGTGATCAAGAGGCCTGCCCGGGGCCAAGGCGGAGCCTATGCTTTCCTCAAGTTCCAGAACCTGGATATGGCCCACCGGGCCAAGGTGGCCATGTCGGGGAGGGTGGTGGGCCGCAACCCCATTAAGATCGGCTATGGCAAGGCCAACCCCACCACGCGCCTGTGGGTGGGAGGCCTGGGACCCAATACCTCTTTGGCTGCCCTGGCCCGGGAGTTTGACCGCTTTGGAAGCATTCGAACTATTGACCATGTCAAAGGAGACAGCTTTGCCTATATCCAGTATGAGAGCCTGGATGCAGCCCAGGCTGCCTGTGTCCAAATGAGGGGCTTTCCTTTGGGGGGGCCCGAGAGGAGGCTCAGGGTGGATTTTGCCAAAGCTGAGGAAACCAGATATCCCCAACAGTGCCAGGCTACACCACTCCCGGTGCACTATGAGTTACTCCCCGAGGGGTACACCAGGCACCGAAATTTGGAGGCTGACTTGAGGGTCCGAGATAGGACTCCCCCCCACCTTCTCTACTCAGACCGGGATAGGAGCTTTGTGGAGGGTGACTGGGCCAGTCCCTCCAAAAGCACAGATCGTAGAAATAGCTTGGAAAGCTACAGCCGTTCAGTGCGCAGCCGCAGTGGGGAGAGATGGGGCAGTGATGGGGACCGAGGCCTGTCCAAGCCCTGGGAAGAAAGGCGAAAGAGGAGGAGCTTATCCAGTGATCATGGCCGGACTACCCACTCACCTTATGAGGAGAGAGGCAGAACCAAAGTCAGTGGGCTGCCCTCAGATCGAAGCCCAGAGAGGCTCCGAAGAGAGAACCATACCAGTGAGTCTGGAGCAGAGAAGGAGCCGAGCAATTCCCTTCCCAACAACCGGCATGGGGCAGAAGAGAGAGGTCCAGACTCTCACCAGGTGAAAAAGAGAGACAGCGAACGCAATCATCGAACCAGCGAGGTAGAATCAAAACCCATTGAAGAGCCAAAACCTGAGACCAAAAAGCTAAAGAGTCTGTCTGAGTATGCTCAGACCCTACAACTGGGCTGGAATGGGCTTCTGGTGTTGAAAAACAGTTGCTTCCCCACTTGTATGCACATTCTAGAGGGGGACCTGGGAGTGATCAATGGCCTCCTCAAAGACCATGCTTCAGGGAGCAAGCTGACACAGCTCAAGATTGCCCAAAGACTTCGACTTGACCAGCCCAAACTGGATGAGGTCACCCGGAGAATCAAGCAGGGAAGCCCCAATGGTTATGTGGTGCTTCTGGCCACTCAAGCTTCTCCGGGAGGGCCTGGAGCAGAAGGGACCCACACTGTGGAGCCAGGTTTGCAGCGGAGGCTTCTCAGGAATCTGGTCTCATACTTGAAACAGAAGCAGGCTGCTGGGGTGATCAGCTTGCCAGTGGGAGGGACCAAGGGCAGAGACAACACAGGCATGCTCTATGCCTTCCCTCCCTGTGAATTCTCCCAGCAGTACCTCCAGTCTGCTCTAAGGACATTGGGGAAGTTAGAAGAAGAGCATATGGTGATAGTTATAGTAAGAGACACTGCCTAGCCAAAACCTGGCTTTTCCCAATCTTGTGTTTTCTTTGTGTCATGAAAAGTTATTTTTCAAGCCAATTCTGCTCTTAGTTTGGCTTTTCTTCCCAGTTATTATGGTTGGTTTGGTGAAGGCCAAAGCTCCCTCCACCAAAACTCAAATTTTTTTTAATGCCCATTTGAAGGTATTCCCATTTTATTGATTTCTAATGTATGAAACACTTTCCAGTGTGTTCTGTATTTTATTTTTTAACTAACTGTATGGAAAGTTGTCAGTAAAGCCTTTGTCCAAGGATCACTTTTTAACCCTGTGCAGTGTACTGGTTTAATGAAGTCCCCTTTGAAATAGTGGGGCATGTGGTACTTCACTGCCCTCTGAGGTTTTCCCCCTACTTGCACAGCTATCCCTTCCACACACACAGCTTTCCCTCCAAGCCCAGTTTTCTTAGAGATGGATCTACTTCTGGGCCTGTGGTGTTCACCTCAGTTTCTGGGTATCATGACTAGCATAGAGCATGCAAAATCCAGAACTGAAACTTATCTTGTCTACAGGAAAACCTGTATACTCTGGGTCCTCCCTAGAACATTTCCAAAGACCTGGGTATGTCTTAACCACTTAAACAAAAAGCTGCTTCTCCTTCCCCATCTAGTCTGCTTTAAGAGAATATAGCTGTATTCTGATGTACTTAAGATGTTGTATGAACTGCCTCATTTCAAGACCTTAAAGAAAGCAGGTGATGCTTTTTAAAAAGCCCAGTGTATTGGTGAACCTGGTAGAAATGTTAGCAGCCCTCAAAAGCTGGTGATGACACACTCATTCTCCTGTAATCTGTGCCTGGGGGAGGTGGGGAGAGTTCTTCAGGTGGCATATTGCCATGTTCAGGCTACCTTTCAAACCTGAGGAGCAGACACATCAGCCTCCTTGGTTACTTTTGCTTTAGGGGCAGACTGGGCTGTGGAATTAAAATGTAGCTATTTGGTTTATGTAAAGGGATGTGAACTGCGGGGATTAGCAAACCTTCCCTAGGAATTGTTCAGCTACATGTCCTAGGGAAGAGCAAAAATCTCTTAAATAATCTGTATGTATTCATTTGCCTGTCTGACAGGAGACTCACCGGTGAAGCTTAAGAGGAGCTTCAGATAAGACTTAAGTTTGGGCAGGGAGGGTGGAGCTTAAAAGCCCCCCTAAGTTTCTGAGCTAGGGAATGCAGGTTTTCTCAGGGGTAAAGAGAGTACAAGAAGGGGTATGGCAAGTATCTCAGAGTTCTGCTTCAAACCTCTAGTAATTCAGGAGCCATTGGGAAGCAGGCATTCAGTAAACCTCCCAGTGTGTAGGACTGAACCATCTACTAACCAAGTCAACTGCCAGCACTAATCAGACCTGCAGGGTACATTGCCATGTGCCAAACACCTACCTTCTGGCAGCTTTTAATTAAGACCTGAGGCAGCAGGAACAGAGCAAGGACTGGGAGTGGGGATATTTGAAAGTCTTTTTAGTCAGTAAGTCTGTGATTAAATGTTCTCTTGAAAGCAGCTCATGGCCTCCCTCAATTCTTCAACATAAGCAGGCTCAGTGTAGCACCTGCCTCAGTCTTGCACATGGGCATTTTTAAGTTCGATATTTACTAAGCATGTACTATATATGAGACACATTTTGCTGAGTGCTGGACCTGAAAAAATTAGTGGATAGATTGGAGGGTCAGAATTATGGTCTGCAGCTATTTGAAATGAGGTGTGGATAATAAAAAAGCCCTTCAGAATTTTCAAGCTTCTCCAACATGTCACTTACCATCTTTGAAAAGTCCTGAAAAGCGCCAGATTCATCTAGGCTAAAAAGCTGACACTGGGGCAAAAGGGTACCATGATGGTGGTGCAACCCCTGAGCCACAGAAACGATTACCTTAGGCCACAACCCAGACACATGACTTCCACTGGCTAGTAAACTCACCTTGGAACTCTTTACAAAATGAGTATTTAACCACTGAGGAAGAAGATGAAAGCTCCAATGGAAGAGGTTCTGAAGGCTTGGTATTTTGTTTTGTTTAAATTGGAAAGGATGATATGTACTCTGGCCATCTGGTATTCATTTCAATGAACTTGAAGTGAAGCTTATCTCAGGTAACCAGGAAACAGGTTCCTTGTTAAGGCCTGTCTTTGGGGAGTGAGTCCCAAGAAGGAAACTGACTCCTAGGGCATTTTCAGGAATAACCATGGAATTCCAGGTTTCAGAATTTACCTATTTTTGACAGCTTTAGAGATCCTACTATCCCAGACCTCTTTGCCTGAACCCTTTCCTCTCCTCCAGCAAATGGCTGCAGTTAGCAGAGAATTAATAACACCAGAGAGCAGGCAGGCAAGCTGGAATCAATCCTGAGCTTGCAGCCAGGAATCAGAGAAATGAGGCCATGTGCTGGACTGCTGTGGTCCATATGATCCTTTAGTTCTTGGGAGGAGATAAGACTTTGACCAGACTCATGGACTGTTAGAGCTGGCTGGGTCCTTAGGCATTTTACTAGATAAATAAAAAGACCCAGAGTAGGGATGTGGTTTTGCCCCCATCCTTTTGTTCAGGAGCAAACTGATATAAAATCTCCCCTAAGGTGGTCAAGGCCACCCCACAATGGAGTAACATACTAAGTAATACCTGAAGCCCATGCTTAGGACTAGAAGCACACGGGTGGCTTACAGACAAGACATGATTAGTACTTCCAGGCAGTGCAAGGCAAGGTTTACCAAGCTAGAGAGTGACCTGGAATTTGGTTAATGCTGTAAAACTTGCCATTTCCTGGTTGTATCATTATCTGAATTGGAAGAGCTTGGTTCCCAGAGTAGTGCTTCCCAGCACTGGGGTCAGATTCTAATGAACTGAAAATTTGGCCATTCTACTCTTCCTTCCCAGGGTCAGAGTAGTACTTGTCCCCCTTCTAACTCCCCTCAGCTGCTCCTTACCAAAGGCCCTGTATCTCTTTTCCCCCAGATCATTTGTTTTCTGCCATCTCCCCCATCTGTCATAGCTCACCGGTGGTCCATTTGGGCAGCACTTTGGCTGTACAGGCATTCTGGGATCCAGGCTATTATCAGTGCCCATCTTTAGAACCCAACCCTAGAGGTCTATCTTGCTACTACAAAGAAAACTGTACTGTCAGACTCAAGACTTTTTAAAAGACACATCAGTAGTAACAGTTTACTACCTATATGGAACCTATAAATATGTATTCTCTTTTTGGTAGCTTAGATTTGTGGCCCTAGGTCTTTGGTAGCTCAGACATGTAAGGAAGAGGTAGGAAGGTGTTTATTCAAGCCCTTCCCCAGGGTGTATAACTCTAGGGGCAGTAGCCAAGTCAACCAAACCCAGCTTTCCTGATGGGAGTCACTGCCTCTCATTTACTATCCTCTCGGGATCTGTTTCCAAGTTTCATTGTGCGCCAGCCACGTTTCAGAGGCACAGTTAAGTCCTATTGTTGGCTGAAGAGTTGTAATCCCACAACTTAATTAGACCTAGAAGGCACCTTAGAAATCATATACACCAGTCCCCTTGTTTTACAGCTGAGGAAATGGTCAGAGAGGAAGATACTTGCTCAAAGTAACACACTGATATAGGGGTATTGCCAGGTCTAGAACTCAAGTCTGACTCCTAAATGCAATAAGACTGTAAACATGCAGAAGCCTTCTGGTGCTCCCCTACTATGACCATAGGCGGCAGACTGGACCTGGCTCCTGGCTCCTGGAACTTGCATCTTACCTTCCTTTGTATTACTAGAACTTTACACAGTGCCTGGCACATTCAGCAGATACTCACTGACTCAGAGACTGAACCAGGAATATGACTTTTATGCTGCCTTACATCAGGGACAGCAGTTGGGTAGGTGCCCTCCAGGTTGAGTTGGTAACCAACTCCTATCTTGGGCATAAGGAAGATATAGCTAGTGTCTCAGCTTTTCTATCCTCTTGGGAGTCAGACTATATTTATGGAGTATGGGCCCAATAATATATCCTGGGCTGATAAGCCTATCACTTTCCAGCTATCTGAATTATTTGACTTTTAAACCTTTTCCCATAACCCTAACCAGGGGTAGGGAATCTGTGGCCACAAGGCCACATGTGCCTTCTAGGTCCTTGGGTGTGGCCTTTTGACTGAGTCTAAGTTTTACAGAACAATGAAGTTTGGATTGAGTCGAAGGGCTGCACTTGAGGACCTAGAAGACCACATGTAGTTCCCCACCTCTGCATCTATCAACATGAGTGAGTTGGGGTAGGAGCCTAAAAGCTGTTGCTGTAGTAGAATAAAAAATGCTTAGGGCTGGTGGCACTTACTATGGGTTTCAGGTTGGTGATGATCACCTCTTCAAGGACAGGGAGAGGGTTCAGACTTGTGAGTTCACTAGTAGGGGGAACTCTTGAAGAAGCAAACTCCTCCCTCTAACAAAGCAAACTGGCACATCTCTGTATTTGATACTCTTAAGATAGTTACCTAAGGTATTAAGTAACTTGCCTAGAGTCTGCCAGGATATGTCGCTGTCAGAACCTGAATCCAGGAAATTTTTAATTTCCTAACTCTAAGACCATTTCCCTATCCACTTCACCATACTACCACTACCTCAGTTATCTCTTCAAACTCTTACTTTGTTTCCTAAGAACAAAGCAGCCATGGTTGAAGAGGAAAGAATTACTTTTTTATAGTTCCATCTACCTTCTGGTAAGGCCAACCCCTCTTTTCAAACATCCTATTCAAAGGCAACCAACCAGCTCTTAGCTCCTCCTCTCCCATGTTCCCACCTACACAGCTGGACACTGACTGTGGCTGAAGTGGTCAGGCAGAGGCTCTCAAGCCTTTTGGTCTAATGATCCAGAATTCACCAATTCCAAGTCCCTTTCCCAGGAGCCTATTCTCCTTCCCACCTTCCAGGGACTGGCTGGCACCAACTCTGCTACAGCTTCAGCCATATCTACAGCCTACTCTCTTGAAGTCAAAGCACAGAGAGGGCGAGGGGAACTGGTGCGCCTCTATGTCCATGTGAAAAGACAAGACACCTCCCTGCATAGAAATGGCAGAGTGGAGCTGACTAGAGTGACTCAGCTCTTTGCCTCAATGAAGTTCTGGGGGGCAGCAGATTCCCACCACATTGCTACTGCTGCTGTCCCTAGAGGACTGAAGAAATCTGTATTGGGAGGGAAGGGACCCACCTACTGCTGGAAAAAGGAGAATAGGTAAAGGCCATAAACAAAGACAGACTTGTAGTTTATTTTGTATTTTTTTTTAAATAAATACACTTTACATTAAAGAAAAAGGCCTTTGATTTGTAATTTCCACACAGGAGAAAGGGAAGAAAAAAAGATTTAAAAAAAACTGAATCACAAAGAAAAATAGAGGGAGTGAACTTATATCACAAGTTCCCTCATCTCCACAAAACCAGTATCCACAATGACCAAAATGCCAGGACTTGCTCCTGCCTGCCATTCTGTGAGGGTGGGTGAATGAATGTGTGCATATACATGGCAAACAGCAGTCAATGCCTGCCTTCCTCCCCAGCTCTGGCACGAAGGCACCTCAAGTCAAGGAAAAAAACACCAACATCCTGACAGCATGAGGCAACAAAACTTTTTTTTTAAAAAAATCATATATTATATTTATAATAAAATAGTCTTAATCCTTATCAATTTAAGAAACCACGATTTTCCTTTTCATTTTAAATACTTGTGTAAAAACGCCTCTTTATATTGATCTTTGGGCATCACTTTCTCCCAAAGGAAATGAAGCTTAGGGGACAAGGTACCCGGTGGATATAAGTTCACACCCTCTTTGCTATAAACACCTGCAATTTTTTTTTTTGCTTTTATATAAAACTATTTTTTGTTCTTTAGTAATGAACTTTATACAAAGAAAATATATTGTGAAATATCCCCAGAGAAGTGGGGCTTTTCCTTAAGGAAAGATTTGTCCATCCTGGAGGAAGTGGGGAAAAGAAGGCAGAAAAAGGGCCTAACCCCTGATCTCTTTATTGAATGGCCAGTGTTGGGCACAACTGATTCTCTGCTTAAGACAAAACCCTCCAAGCTTGAAGCCTACAGGTTGTCAAAAAACAGATAATATCCCTGGGAGAGGGACAGAGACAGGGATGGGAGAGAGGGGAGAAGAAGTGTCAGGGAAGCTTGTTCTGAATTCGCTGCTCATTTGGTCTCCTGCCTGCCAGGAATAGAATTTCTTCAGTGGACATCCATATGATGATCACTCCTCACTCATTCAAAGATAAGATGATGTCGTCTTCCAAATCAGAGTTATCTGAGCTATCAGCTGGAAAAGTAAAGAAGAAAAAGGAAGGTAAAGAGGAGGTTATGTGTTGAACTTACAGGACATGTTCAGAAAATACTGTACTCTACCTTTATCCTCCCTGAGTGGGTCAATTACCATTTTCAAGAAAGGAGAAAACATACCAATTAGCTCCTTGGTGTTGGCAGCTGAGAGCACATCTGTTGCTGGCAACCATATCCTACCCTGGGAAATCTTAGCTCAATGTTCTTTAAAGAGAGCCAAGGCAGTTTAACCTTTCTGTGCTCTTAGGAACAATTCTGCTGCCTGAAAGAACCTATCTAGCCAAAGGGAATCTCAACCCAAATAAAAAGGAGATACTCAGTAGTACCATAATAAATCACCTGTAGCCAAGCCCAAGGGAGCCTAATACTCCTATCTTGAGTTCAAGAGACAGAGAACAACAAGATATCACTCAGTATAATGTTCTTAAGACAGAAGATGTAAGATTTACATAGGGGCCCCTCCCATCTTAGTGCTACTTGGGCAAGGAGGGCAAATTTTCACAACTCCATGTAAGTTGAATACCACTTTGGTTTCTCATTTAAGTCACCTCATTTCCATGGCCTAGAGATTCTGGACTAGAAATGGGGACTGTCAGTAGTGAGGCTCTGGTTTGAAGTAACTTGGATATTTTCCCCAAAACTTCTCAGACTCCCCTCCAATCCAACACTCATCAAATTTCGTTCTGCTGTGGGAGGTCTGAGATACACACCCATCAGTGTGCCTCTTCATTACCAGCACCACCTTCTCCGGAAAGATACAGGCTTCCAACTATAAACCCTATGGGAACATCAATTACCTATGGAGGATTAGCCCTCTTACAGCAAATGCCAAAGGAGAGGCAATTTTGAAATTCAAGGTAGGAATTTGACTTCCTTGTGAAGAACAAAACAAGTCTATGGCCCACCTAGAACACACCACTGAGCATCTTTTATGGATATAAAGCTCTGATAGCCTGTTTCATTATGTCCCTTCCCCCTCACATCTGCCAGGCTGTACTAATGCTCTCTTATATAACACTGATCAGAAATGCAAGGAGTCAAATCTGATTCCCTCAGCTGCCTCTACATTTTGAGGCCTAAGTGGCCATTCAAAAGGGGGTCAGGCTCATCATGTATTGTTCAGAGTCAAGCAAGACAGAGAGGAAAAAACCTGCCTCTGGTTTCAGCACTCTTCTTGGCTCTTCATAAAACAGGAAGCATGTCAATTAGTGGAAAAACTAAGATCTTCAACAAGTCCTCTAATTCCTAAAGGGAATGAGTTAACTAGAGATAAATGACTTTTCATCTTAGCTACGTGACTGGCAAAAGCTTATTATTTCCTCAACAAGCATAAAGCCTCCAAAAGATCAGGTACCATCCTCTGTGAAGTTTTTATTCTTTAGATTTTTTCTGGTACTAACTCTAACCACCTTTTTGGAAATTACAAGTAAAGCAAAACATTTTCCCAAACATCACTTCCAAGAAAAAGACATACTGTGACCGGAGAAGTAGGCAATAAAGCTCTTGAGTGAGGCTAGACCAGAAAGCTAAAGTAACTGCCCCTGGGGTCAGAGGAGTCACAATCAAGCAAAGGGGACAGGAAGCAAAGATCTCCTAAGAGTTAAGAAAACAAGGAAGGAAGATAAGAGAACAGAGGCCTGGAATTACTATAGTAAATCAATTATGGCATCTAACTTCATCAACATGCTATAGTTTTTCTCCAGCAGTCTAAAAAAGGGATGCCAGGAAGCTAGGACTCAGAGAAGAGAAAGGAGGGCAACACAGCCTATTATCTCATGTGTACCTAAGCATCTTCCTGCCCAAAACCCTAGAGATGTCCAAAGACACAGCTGGAAACTATACCAAATGGACCGGGACAATTTGTTCCAAACAAATGGACCCAACTGTGAGAACTGACACCTAACCGTCAGCTTCAGCTACATGCATGACCACCAAGAAAAGGCAATTGAAGGAATTCATGTAGCTATAATCCTTCTTAAGCTAGGTTCAAAAAGTTGATCCAATTTTTGATACTATGAGAGTGGACACTGAAAAATTATGCAGATTGGCTTGTAAGAATACCACTACTGCTGACTGGTCTCTTGCGTGAGGAAAATGAGAAAAACTCAAAGCTAAGGGATCTCTGACAATAAAGACACTTTACAAACCCACTTATATACTTTGCCAGACCATCACCATAACTCATGCTATAGGACTTCCTTCCTATGGATTTAACTTATGCTGCTAATTTTTTTTTAAGAGTAGACTAGATGCCTGGCAGCATGCACCAAACCAAATACCTAGAAAAGTCCTCTCTCTTAAGGCACTGCAAAGTCTTAGGAAACCTGTTGCCCGTAAAGTAAGCAAACAAATTCTCTTAACAGACCAGACTAGCCAGAACACAAGATGACAGAACAACAGCAACGCCCAAGCCTCTTACCCTGAAAAGAGGACATTTGTAGCTTAAGATTCTGTTGTCAGTGTCATCATAACTTTGAAAACCAAAGTGGACTAAGCACAGCCTACATTTGCTTTCAAACTCCAACTGAGACTCATGATGTAGTCTGGGTTATTCTCTATGCTCACTATAAACTCTTTTCTCCATCTGTAGCAACCCACCAGAAGCTTTTCTGTTCTTAGCAACTTAAGTACTGTGCCTGTAGATCTGGCTTGGGAGAAAGTAGTTCCCAAATCGAAAACGACTGGTGCCCTGGTGACTAGAATAGGAAGTTATTTTATAAGCCAAACTCAAATTTTGGTGGCTTTGCATTCAAACTAAAAAATTAAAAAATTAAAGCAGTACTCACTTGCATTAGCTGGCACCACCACGAACTGGACTTTACTCTCCGCCACGGTTGCTTGCCACCCCTTTTAATGTGCCTCACTAATCCCTTGTCATTTAAGTGAATTAAAAATTGACAATGTCGATACAGCTTGTACCCCCATGTCCAATTATTAGGTAATAATAATGTTTATAAATAAAAATGTCTAATAAAACCTGTTCCCCCCACTTTTTACACTGATTACATTGATGTGTTTCATCCACCCCTTACTCCCTTGCCAGGTCCTTGACAAAGAAGAAAAAAACCCCTCTACTGAATAGGAACCCTTCCTGGGACAAGGCACAAGTCTCTCCAGAGTACTGCCCCATCTTCTGGGCTGCCCTACCATCTCAGTCTCCAGGTGAAGGAAACAGAGGCTGATAAACAGCTGTCTCCCCTCTCTCAATATGACAGATGGGAGTTATGGTCCCCAACTCCTCCCCCCAAGAGTTTCCTCAAAACAGCAACAGAAAGAAGGGATCATGGAAGTGGCTACACAGAAGCTAGTCTCCTCTAAGTTGGTCTTAGATTCTTTTATCAGAACCAGCAAGATTTATCCCAAGAAAATATCCTTACATCAAGGTTTAAGGGGAATTCCTGAATTATACCTCCAACTAAGTAATTTCTTCCCCACCACCAAACCCTTCCATTATAAAAACAGGTCAACTATGGCGAGGCTTGGCTTTAATTAGGTCTGTGTTGTGTCCTCTTCTCTCTGGACATAATACCTACCACCTTTAAAAGTGCTGACTGGACTATATATAAGAAAACCCGCTGGAGATCATAGGGATTATTTCCCCAAAATTCATGAGTTTGGCCACAGATGGGCAGTGAAGCACTATAACGAAACAGAAGAACAACATGAATGAATCTGCCAGTGATGCGCACATCTTACCGAGGGGATGGTGAGCAGCCTAAATGGGAACCTGCCCTAAATGAGTGCTGACAGTTCAGTTAACTTGTAAAAATGATCTTATTCTACATCATTCGATGACTCTTACAGGACTTCTGAGCAAAGACAAGGGACAACCCTATCTCAGAAGCATAAAGGTTGGTCCTAATGGGAAATTTACTACCTAAGGCTTTGTTGACTTATTCATCACAAGGAAGAGAAGAAGGAGGAGGCAAAGGAGGAAGAAACGCTAAGCAGAACAGAAAGAAAGGAGAAGAGAGAATGTGCCCCACCACTTCTAAGAGGGAGGAGCCAATAGCAGAGAGGAGAAGGACAACACAATGGTCTCTATCACTTTATCTCTTTAGAAATGAATAACTGTTCACGAGAGCTTCTTCTGATGAATTCAGATGTGCCCCTCTCAGATGGAACAAACAACTAAACTTTTTCCATCTGATCTAGGAAGTTTAGTCCTCTGAAGGTAAGGGATCATGGCCAGCTGGCTGCACAGTTTAGGTGGTGAGATAGCAAATGAACAGAGATGCTGACTTTGCTTTTCCTCCAAGGGAAATGTACGGTTAGCAGCTGAGGGCAGAGCAAAAAAGACATGTTTGACTCTCCATCTGGGCTGGCATGCAGGAATAAATACTCTCTGATGCTTCCTAGGATCAGAGTGATGGTCCTGTCTATACTTACTGTCTCCCAGTATCAATTCAACTTCCTCATCAGCATCAGAGTCTTCATCTTCCCCTTCATCTCCTTCTTCAAGCAAGTTGGCCAGCTCTTCATCTGAAGGAGAGAAGTCATTATCACCATCCTCGCCAGCATTCTCATTGTTTTCATCCTCCTCCAATTCTGCCTCCAGCAGCTGGTCAGTATCAAGTTCATCAAGATCATCTGTGTCATCATCATCTTCATCATCATCTTCTTCCTCCTGTTCTTCTTCCTCCTGTAGAGAAAATAGTACGTTCATTAGGAAAAATGCCTCAAAACCAAAAACGTGGCAGAAGCATCAGCTTTAGTTTTCCCCAAACATATTGTATGTTAGGGATGGGGGAATTATCTGGGAAGCAACTTACTCCCAATTCTGATGCATTTCAGGGTTAGTACTGGTTTAAAGTATCACAATGATAGTTCTGAGATACATAAGCCATGCCTACCCAAAGGAGAGCACAGCACAGAAACGACATAACTTTTCCAAAGGACTTCTAGTTCAAAGTATTAGACTGCTTTATCCAGCAAGTTCAATCTCTACTCAACTCTTAGCAGTTCACCTAAAACTCCCCAACAAGGCATTAATAGTTATGCAAAAACCTAGTCATGAGTCAAGAAAGAATTCACTTCATCATTCATTCCTCTGTCTCAGCCAAACAGGGAAAAAAAATTCAAATATGAATGATTAAAAAGGAATAGGACAAGTTTCTTTCAATAATCAAGTAAATTCTGCTTTTTTAAACTGAGAAAACACATGGCAGCTGGAACAAATCAATATTTAAATTCACCTTCTCAAGATCACACTCCATTTTCAAGGTCCTAGTGTTGATCTTTTTCATTATTAACATATGATGCAACTATAATGTTCCCATTATTCTTAACATAAAACAAGAGAGCAAATGCTATCATAACTGCAATGCAGGAGAACAAACCCCAAGTGATGATACAATTCAATACACAAGGCTTCACTTTCTTCATCAATCAACCACAATGTGCTACACTATTCATATATTTCTCCCAAGATCTTCTCTGAGAGAGAACAGGTACTAGTAAACATACTGAATGTTTTGCTCCCAATTCCCAGGGCTTTGAAAATTCTACAACCTGCCACTTGTTACCAAGTTTAACTTTGCACTTCCGGTCCTGGGGCTGGCTCATCAATTACCAAAATGTAATAGAAAAGGGATTCTAATCTCTGCAGTAAACTTACATTCAATACAATTCTTAGTAATTAGCCCCCCAAAACATAAGTAAAGTGGGGAATGTAACAAATAAGTTTCAAATAAGAAAACAAGAAAATTATATCCATCAATTATTTTTAATACCCCACAAATATCTCTGACTATCCTTCATCAAATCAGAATTTACTAGTTTGGTTAATTGCTTTTTTTCTTTTTTGGTGCCTACAATAATGCCTGAACTACTATTGGTAAGAATTTTAACCATCTAATGACTTAGAAATGACAATTACTGCTATGAACTCACAGATTCTTAAAAGTAATACAATGGGTGGAATAAAACCACAACACTATGAAGCATAATATTCTCACATGACGAGTAAAGAAAGGTGGCACATGTAAAACTGAAGCACCTAGTTTACTATGGGACCAGTTTGAAGTTTACAGCACTGAGTAATGAACACAAAATGAAACCACCGTTACCTGTGGGTTATCAATAAACATTCACTAAACTGAAGTGAATCAAGAATAAGAAAAGTCAAATCACTGCAAAAACACCATATAATTAATACTGACACAAACAAAATGATCAAAACTTAAGGAAAAATGAGTTCCTTGCAAAGTTCAAAAAACAAACAAAAAAAAAAAATAAAAACCCCAAACCACACACATACCAGATTTAACCGATGGAAAAAGCAGTCATCTTCACCAACATATTTTTATGGCCTTTACCAGCATTTGCCCTACCACCAAGACAAGCATTTGGTACGAAAAGGACAACTTTTGGTTCTCTGGTGTTTTTTGCACTAGATTGAATATTTATCAGCTTTTCAAAATCCCAAGTTAGATGAGAATATACAAAGTTAGAGCAAAATGTTAATAAAACAGTTAACCTGTGAATCAAGCAGCTCAGTAAGATACATGTTTCTAGGTCTAACATCTCACAAAATGTTTTTATTTACCTTAGCTTAGCCAGGGGAACTAGGTAAGAAGAAATTCACAAACATTTAGTTAAGGCCTATTTCCAAAAAGTAATTCTGAAAATGTCTTAGCTTTGCTGACAAAATTCCAAATTCACAAATCCTGAACTTTGGTGCAAACAAGGCAAGGGTCTACCTGGGCCTTCAACAATCCTACAAATCCAACTTTTCATTTCATCTTCCTGTATTTGAAGTAATTCTACAAATAGCCATCAAAGACGACCCAGGGAACACTGCTTTAATAAGAAGAAGAGGAGGTATGAGGAAAGTATGGAAATCTGCCTGATTAAAAGGAGACCTTGTTGCTTTATCAACAAAATAATTGTTTAAATAACCAATACTAGTTTATTTTTTTTTTGCGTTTTTTTTTTTTTTTGGAGGGGGGAAGTCAGGGTAATTGGGGTTGTGATTTACCCAAGGTCATATGGCTAGTAAGTGTGTGAAGTGTCTGAGGCTGGATTTGAACCCAAGTCCTCCTGACTCCAGGGCTGGTGCTCTATTCATTGCACCGCCTAGCTGCCCCTACTAGCTTATTTTCTTTAATTATTTTTAACATTCATTACTAGTTTATTTTCTACAATACCACACATAGATATGACTATTATGAATCAAACTCTTCTAGGGCAAAAGTACTTTTACAAATACTTCATCTAGCTTACCTAGAAAATTAATATAAAGATTTCAGAATCCTTCTCTTACTAAGTACAAGGCAGCAGCAAAGTGTTCCAGCTTTCACAGTTAAGTATCAAGGTTTATTAGTGAAGGACAGACAAAATTGGCAAAAAGAAAAAGTGGCATCCAGATTTATCCCCTGCCCCCAGCCCACCCCTGAGTCAAATAAGACATCTCTTCAATGTCTTGGGGAAAGGATTATTACATAAACACTTTATATTTATTGTCCTTATCACTGCCTTCAGGTCCAAGTTTAGAACTGGGTTTTGAATTCAATTCTTGGGAATAACTACTGATGATCAGCAAACTATAAAAATGTCAGATATTATTAATATTTATATACTTAAATCATTCAACAACTGTTTTTCTTAATATCTAAGAGGAAACAAGTCTATTTTGGCATTGTATTCAGATCTATTTTGACTTTTCTTCCTTAAAGATAGATTTTCACTATATTTGATGTCTATACCCTTTAGAATCCAGTATTTCCAGTTTCCTTTAATCAAGCTAGATCCACTGCTTTCTATTCTGGAATTCCTGTCCAACTGGGCAGAAGATCAGTAGAGTCCTACACAAAATACTGTAATCTTTTTTTTTTTGCTTTTTGGAGGGGGGAAGGCAGGACAATTGGGGTTATGTGACTTGTCTACGGTCACATGGCTAATAAGTTTTAAGTGTCTGAAGCCAGATTTGAACTCAGGTTCTCCTGACTCCAGGGCTGGTGCTCTATTCACTGTGCCACCTTGCCACCCCTAGAATCTCTCTCTTTAGCAATAATGTCTAACACGATCCATTTCAAACAGGATCCCTACATTTCTACACGATAGTACTTAGGGTTTCATAATCATCAATGAAGCAATGTACTTATTGTTCAAATCAGAAGAGACAATTTCTAACCAGTTCAATGATTTGTTCAAGATTAACAACCTGCCTCAACACTTGCCTAACTGGAAACCCACTTAGTTTGTTTCAGTTGTTTTAAACCTAGCTGCTGTTCTCTCTTTGCTGAGCAGTAATTAAACTGCTCTTCAGGCATGCTCTTAGTTGGGTCATATCTCTTTTTCTTAAAAATCTTACTTTCTTCCTTTCTTTTAGCTATTTCTCCTAAAATCATTATCATCTACTGACACTATTTAAAATTTAAAATACTCAAATGTGTCTTCCTTTTCTAAGACACTTGCTGTCCTTTAACTGAAGAGCTGTTTCTTCTCTAGTAAAGAGGCCTTCTGGGGAAGTGTTTTCCTTCAAGAACAGAACAGCTTACAATGACTTACAATTAATAGAGATAATCAAGACTTATTTTGTGATAAATCTTTTTCTTTTAATGACCACTGCATCTGCTTCTAATGAGACCATTCAAAACTCTTCTCTCTAAAAAAACAAAATAGCTACTTTTCAAATAGAAGTAGCATTAACCTTGTTTTTCCAGACAAATCAAGCCACTGAATAAGTTTAACAGAGTAACTTGTCTTAAAAACTGGAACAAAGATGACACTTTTTTTATGTCATCCACACCTGACCCTAGTATCTTAACCCAACCAGACTGTGTTTTTCAAAATAAAAATTCTGTTCCATACACTTCCTGCAATATCTGCTTCTGGGTGTTAAGCACCCTCAAAAGTTGTCTTTTTGATCAAAGGAACAGATACCTGCATTGCCCTGCCCTCCCCCAGTAATGTTTAACACTCATATATTTAAGTAATTTTACCAGGAAATTTGGGCCTATCAGAAACAATATATTCAACTATGGCTATGATTGATAGGAGTAAAGAATCTTACCATCCGCTTCTATGCAGTCAGAGGACACATGGACGGACACAATACAGGAAACACAGCATACAATGTGTCATAGATTCCAAAACGGAGTGGAGAAAAGATAGAGTTATTCTCTTGTTGAGGTTTAATTTACAAAAAAAAAATATGTTTAACAATAATTAGATGACTTCTGCTTGATGATTTTTCAAAATGCCTAAATCTTATGGGTAGCAAATATCTAGCCCTCTTACCTTATTAAGTATATCACTTTCTATAGAGGTATACTCTACTTTTAGAACAATACTTGAATTTTAAACTTTTACTTGTTTTCACTAAATGTCAATGTCAAAATTACTGACTTGACTATGAAACAGATATTATAGTCTCTATTACATTTAATCAAGTTAGTAATCTGCTTATTTATGTTCAACCAAATTACCTTTCAGGTTTGCAGGCATATGATTCCTGGGATAATCTACGTATGCCTTGCTGATTCCAAATTAAAACTGTGCGCATTTTCTCATGTATAATGAGAAAACAGCACTAGCTTATTCCATCCTGTTGGGGTTAAGTCACTTTGAAGTTCAACTCATTAAATTTTAGAGGAAAAATTTTAAGTGAGTGGAGAAAGATAAACATTAAAATATAGTGTTGCTTTTCAGGTCTTATCATTTTATCAGACTGCAAGGGGCCACTCAAACTTTACATTATTTTACTTAGGTGAATATGCAAAGGGAGATCACTCAAACCTCCAATTCCTGTTCCACAGAAAATGAACAAATATTCAAAGTCAAATTACTAACATGTGAGAAAAGCACAAAATTTTGTGTATCTAGTTAAAAAAAAAAAAAGGATAGTAAATGATCCATATGACTAGCCTAGAACTATTAAATACAGCACAAAGGCACACCAATCACAACCAAAACAGAAAGAGATCAAGGACTCAGGAATTGGCAAGATTATGGTGGCCAAAGAAGAGCAGAGAAATGTGATAAAGTGGAAACCACTCCACATATTCCCACAACTGCAAATGTGCCTCAATCAAACCTAAGTTATAAAGTAGTTTTATTCAAAATATAGCCCCACCCCTCACACAGACATCTGCTGAGTAATAAATCAAAGCGCAAGAAAGTATAGGATTTAGAGGGGTATAAGAAGCTCACCATCAAGGTACGATTTCAGAACTGGACTTTAGTTTAAGGTCTACTCTTAACATTTCCCAGGAAAAGAGAAGAGTACTAAACAGAAAATACTGCAAAGTACCTAATTCAGTGACATCATTTTGTCTGCTATCTATAACCCAAAGAAATCTCAAATGACATTTAAGAAATCTAATCAAGACAATAGGTAATACGGAGAAAGTGTTCATGAAATACTGTGATGATAATAATAATTGCTAACATTTATATAGCACTTATTATCTGCCAGGCACCTTTTATAATTATTATCTCATTTGAGCCTCACAACAACCATGGAAGGTAGGTGCTATAATTATCCCTATTTTACAGATGAGGAAACTGAGGCAAAGAGGTTCAAATAGTGTCTGAGGCTGAATTTAAACTCAGTTCTTCCTGAGTCCAGGCCCAGCACCCTGGGCACTATGGACGCCTAGCTGCCCTCCTAATGATAACAGAAATATGCCACCCCATCAGATTCATGCAATGTAAGATTTCATAAAATTAAGGTGACTGCCTTGAAGGTAAGATCATGCCTTCACATTTGGTGTTTTCGCAGCCTTTCAGAACTAGAAAGCACATAGAGGGGCTCACCTTTCAGAGTTTGCCACCCTAACAGGCTGCCAGCCTCAGAGCACCTACTTTCCCTTCCCTATATTCTCTTCCTAATCCAAAATATCAGAACTCCTCATTGGTTCACTCTTTGAGTATTCCCTTTGAGTATATAGTTAAATATCTCACTGTAAAAGAATGAATTCATCAGCCCCCTTCTTCTCTTCATCATCCCCTGTCTCTGACTCTTCAAAAGAAAGTTATCTGGGATAGGGTGGTAAGAGAAGGAAAATAAAATTCATTTCACTCACCAATGGGTCCCAATCTATCAAGAAGCACTCTAGTCCCAAAGGCTTGAGACAGTGCTCTTTGATTCCACTGGCCTCCCCCCCCTAATATTTTATATGACCTCTCCTCTTACTTTTGTGATAACCATTTTATGGAAAGGTAATTTACATATCACCTTTGAAATACATGAGGATGGGGAAGGGGAGGCATTTTTTTTTTTTAAATCAAAGAACTGCAACCTCCTGGAGCTGTGGATTGGTCTTTCATTTCTGGAAAGCAATTTGGAACTATACCCAAAAAGTGACTAAACTGGGCATATCCTTTGACTGATACCCCAAAGAAATCAGAGAAAAAGAAATCATATGTATAAAAATATTTACAGCAGCTCTTTCTGTGACAGCAAAGAATTAGAAACTGGGTATGTCCACAATTGGAAAATGGCTAAACAAATTTGGTTTATGACTATAATGAAATACTATGGTGTTATAAGAAATAATAAAATTGATGCTTTTCAGAGAAACCTGGAAAGACTTGTATAAACTTATGAAGACTGAAGTGAAAAGAACCAGGAGAACAATTTATAAAATAACAATAACACTGTAAAGATAAATAGCTTTACAAGACTTAAGAACTCTATTCAACACAATGAGCAACCACGATCCCAGAGGACCAGTGATGCAGCATTCTATCTACCTCCTGACAATCAAACAATAAACATCTATTAAGCCCCTACCATATGACAAGCATTGTTTTATGTGTTGACAGAGAAGTGATAGACTCAGGGTACAGAATGAGACATATTTTTTTAGACATGGCCAATGTGGAAATTTGTTTTGCTTTAGAATGTATGTTTGTTAAAAAGGTTTTGTTAGTCTTTGTTCTTTTCAATGGGGATAGGATGAAAGGTGGGAAAAGAAAATAGATTTTTGTTCATCAAAAAAAAATTAGTAAGCACTATGACCTTTGAAAACATACTACTGAAATTATAATCAACAGCCAGAGTATTTAAATATTTCTAGCTACTGATAGAGGGAAAGGAGGGAGAGGGAAAGGGAAGAAAAGAAAAAAAAAGGATGGGAGTAGGGGAAATGAGCTACAGCAATCCACAAAACACAACACAGTAATACAAAATGGTCCTTCGGTCTTATATGGGTCTCTTCTAAATTAATGATGAAAGACTGGCAAGGAAGAAGGCACAGAAGGTATTAACATCACATAATAAAAGCACACACATTAATTCAATTGTACTCAAGATGTGATCTTTGACCAATCACCTAACATACCATGAAAGGAAATAAACCACGACTATATTGCCACCCCCACTTTAACTGGAAACATCTCTTTATGAAAGGATTGCAAACTCGGATCTTTCAAAAAGGTGAATACAAGCATTTGGGAATTTGAATTTACCAGGTTTTCAAAGGCAATAACAAATACAATTGTGCGGCAATAACAAATACAATTGTGCCAACAATTTGGAAAATGAACAAAAATACAGGTATTATCAGTATTTCTTGCTTAAAAGCATAACCAGTTCAAATTATTCACTAGAGGGTAGAAAATGAATGAATCCAAAAGCCACTTCAGTCAGCAAATCTCCTAGACTACAGCAGAAAGATGAGGCATCCTAGAGCAACACTAGTTGAGATCAAAAGATCAACTGCTAAACATTACAAAAGGCGGCTAACAGGATGACCTCAAAAAATAAATAAAGTAAGCCCTAAGGGAAATTTAGCAGGAGATCCAAATGAACCAGATAATTATTATATTTGTAAATAAAACCAGGAGGAAGGAAAAAAATACAAAATGAAACAGATACACATACATACATACATACACGCACGTAAAAGATACACTGTTAATGGCAACAAGGATGCCCCATTTGGTCTCTCTAGCATCACATTACCCAATGTGCTATGTGAAGAAATGGCAATAACACTCAAGAAGATAACCTTGGAAAGAAAGTGGACCTATACATACAGAAAAATAAAGTTATGCTGAAGGCTTGCAATTTTAAATATGCTCAGGGGGCAATTTTCAAGGTATTTCAAAGTGAACATTCCAATGAAATGGGAAAAAATAACGGCTGGTTTTTTTTTAACCAAAAGAAAAAAAAACCAACAACCCCAAGGGGGACAGGAGGGAGGAGAGAACACACACGAAATTAGACAGGTTTTTTGCAGTTTTTTAAAAAATAAATCATCACAACTTTATGCTCACAAAAAAAGAAAAGTGTAAGTAAGGAACACAAGATCCTTCTCTTTGTATCATGTTTTGCTTCATTCATACATCAAAATCAGACAACACAATACAACAGATGACTGCAGAGACTGTCAACTCTGATCTGCTGAATGATCTGCTGAATACTAACTACATAAAAGTATTAGATGAAAAGATATATGTTCGCAAAAGGCATTCATCAATTTAATGGAATGAGTCCTGCATGAGGTCCAAATAAACAAAACACTGATTGTGAGGCTAAATATTTGATCCACTGGTGACACTGTGCCATTGCATTGAGTCTTCCAACACTACAAAGCCTCTTCAGTGAAATCTATAGCAGCACAAAAGAGACTGACTTAACTATGAACAATGTAAAAACGGAACAGATAAAAAATGTGCATCTCGAACAGGTAATAAGCTGAACCCAAAACTGAAAATTTTTTTAAAAAATTAGGTTAGCTTGAATTTAAACACTGTGTACAACCTTGAAATGATTCCAAAGGAGTTAAATACTACAAAAATCTCATCTCTCCAATGCAAATATATTCCCCCAGTAAAATAAATCATGGAATACCATGGTTATTAGAAAAACTAAAGTAACAAATAACTTAAAATACATACAATGCATGCATTTAAGTAGAGTGCACATACACCAACAAAACTTGAGTTGCATTAAAAACACTACAAGGACATGTAAAACTAGACAAGGAGTTGGAAGTTCACATAGCAAGAAATGAGAACAGGCAGAGAGTCTCAACAACATGGTGGTAAGCCCCAAGATAGAAAAAGAAAAAGAGTAACACCTCCAGGTAGGTAGGTAGGTCCCTTACAGAGAATGTATGTGAAACCACTGTCAAGAACTGTACAGAAAGGTTACAATTCCTGTGGTATGCTCAGGCTGACAAAATTTGTGGATCCAAAGTATAGTTTATCTCTTGATACTATTATGAAATTTATCCAAAGCAGACATAATTCTGCATAATCAATAGAACCTGAAGCAATATGTGCATAGTAAATATTTTTTCTCTAAAGTATACTAAAACCAAAGTCAAAATTTACAATTTTTTAAAAAGTGTATTTGAAGAAAACTTGTAGAACACCTCAGTATTATTCTTCTAATAACTTACAAAAGTTTTAGCCATTCAATAACATGACTGAGTTTGTCCTCCTGTGGCCACACACACACATACATACACACACGCTGTATATATTCTACTTTATCTAATCCCACTGCACCAAAATGTAATTGGTTGTCATGTTGCCTCAAAATAGGGATGGAATGACTCAGAAATCCTAATTTAAAAGGTATAAAGTATTATACTGGTTGAATTTTCAGGGTAAGTGGAGGTCCCTTCTATTAGCTTTTTTTTTTCTTTTTGGAGGGGGGAGGCAGGGCAATTGGGATTAAATTACTTGCCCAAGGTCACACAGCTAGTTTTTGTGTTAAGTGTCTGAGGCCAAATTTGAACTCAGGTCCTCCTGACTCCAGGGCCTCAAGAAGCTTATATTCTCACAAAAAAAGTACAGTAGAAAGCAGAATGTGATGAGTGTAAGTGATAAGTTCCAGACAAAATGTTATGGAAAATTTGAAGGAGAAATCACTTTCAGATGAAAGATCAGAGAAAGCTTCATGAATGTGATTTTAAAAGAAATGAAGGACTTCAATAAATAAAGTATGAGGGATGGCCTGTGAAAACTCTATTCACTTCGCCACCTAGCCACCCCTACCTTCAATTAGCTTTAACATATTAATATTAACACTAATACTCAGCAAACAATGGTTGATACTCCAGAACACACATTACAGATGGGTTTGCTTACTGATGAGAAGTTGCTGCTGCTGCTGGGCCTCCACTTACAGGGCCCAATTAGTTAGAGCTACTATGCTAGACTACTTCTACTGAACCTCTGGTTAATTTGCTAATTTCTTTCAATATGTTTTATCAATGAAAAAAATGTCTAAATCAAACACTAAATGATTGTCCCAGGGACCTCTGGAGGCTAAAATTTTAACCAGAAGATTGCAAATATTTAGATAATCATTGTGCCAATCAGGTCACTTAAGTTTTTCTCCGGGTGCTTCTTCAAAATAACCAGCTTTAGGACCTATTCAACCAATGTATGTTGTGATTAAAAAAACAAACTTTTAATACCTGCAGTTAGGAAACATAAATATTCTCTATACATAGGAAACCCAGAAGCATAGAAACAGCCGATACCATTTGATGACTGACGGGTTCGTAAAGTCTGTCTATTTTGGATGGACATTCCTACTCTTATTATTTATAATGAATATTATATATATATGGCACTATACTGAGGTGTTCTATTTTATTAATTTTAAGTATTTTATTGATGCCTGTACATCACAGTCATTTCAGTGCTCTACTGAATAAAAACCTCCCTTGTGATAAAGAGAAAAGCAAAAATAATCAAGAAAAATATCCATAACGAAAAGTTTTGTGGGCCAGGCCATGAACCTGGCATCTTTGAGCTAAGGCACACATTCCACATAGAAAGAAACCAAATATACTTTGGTTTGGACCACTGGAAGACCCAATTATGTATTCAGGCCCCAATAAAGGCTCTACTCTAACCCAGACAAGGGAAATAAATCTGCCCTTACACTCAAGAAAGAGAAATTCTGTAATAATCAAAAATCTCCCTCTCAGGCAAGATGAAACCAGTAAGAAAATGTTCCATGAAACATAAGAGAACACTTGCTACTCAGCTAGAAAGCAACAGAAATTTTGAGTGCCAATAGTGACAACCCTTTAAAGTTGGGTGGAAAGCATTCAATAAATACACAGATGTTGATATTTAATCATCCTGATTCCTCTGGGTTAAAGGGATAATCAAGTTGGAAGGACAAGCAAAGAATTCATAACCTGCTTCAGATACAAAGAGCAAATGTTTGAATATGAAATCAATAAGACAAGTCACTAATGTGATTTCACTATAGAAAATCTATTTCTTCCACAAAATTGAGCTATCATGTTCACTCCAAAGCCCCAAATCAAACCTCTCTGGGCTTTACTTGTACAACAAAATTCCCATTTGCAAGAATATGCTTCAAAAAATGGAGGAAGTATGAAGGTAAGTTATTTGCTAAAAGTATGTTAGTTAAAAAAAAAGTTATGTTAGTTAACCCTCACCCAACATGGTTTTTAATGGTAAAAAAAAACAAAATAAAAATCACACATAACCTATTCCACTTACTTCTCTCAATTATGATTTCCCTAAATAACAAATGTGAAGGGATGGGACACAGAAATAAGATACAGAAAGGAACAAACACTAAAGGAAACATTTTGTTATTCCTTTACCATCACACACACAATGAGATAGCAAGATATAATAGGAAAGCCTTGGATTCAGAGGGCTTTAGTTCAAATCCTTGCTTTGATTTTAGTTCAGATCATTAGTTCAAAATCCTCTTTTTGCTGGGCAACTCATTCAACCTTGTGGGAAGGGAGTTTTCTCATTTGAAACTCCATGTTGGTAATCTGGTATGTAATTCTGTCATCTCTTTCCCCCACTCTATGCCTTTTTGTGTGTGTGCCTAACTAAAATAAACGAGGGTAAAAACAGTGCAAGATATAAATTTAGTTCAATATTCATTTATTAATTTACTACATATGGCAGGCACTATTGTGAGGCTAAATAAACATGACAGATAATGCAGACAGGCAGACAGAAAAAAAGAGAGACAGATGGATATAAGGACAGTTTAGGATAGGCTAGAACAGATTACTCCATGATAAATAGGAAATGAACATCAATGTTACCTCGCCTTCTTTAAACTTGCAACAAGGGAAATTCTCATCTCAAATACCAATGGGTCAAAATCTTCAACAGATAATTGGTTCTCAAATATTCTATTATTCCCTCCAGAAACATACTATTCCTTGGGAAGCTAAAGTATAATAACCTGGCATAGAAAAAAATTTTTTTTTCTGTGAAGTGAATATGATATATTGAGCATAGCTGCAGAAGAAAAGTGCTAAAACTCTCAATCATGAGAACCCAAAGTACACATTGCTAAGGGATATCATATCTACAAAATATATACCTAAACATTCCACAGATAAGCCCATTCCCCTAAAAATACTACCAAGACAATCCCTAACCTAAAAATTCAATTCAGCATCTAAATACTGGCTATAGATACTGCTGTATACTTTACAATGGAAATGATAAAACAACAAAGTCCACCCTCAAGAAGCTTATACTCTCACAAAAAAAGTACAGTAGAAGGCAGAATGTGATGAATGTGAGAAGTTCCAGACAAAATGTTATGGAAAATATGAGGAAGGAGAAATCACTTTCAGATGAAAGATCAGAGAAATCTTCATGAATGTGGTCTTGGAAGAAATGAACGACTTCAACAAATAAATATAGGGGGGGGGGGGGAGGCTCATTCCAGTATGAGGAATGGCCTGTGAAAATGCAGAGAGGTGGAAGCCAGTAGGATGAGATGGAGAAGCTTGTAGTACAATTTGGTTGAAATATTAGAGTGTATGAAATAATAATGGAGAGGAAAGTTGGAGATTTCAGAGGATCTCAATTGCCAGTGTATGAAATCCATATTTTATCCTTTAAGCACTGGCCAGCCACTAAATTTTTTCAAACAACAGAATGACATAATTAGATCTATGCATTAGGACAATTTTGCATTTTGACAACTGTGTGAATGACATACTGAAGAGAAGAAATCAGAGGTAGAAAGACCTGTTAGGAAGTTATGAAAACAGTCCAGGTTCAAGGTAACAAAGGTCTGACCTATGCTGGAAGCAGAGGAAATGGAAAAGTCAAGATATAACAAATATAAGGGATACTAAAGAGAGATAATTGATAGGACTTTGACAACTGAGTAGATTGGACAAGGGAGGAGAGAGATAAAAAGGAAGTCAAAGATGACCCTGAGATTAAATTAAGAATTTAGAAACATCTTCCTATATAAAATAAATATTTCATTAATTCCCAAAAATATCAAAGCATTCCCTCTACTCACTACTACTTCAATGAAAAAGGTTACATACTATAATATTTAAAAAATATATTAAAATGCTGAGATATTCAATTGGGTCATAAAATTGCCATACCACATCATGTCTGAGCAATTTTCATTGCTGTTTCCCACCACAAGGTAACAAATACTATTCACCTAACATGATATGTACGTGAACAAGCCAGGAATTGTACCAATTAGACAGTTGTTCAAGGGGAATCAATATAACAGAAGCTGACACCACTGCTGTAATACAGATTAACCTATGTGAACTTAAAAGTGGTATCTCTGATTAGTGGCTAAGATTCACAGTAACCATGATTAACTTCATTCAATTTTTATATTGCAGTATTCAAATACTAAAAAGTGATAATAGATTATAGCAGAATTTAGCACAGACTGGATTAGACCTCCAAGAAGGAACACTAACCATCATCATGAAGCACTTTTTAGCAATAAAAATTACAGCTCCCACTATGTTATTTAATTTAAAAGAAAGAAATTCCAATAAAAGCCACTCACCTGATCCTCTTCCTCATCCTCATCTTCTGCCAGGCGCTGCCTGCCCACCTCATACAACCTGCATACTGTGTCCATGTTCAGGGCATCCATACTGCCTTGATTCTAAAATCCACCCCACAAAATATGAAGTCAGTGCACCGTAGAATTAGGTATCTGTTTCAGCTTTGACCTACTTCCTTCAATTACCTCCCTGTGTCAATCAAAATAAGTGATGCTTGCAATAACAAATGTTGTTAAGCAGACTGCAAATGTTATATTATACCTAGAGCACAGAAAGGGAGGGAAAAGCAGTACAAGAAGGCTTAGGTGCTATCACAATTACTTACACACAGACAGACAGACAGACACACACACACACACACACAAAGACATACACACATATACATAGTTCTCCTAGGTTTTGATACAATATTGATGATTAGGTAAAGATAATAACCATGGATATATTTTCTCAGTTACAGTAAGAAAACTGTGCTACATTTTCCTATATATCTCAAAGAGACAACATTCCTTCACCCTCCAACCACCCAGCCCCTGGAAACAGGTACATAAGGATTACTCAAGATATCTAACTAGACACTGATAATACACTTTTCAAATATCACCTATAGTCGTCCTACCTAACAGCTAAACATGATATAGAGTCAGCATAAAAGATTTAACTATAAATGCTCTGAACAAATTCTATTCCAGTCTATATTCCTCTAAGCATCCTTTACCTCTATAACAGCAAGGTAACAGTCCTTGGTGTCAGTGCACAGGTCAAAAATATTCCGTTTCACATCAATGGTAGCTAAAAAACAGAATGTGGAAAAACTCAGGGAATTCTGCTATTGCATTCTTTTTCTTTTAAAGAATTCAACATACTTGGGGTGGCTAGGTGGCCTCCTTATTCTAGTGAATAGAGCACCGGCCTTGGAGTCAGGAGGACCTGAGTTCAAATCCGGCCTCAGATACTTGACACACTTACTAGCCATATGACTTTGGGCAAGTCACTTAACCTCAATTACCCTCCAAAAAGAAAAAAATAAAAAAGAATTCAACATACTTTCAGAAATCCTAGTCAGTTCTATTTTTTTATTTCCCCTTCCTAATTCCCATTGCTTTTCTAAATAAAAGAAAAATCAAAAATTTTCAAAACAAAAAAGCAGGAACAAAGCTGGCAACTCTCCCTTTGTGAGTTAGTCATTTCTTCATAGGAAAACAAGATAATAGCAAAAACAAAATGGCAATGTATGTTTGTGTATATGTGGCTATATCTATATGTATGTGTGTGTGTGTGTGTGTGTGTGTGTGTGTGTGTGTGTGTGTGTGTGTGTATGTGTTTTCCAGGAACAGGTAAATACCCAAAGTCCTTCCAAGAAAAAAAGAGGATTTCACATTAGGAATGCACATTCTCACACAAAATATGCAAGTCTGAAGACTATGATTTTTCATGCTTACCTATAGGCTTATAGTCTGTTGCATTGAATGTTCTGAAAGACGACCCAAAGGGGCTTTTCATCCTCTCTTCCATTAAGTCATCCTCATCATCTGCCTGTAGCATAGCTAGTTTATGAGAAGAGAAACCGCCCCACCCGCCCCAAGATATTTAAATTTAATCATAGGTACAGATAATCTTGTCTTTTAAAAAACCAAGAGTATTGGTGGAATTTCTACTGTATTTGGTTATGATTCCTCTGGATACATTCTCCTGATAGTTTTCACAGGTTTGTATTTAAATAATATTCTCCTCCATTACTTGTCTACTTCCCCCGATGAAATGTTTTAAGCAGTATAACCAATGTTCCCCAACATTACAAAACTGCTAAATGGAAAGTGAACTATGAAGATTTGGTAGTTTTATAGAAGGTAAAGAAGTCATGAAGACTGGAAGCTAATTTCCAAGAGATTTTTATATCACTATTACACTAAATTTAAATTTAACACCTTTGAGGTCAGTTACTAAGAATCAGAATTTGTATGACCTTAAATCAGCACTTTAAAAAAATGTTTTCATTTTCTATTCTGCTGTCTTATGAAAGTACTTTGTTTTTAATTCATGAATTTCCAAATGCTTTCCACTACAAGGGACAAAAATATTCTGAGAGCATAATTATACAGTACTCTGGCATGTTTAGGAGCTGGACAAAGAAAGACAGGAAGGGGGAGACTGGAGTAATGTTCATTACCTCCATACATCACTGTACCAGTATAGTTGAAAACTACACGACACTGATCCAAAGCTGGGACTGTGTGCAGCAAATGGAAAGTTCGAAGGTCCCACTGAAAGAATAGTAGTGAAGGAAAAGCCCCAATAAAAGTAATTTTCTTAAAAGTTATTCTTACACACATGGTGAAAGTCAACAAAGAAACAAATACCTACTTATTCCATCTCTTAGTTTCTAAGGATTGATACTAATGAGTGATGGCTCTCAGCTTTCTTCCACATTACAGGGGCCAGAACACTGTTGCTAAAATACACGGAAAAGCTGGACACTAAAGGAGAAGATGAAACCAAGGGCCACTTCATAATATTAAGCAGATGCCATATAAATAGTGACCTGGATCAGAGGAAAGTGTTCCAATCTACCTTCCTGCATATCTAAGAACTACAAAAAAATTCCCTTCAAATGGAGGATTTTCTTTCTGATCTGTTAAGTAAGGAATTTGATATACTTGAAATAAAACTTCACTGAAGATCAGTAAGATAACGATGTTTTTTAAAAAGTTTAGTCATTCCCAGCAATACAGAAAAACATGCAATGAGTTATTATTAAAAATCTCTCAAAGTTCTCTGAAGGCTCAAGGACATCTCAAAACAATAAGAGAACCTGCCTACATGTAAACAAGCTTCAGTTATGAATTTCTCATTCAAAAATGTAAAAAGATGTTTTTCATGTTGCATTTTTTGTTTCTTGTAAAGAGTTCACAAATGTCTGGCTAGCAGATATGCAGATACTTAAAAAAAATGAAAACAGTACTTGTCTAGCTTGGATTATTTCTTGCAGTCTACCAATGTAAACTGGAAGTTATATGCAACGTTACTTTTAACACTTTTTTAGGCATAACACAGCTTTAATAAATTAACAAAAAGGTAGGCTGTTGAGAAAAAATAATTTTCTTTCAAATTAACTACAATACTAAATCAAGATTTCCTTTGAATTACACAACTGAAAAGCAGTATTTCAGCTAATTACAATTTTGTATGGCAACAGAAAAAAAAAAGTTAAAAACCAAATCAGTTATATGAGTTTTGCCATACTATATATATACATATATCTATATCTATATCTATATATATATATCTGCAAAAAACAATGGATGACTGACTAGATTTTTCACTTCTTTTCCAAATGTTTAACACATTACATGCTCAGAACAAGGGACAAAACAAAACTAAATGGGTGTTAGAAAAAAAAAAATCAATGGAATTATCTTTCTAGCTTTCTGCACCATAACCAGACTTTAACTTTAATGGACTTATAACTCAAGAAATTTTACTAAGGATGAAGGATACAATTTCAGTATTAATTATGACTTCCAGTCCGTTAGGATGGAAAACACCGCTGATATTCATGTTGAACTTGTCAAACTTATGTATGGCCTGTGCAGAGCGGACATCCCAGAGGACCCCGTCATTTAAGACTAGATCATCTGTAGGATTAAACGTGGCACAGTTCCTCTTGTAGTTGTTGGCAAGATCTGGGTTAAAGAGAGTCAACAGCTTGTTGCCAGTCTGAATGTCATAAATCTTTGGAGAAAAAAAAGAGGAGTGAGGAAGATACATCAGATTCATGTGTTAGTTAAATTACAATAAAGAGATCTGCAAACCCATTTTTCCTGACCTCATTTCTGACAAAAGTTTTTTAAAATCCCATTTCTCCCAACCTGCCTAACAAGAAACCAATCTATATCTTTGCTAAAATTCTAAAATATAACAAAGTAGCTTTTTCAGTGGATACCCCTTTCCCAAAAGAAAAACAAAAAGAAAAAAGAGTCAAGCCTCCCCTAAACGTAAGTAGGAAGAAATTCTTTTTTTCCTATCATCATCTTGGGAAAAGGACAAGGTATCTATAGCATAAGTGGGGAAATGGCATGTTTCCCTTTTCCAACTCAATATATAATGATCCAACTACTGACTATTCATTCTTTAAGGGAGGGGGAGGGGTTCTCTCTCTCTCTTTGGGGATAAGATGAAAGAGAAGGCTAGGTAGTATAAGATTTTCCTTGAAATATTCCAACACATTTGTCCCCAATACAGAATTTCAATTAGTCAAGCAAAGTGTCCAAATACTCACAGCAGCTTAAATGCCAAGATATTTAACCTACATAATCAATCAATAAACATGTATATTAAGTACTTACTATCTGCTAGGCACTGTGCTAAGAAGTAAAAGGGAAAAACATCCCCCAAAAGCATACCCCCCCTAGAAACCCATTTCCTTGAAAATGTCAGCTTCTCAGTTTTTAAGTTTTTCTTATAGTCTGGAGCTATTCTTCCTAGTTATACTTAGGGCCATAGCCTAAGTATACATAGAGTCTTCTAGTCGGAAGCATCTCATGTGAACAGAAGTACATGATCAGCCATAAAGTTATGAAATCAAAGGTACTTACATGGGCAATGTCCCCTTTTGTGCCAATGACCCTATCCTGTGAGTGCTTGCTGAACTCTACGTAGTGGTCTTCTGTGAAGGAATGCCTGCAGGCAAGTAACAGGTAGCAGATATATCATACTCTCTGAAATCTGATCTTTGCAGTGCTTAAGTTTAAAACTTGCACCAAGTTAATTCCTGACTTCCTACACAACTAAACTTGAATTCAAATTCACTAACTCCCATAGATAAAACCAAAACATTCAAAGCTCTAGAAAAAAATCTGACAAGACAGTCCTACCTTAATTTGTCTGAGCAAGATAAAAGTGCTAACAGGCCTCAGTCCATAAGAGAAGGAAAGTTATCACAAAAATAATTAGCAGGCCTCCAGTCCTTTTATTCAAGCTCTAAACTATCCACATGCAGAGGCAGCAACATAGCCAACTGCCATGTGTTATCAGGGTTCATATGGGAAACAGGTGTGACATGTGCCATATCCAGCTGACTGGGGTGGGGGAAGGGAAGGGGAAGGAATGCTGTTAAGTAATGAGAGTTAACAGTTAAAGAGCATTTTAAGGTTTGCAAAATGTTTCACATCCATTATCTCATTTTAAACCCTACAACAATTATGTGACACAGGTATTATAGATATTACTATTCCCATTTTATAGTTGAGGAGACTGAAGCTCAGGGTGGCTAAGTGACTTGCCTATGGTCACACAGAAAGTAAGTGTCAAAAGGTGGGATTTGAACCCAGGTGTCTCCTAACTCCAAGTCCAGCGCTCTCTCCACTACACCACGCTGCATTAAACATTGCAATGGTAGGTTCAATCTGAGAAAAAACAGTTCTGGAATGAAAGAAGAGAGTAAGTTTTCTTCTTTATCCATCAAGCTAAAAATTTAGGGGATTAAAGTTTATTCAGAAGCTAACAACCAATATTCTTCTTTTCCTAATAACCCCTTTAAAGGCACAGAGACCAGGCTAACAAAGAGTGTACTCACTTCATATCAAACACTGATTTCATCCCCCAGAGTGCAGAAAGAGGCTGGCTCCAAGTAGCAGATGTTAACAACAAAGATCCATCCTAAAAGAGAAGGAGGTCTGAGTTAAGTAACAATAACATATTTATATATAGTTAACAACTGATATTTATATATAACTCTAGTTTGTAAAACGCTTTACACACATCAATACCAACAGGTATATACATTTACTACTAGCATACAAAAATAAATTTATGAAATTACATTTCTAGCCTATTTCTATAAAGCAATAGAGGACAGAGCACTCCTATGGGAGCCAGAAACAGTTACGCTACACAATATAACTATATTCTGACCACAGGACCTTAGAAAGACAAAACTAAACTCTTTGAGACAATATTATACACTCCTAAACTTGTAACATGTGGCAGTCACTAATATAATAATGACACTGAAAACATTTGAGTGGGGTAAAAAATGAACATTCTCATTTTAAGAAAAAGTTTCAAATTTTATTCCATCTCCTTTTAAATCATATTCCTTAGTTTTCCCATCTGTAGTACTGGTCAACAAAAAAATTAATATTCTGCTCAGGGAACTTTCCAAGAATTTGCCAAATTTTAGAATATTTATTTAGGGTAGCCTCAAAGATGTGAATGTCTCCTTCCTTTGGGGTTAATAATGATGTCCTTATAATGTGAATCTTCTCCATTTGGGGGAAAAAAGTACTCAAACCATGAGAAGAATAGTGATATACCACCACATTGGAATTATGTAGTATTTTTCTTCCAAGATAATATTTAATAATATTTTAAAAAGTCCACTTGGACAGAATTTTGTTAGAGAAACACAAAATTTTCCAACCTATATAAAGCATCACAGTGTACTGAACAGAAAGCTGGCCCATAAGCCAGGAGGACCTGGATTCAAGTCCCCACTTTGACACATACTGATTATGTGTTCCCATATAAGTCACTTTACTGTTCAATATTGTAGGCAACTTTAAGAAGCACAAGTACCAGAGAAGGTGCCAACCTGCATTGGTAGAAGGAGCTTCTTTATATGGGAATAATGTATACTTATGAAATCACAATTGCGGGAGCCAAGATGGTGGAGTAGAAGCATGACCTTCCCACGGCTCTGGCTTCCACCTTCCCCAATCCATGTAAAAAGGGGACTCTAAACAAACTTTGGAGCTGCAGAACCCACAAAATGACACAGAGAAGCTAACCTCCCACTGAGGACAGCCCGGCAGGCCGGCAGGAATCAGCCAGCGCAGGGCTCTGGGAGCCGAACCCAGTCCCACACCGAGGCTTTAGCCCCAGGGCGGGCCTGACCAGCCACCTGCCAGAGGGACTCCAGATCAGCAGCAGCTGTGGCCGTTTCCAGATTTATCAATACATAGATGCAAAGGACAAGGTGAGAGGCCAGTGCAGTCTGAACTTTGGGACCCAGTAAGTGGGAGTGCTTGGCTTTTAACCCCGGGGCGAGAAACCACTGAGACGCCAGCACAGCCAGCCAGCCCCACGTGGCGGCTTCAGCTTCTGGCCTGCAGAGTGTAGGGGGACCAAGCACCAGTCTGAGGGGTCATCGCTCTTGCTTTAACCTGCTTGGATCTGGATTGCAGTCTAGGGTGAAGGTCCTGGGGTGTGTGTCCAGCTTGCCAGAACGTGTGGAGACTTCAGAGAGGGCACCCATCTAATATCTCCAGCAGCTGAGAAAATCCCAGCGTTTGGGATGAAAACTGCCCTGTCTGGTGGCAGAGTCCCACTGTGGCAAAAAGCCCAAAAGTCAAATAATTGAGTGGCAAAATGAGCAGGCAAAGGAAACAAAGCAGACAGAAGATTCCAACATTACACTACTATTTTGGGGACAAGAAGGAGCAAGGCATGGAACAGGAGGAAAACAATGAAGTCAGAACTCCTGCACCAAAAGCTTCAAAGGAAAATACAAGCTGGTTACAGGCCATAGAGGACCTTAAGAAGCAGATAAGGGAAGTGGAGGAAAAATTGGGAAGAGAAATGAGAACAATGCAAGAAAATTATGAAATGAGAGTCAACAGCCTGACTGAAGAAAATAATACCTTAAAAAACAGACCGACTCAAATGGCAAAGGAGGCTCAAAAAGGTAATGAGGTGAAGAATGCCTTAAAAAGTCGAATTTGCCAGATGGAAAAAGAATCTCAAAAGCTCAATGAGGAGAATCATGGCTTCAGAATTAGACTGGAACAAATGGAAGGTAATGACTTTATGAGAAATCAAGATGCTGTTAAACAGATCCAAACAAATGATAGAATAGAAGGCAATGTGAAATATCTCATGGGAAAAACCACTGACCTGGAAAATAGATCCAGGAGAGATAATTTAAAAATTATTGGACGACCTGAAAGCCATGACCAAAGTAAGAAACTAGAAAGCATCCTCCAGGAAGTTCTCAAAGAAAATTGCCCTGATGTTTTAGTACCAGAGGGCAAAATAGAGGTTGAAAGAATCCACTGATCACCTCCTGAAAAAGATCCCAAAAAGAAAACTCCTAGGAATATTATAGCCAGGTTCCGGAATTCCCAGATTAAGGAGAGAATATTACAAGCAGACAGGAAGAAACAATTTGAATATTGTGGAAACACAATCAGGATAACCCAGGATCTGGCAGCTTCTACACTGAGGGATTGAAGGGCTTGGAATGTGATATTCCAGAGGTCAAGGGAGCTGGGATTAAAACCAAGAGTCACCTACCCAGCAAAACTGAGTATCATGTTTCAGGGGAAAATATGGTCATTCAGTGGAATAGAGGAATTTCAAGCATTCTTGCTGAAAAAACCAGAGATGAAATCACAATTGCAGTCACTGTTCCCTATCTAATATACAACTGACAGATCGTACATGGCTTCCACAATGAGAAAAGTATAATGAGAAAATAATCAGGCCTTGGCAGGGAGGCTTTTGGCCACCTAAGAAGAGTCCCTTACCCGAGATGGTTCAAGGTGAGTGATGGCAGAGTTATGACAGTTATAACTAGCTTCTTCCTGCCCACTGAATACATTGTAAAGTTTCAGCTGCCCCGTACACGTGCCAAGCATTAGAAATCTCTCTCGGGCTGAGAATGCACAGCAGGTAAAGCCACTTTCATCCTCATTTGCTTCCCGAAACACTGAAATGGGACGGAACCTAGAAAAAGACACAGAGATCATTAACCACAATAAATCAAAAAGTTCTCACTAAGGAAAAGAAAATTGGGATAAACTATGATAGAGAGAAACTAAATGATTAGTTGGAGGCATAGGGGTGGTATAGTTACAAATGTTTACGAGAAGTTAAAGTTTAAAATTCTATAATGACCACCACCACCACCCCCCAAAAAAAAAACACCTGGTTTGATTTTATTTAAAATTTTCATTTTAAGTGAAGGGGGAAAAAAGCTTCTCATTTTCAGATTAAAACAAAAACTAATAACTCATATTATTAGTTCTTTCTCGATTTTAAAAATTATTCCAGCATTTATATGCCAATCACATGGAAAAGAATAAAAACCAACATGAACCAAGACAAGAAACAAGTTGGGAAGGCCTAGTTCAGGGCAGCTCATTAGAACAAGTTCTAGAGTAGCCAGTAGTCCTGACAAGGCAGAGTCAGTATGTCTAGGATGCCTACGGTAATAATAGCACAAAGAGCCTAGAATGACTGCTTGGTCTCACACTCACTCAAGTCTTCTGACTTTGAATTAATTTAGCTAAAAAAGAGCTACTGAGGCTTACGAGTCTAGGCTCATGCTGCTTGTGTTTTATAGTTTGATGATTACCCCTTTCCCTAAGAGGTTAAAAGCATTTCCTTACCTGCTGAAGATGAGGTGCCTATCAAAGCACCCACCATCTACCCCTCCATACTTTGGAAAGGCTGCTCTGCGGGTTAGTCTTGAGGTAAAATTTGTTGGCGCTTGCCGCCTTTGTTTTGGCTCAGGACACTGGTGAGGGGTAAAAAGAGAAAAAGGGGGACAGGTGGCAACGGGGTTCTTGCAGCGAGCATGCTGCTCCCTAAGGTATTCTGTGATGATACTGTCCAACGTGGGAGGGGAAGGAAGATGTCTGTCCAACTGCTTTTTTATGGCTGGGCTTTGGCTGTAGGCGCCATGGTCCGATTTCTGCCTTAACACTCTGATTTTCCTGCCATTGCAGGGTGATGGCCTCTCCCTGATAAAACTGATCCTGCCAATCAACGGGGAGCTGCCTGCATAAGATGGGCCAGGCAGGGCAAGTGGACCCTGTGGAGGTCGTGACTGAGAGTGGACAGATGAAGCAGAGGAAGCTACACTGGCATGGCTGCTTAGTCTGGCTGCAATGCCATTGGCGATGCGAGGGGTACGAGGCAGAGAGACAGGGGAAGCAGCAGCTGTGACAGGAGTGAAGGCAGAGGAATGAGATGCAGCAGTCATGGGTAGATCAGCCTCTCTGGTGAGGACAGTTGCTGTCTCTCCAAGCCCTTTGGAGATGAGATGGTTTCGGATTAAGAGAAGCAATTCCTTTTCAGGAAAGGAAATTCTAGACTGGGCTACCACATCTGCTTTCTGCAGCCGTGCAAGAGAGACATCGGTCCCAATAAGGAGGGGCTTTCCTGATACACGTTCAATTAGCTCAGCAGCATATTTGCAGAACTTGACATGGTCACTGCGTTTGTCCTGCAAAACAGGTTCCTTCATCAGCTGTTGGATCTGGCAGCTACTGAAGAGAGGCAGCTTGCTGATGATCTGCCGGACAGTGCTACTGCGAGAAAGTCCTACTAGGGCTTTGCACGCTAGCGCTCTGATCTGGTCTGCATCAGTGATGGGCATCTTGATGGACAACAATGACAAGAGCACCTTGATACCATTGTTAGACTGTACCACATTCCACATCTTGGCCAGTGTATGCTCACTGCTTTTTGGAGGCTGAGGCAACTTCCGTCTAGGGGTTCCAGAGATGAACTTGCCAATACTAGAGATGCGGTTATCTGGGCCACACACACAATTGATAATGATCTGAAGAGCTGATTTCTGAATTTCAGCATCATGAATAAAGAACTCACCCTCTGCCACTCCCAAGATGATGCTGATACCTGTTTGAGGGGAAAAAAATTTTTTTTAACCTTTTCTCCCCAATATTTCAAATTGATATTCATGTTAAGATTCAGAGGAACATCAGGAAAAAGACCCAGGAGTTTTGTTCATTTTGTTTTAACACTGTAGAAAGTAACTTCAATTTTCAAATCACAAAACAAAGGTATTTCTTCTTTGCTGCAGAAATCATAGCTGTGGATTCAGCCTATGCAAAGTAACCTAAAGAGTGAAGGCATAGTCACTCACTTCAAGAGTCATACTCAATGGTGTTCAGAAGCAAGGTAAGCTATATATAACAGTAACTCATATTTTCTGTCTCCTTAAAGTTTCCAAAGCACTTAACTCACAAGGACCCCAGAAGGAAGAACAAGTGTTGCTAGCTTCAATTCACAGGTGAATAAAATCAAACTCACATAAGAAATGATTTGTCAGGGCGGCCAGGTGGCTCAGTGAGTAAGAGCACCGGCCCCAGTGTCAGGATGACCTGGGGATCAAATCTGGGCTCAGATACTTAGCACCACACCCAAAAATAACTGGTCGTGTAACCTTGAGCAAGTTACTTAACCCCAATTGCTTAAAAAAAAAAAAAAGAAGTGATTTGTCCTGACAAATGGGTAGTGAGTAGCAGCATAAAGAATATAAATACCAACCAATGTCAGAGGTCCTGACTTTGCAACACATCTCAAAAGAAGACTGTAAAGTTCCTCCTAGAGTTTTCCATGTAATTCCACATGCATCAAAGAAATTCTCTTTAACTCTTCCCATACCCCGACAGAGTCTCAAAGAAAAAGTGACACAAATGAGAGTGCATATGGGTCAAAAATGAGAATGTGGCATTATTCCTGGTGAAAACCCTAAGAACACCATCATGTTACTATGGAAATATCAATTTACCAATACAATGCCTCTGCAGCTGCATGGCATTGTGCGCCATATACAAACCAGAGCACAGAACCCACCATTGCCTTCTGGTTAAGTACAGTACTATGAAATTTAAATCAAAGGGGCGGCTAGGTGGCGCAGTGAGAATAGAGCACCAGCCCTGGAGTCAGGAGGTCCTGAGTTCAAATCCGGCCTCAGACACTTAACACAAAAACTAGCCGTGTGACTTTGCGCAAGTCACTTAACCCCAATTGCCTTCCAAAAGCAAAAAAAAAAAAGAAAGAAAAAGAAATTTAAATCAAAACAGCAAATACAGTACCAACCATCAGATGAAAAACATTCACATTAAACCCTCTCTCTGGGCCTTTGCACTGGCCATTCCTACATGCCAACAATGCTTTCTCCTGACCTCCACCTGCTGGAATCTGTTACTACCTTCCAGACTCATCTCAAGTGCTATCTTCTACATGAAACTTTTTTTTTAATGTTCCCAGTAGCTAGTGTCCTCCTTAAACTGTCTTGTATTTATTTTTCAACATATACATGTGTGTATTGTCTTTCACTACCCTCAGCTCCCCACACCCAACAGAATAGAGGTTCCCAGACAATAGATGTTATTTCATTTTTGTTTTAGTACCCCCCAGCACTAAACAGTGCCGAACACACAATACACATTTAACAAATGCTTGCTAATTAATTTATAAGAAACAAATTCAACTTACCTACAGTAGAAACAGTGGATCCAGCTTCATCTAACACATCCACTGACTCAGCTAACTGCAGCTGGATTTTTGGTACCACAGTAAGAATAGCTAGGACATCTAAAGCATAGCGTACAGTATCATTCCTAAAAGAGTAGACAAAGGAACTTGGCAAAATGGCAAGTATGATACAGCCAAAAGAATGTAAAAGAAATATCACACTGGACTGTGGTCAGTCTCTGACAACAGTGTAGCCTTAAAACAAAACATAAGGGGTGGCTAGGTGGTGCAGTGAATAGAGCACCAGCCCTGGAGTCAAGAGGACCTGAGTTCAAATCCAGCCTCAGACACTTAACACAAAAACTAGCCATGTGACCTTGAGCAAGTCACTTAACCCCAACTGCCCTCCAAAATAAAAAGGCAAAAAAAATAAAATAAAACATAAAATAACATGACTCAAGAGGCTAGGAATGCACTCCAAATATCCTCAGTTTCTCTTAATAATCTAAGGAATCTTTCATTCAGGAGTTTATCTATACTTTTCTTGATCCTCATATTTTTAACCCATACCACTTTTGGGACATGTCCCAAAAGCTGACTCTCCCCTACAGTAACAAACATTTCCTTTTTTCTTGTTCTAACACTACTTCAAGTGTTAGACTGTAAGCTCCTTGAGGATAGGGACTATCTTTTGGCTCTTTTTGTATCCCTAGTACTTAGTACAAAGCCTGGCACATAGTAGGTATTTAAAAACGTTGACTAATCGATTATTGGTTACATGTACCTAACATGAAAAAACTAAGGTATTAAGTTCCACTCTTCTGAGATCTGGCCAATAAGTCCATGTTCACCCTCCTTAAATAACTTCCATGATTTTGTGAATGCTGATCCTCTCTTCTCAGTCATCATCTTTCTAAATAGAAGTTTCTTTTAATCATTTTCATGCAACAATCCGGTTGCCCTTTTTCTGGACCTCATTCTGCTTAGTCATGTCTCTCCCCTTACAAGTGAAAAGCAAACCAAGACATAGTATTCTGTGTGTGCAAAACACTAGAGTGTTTGTAAAGAGGATAGGAAGGATTTTTTATTCAATGAGATAGGGAAGAGTAGGGGCAGCATAAAGGTCCCATTTTATTTCATGTCTTCCTTTATACCCTGGCCTAGCAAATGAGATCTTTAAGAGAAGATAAATCTAACTTTAGGGGTGATTCCCCAGTCCCACCTTGCATAGTAGGTTTTCCAGTTGCAGGCAATGGAGATAAGCTGTAACATGAGTTGCACACAAGAAAGTTTGAGGAAGACTTCAGCTGGTTCCCAGTATAACTGAGCTGGTCCATACTCTATGAGAAACTCCATCATCTCCACAATCTGCTCATGAGTATAAGAACATGCCTACATGTAGAGAAAACAGACCATGCCATTAAGAATTGTATCTTCTTCTCATAATCTTTGGTGCTTTTATCAGTCGGACAGTTTTAGCAATAAAAAATGAAGATCTTTTAGATTCCACAATCCCACAATCATGGTAAATAAAAGTCCATGGTAAATAGATATATAGCTATAACAGATGTCATTTATAAAGTGCTTGACTATTTACAAAGCACTTTCAGGTACACTATCTCATTTGATACTCAAAACATCCCAATGAGGTAGTTAAGAAAATAAACATTAATCTCTTTTATTGACAAGGAGACCAAAACTCAGAGTGGTTAAGTGACTTATCTGGGATCAGTGAATTGGTAGAGATAAGAATGGAACCCAGATCTGGGGCTTTTTTCCATTATATCATCATGCTTTCCCATAAATATCTGATTACTTTACAGAAAAAATTTATTCCATCTACTACCACCTTAAATTGGAGAACTAAAGATGTGTTTTGCTTTAAAAATTTTTTAAACATTCATGAAACACCTATTGAATGACTAGTACCTATATTATATTTGAGGTTGAAAAGGCTAGTAAAAAAAAAACATTGTGTCCCTATTTTGCATCTGAAAGCACAGGTTTTTTGGATTAAGACAAGACAAAAAAAACCCACTTTAATTATCTCCATTTTGATTTGAAATGTTTAAAATGTGTTGAAATTATTTTATATACAGCAAAAAATGTGTAGGGAGAGTAGCTTCCAAGCTACTCAGATTTTTCCAAGGCCTCAGAGCCTGAGCTTACTCTATCAATAGATTATGTTTTTATAAGACAAAATATAAAAACAAGAAGCAAGGGATACAGCATTTTATAAAAGAAAGTTCTGTATTATACACACCTCAGTTAATTCTTTATTTCTGATGTAAAGTGGAAAGAGATGTGGCAACCAACATCTGTGGGAAAACTGAGTATTTGAAATTAACCTATGCCTTTATTTTTAATTAGGACCTAACTACACACAAAGCAAAACTAATCCAGGAACTCACACTCTACAGTATTCCACTGAATCAAGTGTGTGTCTCATATCCATGATGCACCCTACAATAAAAAGTTCAAAATAAGCACTTCCCACTCCTAACTCACCTTGTATGGTGGCTGTGGATGGACAAGAATACCACCTTCTGTCCTCTGAAGTGACTGCTTCACCTGCTCCAACTTAATGGCCAAGTGAGCTTCAAAGTACCTGCGGAGTGCCATGCAGGTATGCTTCCCAGTTTGGCGGCTGGCAAATATTTCATCATCACTCAGAAGAGCACCCTGATCTTCCAAGTTTAGGATTTCTAGGGTACTGATCTATGAAGAGGGACAGGAGAAACAGAATAGGACAACAGAAAAATGAAAGGCAGGAAGAGAAGGAAAATTTTAACTTTTTGGTAAGTAGACTTTAAATATGAAAGCTCAACATGCTATCCTAAATATTGGTAATTATCATGGATGCAAAATATTATACTCAAGAAAGTGAGACTACTATAAATGTACTCCTCCCAGGCACAAAACTGGATCTTTTAGAAATACCAAAGTTAAACTGACTAAGAGTAATTCCTTTTGAGAAGAGAGATCATCTTTTGCTTTCTAATTCTCTCTTTTCAACACCAATATTCACACATTGGGACCTATATGACTATGAATAAATAACACCTTGATCTCAGAAGAATCAAAACTGAGAAACACAAAGGAAAATGGAGAGATGCATCGTGGGTACAAACAGGCTACAACAAATTTCATGATATGCATGACAGAAATGATATCAAATACAAACATCAAGGACATGGATGACTGGAAAAGGAGGTGGTGCCAGTCATGTATCATGAGTGGGAGAGAGAACATTTATGTCCACAAAATATTAAAAAACCTAAGGCAAAGCTTTCAGCATACCAGATTGCTCTTTTATGGACAACTTTTGATAGGAGATCAGTATCAATCACACAGAATGAAAGGATTAAGATGAGTGGCAGTATACACTAGTAGAAGAACACCCATACCAATGAAATTGTGGATCCACCAGAGCTACATACCATTATCAGAGATTTATCCAGCCACCACTTATAAAACAATTAGCAAGGCCTGACCCAGGAAAGCTTACACAGCTGATGATGAACACAGCAAAAATTTTGGGTTTTTTTTTAAACAGATACTATTTATAAGCTAATAAGCCATTCCTTGAAGATCTTCTCTGGTGTTATATACACCCTTCTGTAACTACCCTCAATTCTTCTTACTCACTAGCTCAGGCTTATATATGAATAAAAAAATAAATTAATTAATACATACAAATGCTTTCCATTAGGATCTATCTGGAATGAAAGTCTACTCAGTATTTATAGAGATAAGAAACATTCATGGTTAGGAAAATTTGTACATTAACAAATAGGCCTCTACAACAAATACTGAAACATCCTGAGTGATAAAGAAACAAATCTTCTTCCATCAGCAGGGTGTTGTCTGAAGGGTTAATTACCAAAAACGAGAGTTTCTTTCCCTCACAGGGAGTGAAAGCAAATGAAGGGGTATGATTTTAAGAAATTTTTCACTAAGTTCTAAAACAAAAGCATTAGGTCTCACCAAGTTGACCAGGCGACGAAGGCCATCATGCCTGTCAAAGAGTTCCAAGACAGCACGAAAAGAGAAGCAAATAGAGAAAAACATGGTAGCATGGCAGCATCCAGATGCATGGGAACATTCCATTAGCCACAAGGTGTAGTTCACTACATCAGAGAGAACATTGTGGGGATGCATGCAGACCTGTCAAGAAAAGAGATGTAGTGACGCTTAAAGATAAAACATGAGAAATTTTTACCAAGTAAAATTGTTATACTTGCTAGAAAGTTGGACTTATTCAGGCAAGGAGTTTAAAGTCTCATATCCTAGAATATAAATAAAGGTAGAATCTATCCCAACCAAGTGGCCCCCTCAAATCTCTTCCCTGTGTTCTTTTCTTGTTGCCTTGCTATGTTGCCTTTGCCATGCTGCTACAAAGGGAAAGAAGAATACCCAAAGGTAGAGTACGCTTCATTTCTTCTTCCATTACTCAAAAACTCAATGCCTTACCCCCACCCCTAGTCTTCTTGACTCCCATCCCATTCTTCATCTCAGGACCCTCACCCCAACCCCTCAACCTCCCAGCCACTTGAAGTTACATTCTTGCTTTTTGTACCTAACCTGCTGGAGTCTCCATTCTAGGCCAAAGGAGCCACCATCAATGGCCTGGAGCTGAGGGAACACTTACTCCCACCACCATGGCTGCCATGAAGGAGATGCACTATTAGCATCTCAAAGTGGAACTTCTGAATGCAATTTCACAAATAAATGAATGATGTTTAGATGCTACAACACTATTAGAAATTTATATGCCAAAAACATTATAGACTAAGTTTTTATGAGACGAGGAGACAGCATGGCACAGTGGATAGTATATGGAACTTAGAGTCAGGAAGACTTTGGTTTAAATTCCACCTCAAACACTTACTAGCTGTGTGACCCTGGGCAAGGCACTTAACGTCTCTGAGCCTCAGGTTCCTCATCTGTAAAATGGGAAGATAACAGCACCTACCTCAAAGGGTTGTTGTAAGGATCAAATCAGATAACAGATGTAAATGCTTTGCAGACTTTTAAAGCACTGTACAGACATAACTATGGTTCTCCACTTCCCTAGCATCAAGTAGAGAGTAAAAAGGAAGCCTGCCAACTCATAATGCCTCACCTACATTACTGGCAAATCTGCACAAAGACTCATGAAGCTACAAGCATCAAAAATCTGTAGCTAAGCAGCTCCACTTTACTAGAAAAACTAAAACTATAGAACCAGAAATGGAAAAACTTGTGGGGACACAAAATTGTCTAAAATTTAACACTACAGTTATGCATTTTAAAAATTTACTGTTTTGTATATCCAGAATGCTTTGCTTATCTAGAAAACTTAAAATGAAGATTTTCAAGACAAAACTATTAAAATACCATAATGAGTTATTTTATTCTGAAAAAAATATAAAATTGTTTCGTGTGTCTTCAAAACAAACCACTTGGGAACAGAAACCTGGGAGCTATACTCAGTCCTCTTCACCCTAAAATAAATACTATTAAGAACTAATACAGAATTTACATTAGACAAGTATTTAAAAGAAAGTACTCAGAGGAACAGAGAGAACAGTGTTAATACAACAGGAAGCACTTAGCCTAAACTTCAAAGTTCCTAAACCCAAAGAAATCTTATTTTTCCTTGCTTCAAATGTCTCCTATTTATAAATGCAAATATATCCTTATATGCAGCTAAGCATGATTACGTACACTCATTAATAAATGCATTTTCAGAAAGCTTTGGAATTCTTCATAATACCAGGTATTCTATACCTAGCTTCTTTTGCTATCATCCAACTCTCTCAATTATACCCTCTACATTAACTAAATTCAGGTACTTGCAGTGTGCTTATGTACACTCAAAAAAAAAAAAAAAAAAACCCCCCCCCCCAGAACTATCACAATATATTTGGGAATACTGCACTTACTCGTTCCATGGCATCCTGGTTATAAGATAGATAATATAAGCACATGGACACACCAGTAGCAGCCATAGAAGGACGAGGAATTTCCAGTAACTTTTGTACACCTCCATGCGCAACAAACTCCGTGGCAAACTTGTTGTGGAGCAGAAGTGATGCTAAGTGCTGGAGAAAAAGGACAAGAATTAGTGTGGGCCAAGTACAACCAACATAAGGCTCTCTAAAAAGGGCCAACAGTGGGCCAGTGAACACCCAAGTCCTTATCTTCCATACACAACTGTGAGGAGGATAATGGTTCTAATTTCCTGCCCCAAATAGAAGAGTAAGCAAAACACCGAAATATTCTTCCAGGGCAACTAACCTCACAGGTTGTCATGAGAATGAGATAACAGACACTAACAATTTAGAAAGTTTACACAATTACAAAATGTTATTTTATTGTCTCATGAAGTAAGGGATCAAAGGAGTAAGTAAGGGATCAAAGAGTCTGGCAGTCTTGCCATTTGTGTCATTTAATAAACAGTATATATACTAACCTTTGCTATTGTTGCCACTGCCTTAGCAACTACATGCAGCTACTATCCTTTCCTATACTAGAATATCAGGAAGATTAATTTTAAAATAAGAATTTACAGCAAATATCAAGTGCTAAGTACACAGTTAATGCAAATAAGAGTCCATTTCAGAGAGACCACAAACTCCCTATGTATTTTCAACAAACTTCTGACATACACATTGAACTAGGTACAATCATGCTTTCTAATTACAATTACAATTCACTCAACTTTTAAGAAGCCTTTCCAATACCACACTTATGAATGTAGAAATATCATACGTTAATTTCTTTTACCTTTCCCAGATAAGAACAAAGATACCAGGGGCGGCCAGGTGGCGCAGTGAATAAGAGCGCCATCCCCAGAGTCGGGAGACCTGGGATCCATTCTGGGCTCAGATACTTAACACCCACACAAAATAACTGGCCGTGTAACCTTGAGAAAGTTACTTAATCCCAATTGCTTTATAAAAAAAAAAAAAAAAGAACAAGATACCAGACCTGCCCATATGTAATTCAGAAAAAAACTTCAGAGGTCAGGCCACATGCCCCTTCTGTTGTTTCACAATTATTTATCAATAATTAATGATTTTCTTAATTTAACCTGAATATCCAGAGGAAAAAGAAGTTTGTTCAACTATCCTTGTGGGCTGAAATGTTTTTAGTATTTAAGTGTAAGATTATACTATACTTCTCAATCTCACACATCTTCCAAATTTAGACCCTGAGCCAAATGATCTCTGACCCAAATGCCAGACTTGATAAACTGAATCAAATTAGGGAATTGAGAATCAGGCAGAGGCACCCAGGCTACAAACTGTGTGCCTATATAGTGATAAAAAACCTTCCTTTCATAGTTTTTGTAAAAAGATGTGACAGAAACTGACAACTTTTTTGATTTAAGCTTTCTATCTAATCTGGGAAAACCAAGAATTTTACTATTTCTGTTTCAAACAACAATGGTAGCAAAGTCTTCAATTTAATTCAACAAATATTCATTAAATATATAACGTTCATAGCCCTATGCTACATCAGAGAACATTAGATTTAGAGCTAGAAGGAACAGTGAGGTTATTAGATGCAACTCCTTCATTGTACAAATGAGGTACACAAGGCCCAGAAAGGTGGATTTTAACAATAAAGACAACTAGCACTTATATAGCACTTTAAGGTTTATAAAGCACTTTACAAGTATTATCTCACATATATCACAACCATCCTAGAAGATGGGCACAATTAGTATTATCTCCACTTTACCTAGGAAAGAACTGCGGCAGACAGAGGTTTATACAGAGTTCTTTACCCAGGTTCATATAACTAGTGGTTGCCTGAGGCTCAGTAAAGTCAGGTCTTCCCAAATCCAGTTCCAACACTCTATCCACTAAGCTGCCTATAATTATACAGGTTACGAATGGCATAATATGACTTGAACCCTGGCCTCTAATTCCAAATCCAACATCCTTTCCATTGTACCATGGTGGCACCCTAAAAGAAATTTAGACATAGATAAGATACAGTCCAACCCTTTATTAAAATCTAAGAGGGGAATATATCTTATTCAAGTCAATTCCCTGCCTCAGTTCCCTAAGTCCAAACATCTTCAGTATCTTCCAACCACAGTAGAAATGTCTTAGACAAAAAATGAATATGATCTCATCACATAAGAGGGACAGAAGATTTGAAAAAAATGAAAATTCTACCAAAACAAGTATGACTGACCCCAATGGGGGAAAAAGGGAAGAGGGAAACATCTAAATAGACCAAAGACACTGCACTGGAAGTTCTCCAATGAGCACATATTCTTAAAAAGGCTTATATAAAAGATGAAAGAAAGACTAGAAGAGATTTGTAAGAATAGTGTCAAGAAAGTTAAAGTTTAAAATGAGTTCAGGCTCCAGAAGGTTAAACTAAGATCAACAGATAAAAGTTACAGAATGACAAATAGAGATTTACTTTAAAGAACTTTCTGACTTTCCTGTCTAAAAATGGAATGGGTTTCCTCAATGAACAAGACCCATCACTCAATGACAACTTATTAGGGATATTGTACCAAGAAATATACACAAAACAAGCTGGGCTCTGAAGGCCCTTACAATTTGAAGACTCTATAAATGTTTTCCAACTGATAAATAGTCAAAGAATATTATGAACAGATCATTTTCAGAGGAAGAAATCAAAACTCTCAATAGTCATATGAAAAAAATGTCCTAAATCACTAAGGAAATACTAATTAAATCAAACCTGAGGTTTTACCTCACACCTATCAAATTGGTAAAGTTAACAAAAATGAAAAATGACAAATGCAAGAGGAGCTGTGGGAAAATAGATAAATCTTAATGCACTGCCAGTGGAACTGTGAACTGGTTCAGTAATTCTGAAAAACAATTTGGAACTATGCTATAAAAGTTATTAAAGTGTGCATGCCCTTTGACTCTGAAATACCACTACAAGGTTTATACTCTAAAGAAATCAAAAGGAAAAGGGACCAGAATTATATTGACAGAAGGCATTTTTGTGGTGGTAAAGAACTGGAAATTTAGGAGATGCCCATCAATTAAGAGAATAACTGAACAAGTTATGACATATGAATATGATGGAATATAACTATGCTCTAAGAATGAAGGGGTCAGTTTCAGAGAAACCTGAGAAGACTTGTGCAAAATGATGGAGAGCGAAGTGAGCAAAACCAGGAAAATAATTTATACAATAACAAAAATACTGCAAAGAAAACAACTTTGAAAGACTTGGGAACTCTGATCAACACAATAACCAACCACAATTCCAGAGGACTCATAATAAACGTGTTGCTCACCTCATGACAGAGAGGTAACAGATTCAGAGTATAGATTGAGGTGCGTGTGTGTGTATATATATATATATGTATACACACACACACACACATTTATTTATTTATTTATAAATACATATATTTATATATTTTTGTGTGTGTGTTAAGTGTTTGGGACCGCATTTGAACTCAGGTCCTCCTGACTCCAGGGCCGGTGCTCTATTCACTACGCCACCTAGCTGCCCCCTGAGACATATATTTTTTAACATGGAGAATGTGGAAACTTATTTGGACTACATGTTTTTTTTTTTTTAACAGTTTTTGTTTTTCTTGCCTTCTAAACTAGGGGATGGTGTGTGTGCGTGTGTGTGTGTGTGTGTGTGTGTGTGTGTGTGTGTGTATGTGTGTGTATGAGAATCAGAGAGAGAGAGACAGGGACAGACAGACAGAGGTTAAGTTTTGTGTGTAATTAAAAAAAAAGACTATGAATTACATTTTTTAACCCAGGCAGGCCCCACCTCAAAAATACCCATCAGTCCTGCAAAAAGTCCTCCATCTAATCCAAACTACCTATGCCATTCTGGCCCACCATAGAGGGTAGGGAAGAAGGAGCGATACAACTACTCCAAATTCTGGCCTATCAGAAAGCTGAAAAGGACTGACTACTCTGGATACTATGTAAAGAGGTTGTTGCCTCTCACAGCCTTTCACTATGTCACATTTAGCTTCAAGTCACCATATAGAAAATAATCAGTAATTCCTGAACCAAGACAGTGCCTACATTTAATGATATATACTGATCATCTTTTTAAAAATACCATCTACAAAGGAATAAGCTATTTCTTAAAGTTCCTTTATGATATTACATATACTCTAAGTTAATTACCCTCATATTCCTTACTGCCAGGCTCAGGCTTCTTAAATTACAAACTACAAAATTACAAATTAATCACACATTTAACCTGGTCATTAAAGATGACTTGAGTCACATGTCCAATTATGAATACTGAAATCTTAGTTCAGTATTCTTTTCATTATATCATACTACCACTGATGAGACCTAGGTTCCAGGTCCAGCTCTGTCAAAAACTACTTAATTTATCACATGCAGTCATTTAATTAATCTGTAAAGTGAGGACAATTATATTCCTCTTAAGTACTTTATAGGGTCATTGTAAGGATTAAATGAGAACCTGAAAAAACACTTAGGAAAAAAAATTCCATTTTGTTGTTGTTGCTGGGAATTGAAGTGCAAATAACAGTTAACTCTTAAGTTGCATGAGTTAAGTGAGTATCTCTGGAGTTTAAGGGCAAATCAGCAGCTCTTTTACTTGTATATTATGTAACTAAGAAGAGACTTCTAATATGCCACTCATTTGTAACTGTTAACTTTGCTTTGTAATCTTCTGCAGAAATGCAGCTGAGCTAGCAGTTTCACAACAACATCCTTAGTTATGACAGACTTTTGGGGTTCAGGTTTGTTTTTAGACAAGATAGCCCACTTACTGCACAACTTCCCAATGCTTCTTGTATAAATAAACTTTTTAACCACGTGCATCAAAGGCCAGCCAACCTCTTGTACTCCTCTCCACACTCTTACCTAACTTTCCTTCCTCCCTGACTCTGCCTTATTGGGACTCTGTTTCCCCCAAAAGGGGAACAGGCAGGAAGAAGAAATGGCCCCTGTGTTCCTAACCACCAGGTAGGTCCCAGGAAGCTGTAGTATTCAAGGATGTAGTTATGAATTTAACCAAGAATGAGGGCAGTTGGCTGCCCCTCATCAGGACTTGTGTAGGTAAGTGCAGCTGAAGAGTTAACAGAGCAGGGCTTCCCTTTTCCAAAGTCAATATGATCTCCCAGCTGGAGCATGTGCCCAGAGGCTTCTGTCAAGAGATTTACAAGTCCCAGAATATAACACATTCACACTATCAGAGGCAGCCCATCTGGTTTTAACCAAAAATCAAACTGTACTACCAGCTCTTTCGGGACATTCTGTTGTAGTGAACAAAACACTATACTCAGTCAGTTGAAACTGTGTGGGAATCCTACCTCTGATCCTTACTGCTAGTGTGACTAGAGGTAAATAATTTAATCTCTCCAAACCTGCTTTTTTCATGTGTAAAATGATAATAATACCTGTCTCACAGGGCTGTTCTGAGGGTCGAATCAAAGAAAGATATAAAATACTTGACAAAATGTCAAGCACTTCTTCAGCTAGGATGATGATGATGATGATCTCCTGCCTCTAGGCCAGCAGTTTTCTAACACATTTTGCTCACAGCACAGTCTTCCTTACCTTAGCAATCATGGCACACTGAAGTTAGCAACAAAGAAGAGTAGCTAGGAAGCTCTGGATGAATGACCCTGGCATTAGGAGTCCCCCAACTCTGCAGATAAAGCTACTACGGTGACCTTCCTGCTGCCAAGACAAAGCTAGCACATAGCCAGCTTCAACTTTGAATGGATTCTATGGCACTTGTCCCCCTGGAGAACCATAATTCTGTGTGCTCATCTAGGCCATGTCCCAGGCCTCTAAATATCCTTCCTGCCTCATTTTTGTTTTCACTCCTTTAGGGCCTGTGGTTAGATGCCACCTGTTCCATGCAATATTCCCTGATTATCTCTGCAGTTAGAAGTATTTTCTCCTCCTCCTAAAGCATTCCCAGAGCACTTCAACTAGACCTTTACTCTGTACCATCATACTCTGTGCTGCATCACACTTATGTGTGGAGAAGTCATATCCTCCCTAAGAGATTATAAACTCCAGACAGGTAGGGCTTACCATATTTTATCTTTGTATCTCTACCTTCTAAACCAGACCTGCACAACCTGCAGCACCATGAAAAATGTAGAGGAAAACATACTTTGGCATGCAGCAAGTGGAGGGCTACCCACAGGTTGTGCAGACCTGGTCTAACTCAAAGCTTTCCTTGCATACAAATGGTAGGTACTTAGAGTATTTGTTGAATGACTGTAATCTGGACCCATTAACTCCTTAAAAGCATTCTTTTTTTTAATTTCCTTATCTCCCCACAGTGCCTAGTACAGTGTTCTAAACAGTATTTAAATAGGTTCCAGTGAATACTTTTCATCCCTTGCCCCCACGGAGCCCCCAGAGAACCTACTAGAAATGGCACTCCTATGGGTCTGTGCAGTTGGTTTCACTTTGTTCCCTAGTACTGGCAGCATGCTGGGATCCCAGATCACAAAGCCTGGAGGGTCCAATGTAGTATGGAGAAACCGTCATGAGATCCACCCTACTAGATGCTGTATAATGTCCCATCAAGGGGACATTGTACATAATAATGGAGTATGGCTCCTATCTGTTTTAGAAGTAACTGGGGGGGGGGGGCTTCACAGAAAAGGCCTGGTACTCCTAGGACTCTATGCAAGGCAGCTAGCTCTCAACTGAGCCTGACCAGTTTATTTGATGCTCAATAAATGGGCGAGGCCTGGCGGAGATCATCCTCACCAAATAGGGGAGGCCTGGTGGAGATCATCCTGACCAGTGGGGTTGCAGTGGCTACCACCCTATCCTAGCATGCCCAACAGCTTCTCACCTCATGTATTCATATGTACCCATGCCTCACCTGGATAGTGATGGCCACAACTCTAAATTACTGTATCTAGAGGGATAACAAAGACAAAAAGTGTTGCCATGATGCAGAATAAAGGAGATCTAAGGCTTCTGGTTTTGAGAATGAGATGAGGGTGTTGCTAAAGCTTACCTGAGGTTCTTAATTGGAAGCCCTCTCCATAAACTGGTCAGTTTGACAAAGATCAAAACACATTATCTCTGTAGTTGGGGATCACCCAAAAACATTTCATTTTAAAAATTCTCCCCTGGTGTTTCAAGATATAATTTGAAAATTGGGCTATGACTAGTTCCAGTTTTCAAAATGACCATGAGCTCCACCATAAAACAGCCTTTGTCTCTGTCAGGAATAGAACCAAGCCAAGCTTGGTCCCACCATTTTGGTCATATTATAATGGCTCATCTGCCCAACTTTTATATACAAAATAAATGTCTCAACAACTATATTATGATATAGACTTGTGATGTAGATCTTAGGTTCTTTCAGAAAATCACTTAAGTATATACAGAGTCTGTTCAAAATCACTGGATCTGCAGAATCAAATGGTCCAAGCCACATCTCAAAGAAATCCCCACCGAAACACACCTAACAACACATTGTTCAGCCTTTGCTGGCAGACCTCTAAGGAGGAGGATTCCACTACCCCCCCCCCCCCCCCCCCCCCCCCCCCCCCCCCCCCCCCCCCCCCCCCCCCCCCCCCGGCAACATGTTCTGCTCTGAGGCATCCCTAATGGACTAGGAATGATTTCCTGCCATCCAGCCTCAGTTTGCCTCTTCACAGTTTCTACCCACTGTCACTGGTACTGCCAAGAGAACAGAGCTAATCTCACTCCAACGTTCCATATCACAGCCCTTTTTTTTTTCCTTCCACAAACTTTTTTTCATATTCACAATTTTATCTATTTACGATCTTCCTGGTTGTGTAAAAAAAAAAAGAAAACCTTATTTTAACAGTATCTACTTTTTGACAGCATTATATATTAAAGGACAAAAGGATTTAATAAGAAATGGGGGTGGTTAACAAGCTGTCATATGTCTGTGTATTTTTTCATTTCCATTCAGTGTCAATAAATAAAGATGCCCTAAGGTGAGTAAGCACTAATCTCTGGTTTCTTCTCTAATCTTGACTCGTTTTTTTTTTAATTTTTAGGTTTCTAACTGTTGTGACTCAACACAGGAGAGAAGTGACTCAATTCAACAATTAGCGATGGAAATACAAAGACAAAAAGCAATTGTTTCTGCTCTTAAAGAATTGACATTTTAAGCTATCAAGAAAGCAGGTGCTCTCTAACACTAGAAGGACCAAGAGAGTCAAATGGTGCAAAGATGTTCTAATTATACTTCGAAATAAAATTTTCATCCTATTATCTATTTTCTTTGCCTTATAGATTAAAAAACCTCTACTGCATTGTGGCTTGATATTTTTAAATTCTGGTCCTTCTAACGTGAAATAATGTGTAGAATATTGTACTAAATACTAGAGATAAAAAAGAGAAGAAATGATCCCTACTTTTAAGGAGTTGATGATCCATGGAGGAGACATTTGCTCAACAATTATATTAAGTGCCTACCAAATGTAAGGAAGGCATTGCAAAGAATAAATCCAATATGCAAAATCAAAGTATTTTTACAGGTAATCATCCCTTATGTCAGAGAAATATTAATTTTTCACCAATTTTTGTTATAGTTACTACACTTTAATTACAGTTCTGCTATAGCCATTTGGGATAACGCTTTTGCAGTCCACATACAATCAAAAATATAATGTGCAATACAGCCTGAAGAAATGCTAACTGAGCCAAGAGATTTTATCTAACCAGTATCCTTTACTCTACAATTTACCTTCAGGGCCTCAAAGGTGAGCAATACATCATTCGTCCGTTTCAAGTCAATATAGAACATCATCAGCTCCCTCGATCCAAGCTGCATGAAAATGGGAAGCAGCTGAAAAAACAAAAAAAGTAAAAATCCTTTGGGGTTACCCTCCCAATATTCAGTTTCATCCTATAGGATAAAAGACTTGACCTACTTTTTCTATTCTTCCATAGGAAGATGAAAATATAAATGAAGCCCTTTAGGCTCTTCAGAAAGAAAAGAGGCATTATTCAAGTCAAGAAACAATTATCACCATTTTCACTGAACAAAAAAATTAAATGGAAATACATACACACTCTGCAAAAGCCTTTGCTAATTTGGTTCAGAAAAACCCATGCCTCGTACTATCACAACAGTATTTCTTACTATAATAATTCATCTCCCCAAAATATACAGAAAGCTCATCTCAAAGGAAAAAAATAAATTTTATACCTCTATACATACCTCCTGATACTCTCCTAGTGGGGTCAAGTATTGAAGAATAAGTCGTTGCTCTATAGCAGAAGTCAAAGGATAAAGGGTATAATTAGTACCAATAACCCAAGGGGACATTTCTGACCAGCTGCTGTTAGAGAGCTCAACAAACATGCGTTCTGGCTCTGAGGCGGAGAAGCCCAACTTTTGTTTGGCCTTTCTGAAGCCATCTCTGTCACCCTGTTTTGCCATTTTACTTTTTTTCAACCCTCCATCCTCAAGTTTGGTGGTTGAATTCACTCTGCTACTGGTCTTATGGCCTGAATCAAGGTGAAAAGAAATCTCCATATCCCCGGGGGTCTCCTCCTGTTCTCCATCCATTGTCATTTCCCCATAGTCCATGTCTACCGCTTCCTCATCCAGTGGCAACAGCGGTTCTGAGGACAACTTTCGAGGGCTGGGACGCTTATTTTCCTGCCGTAAAGTCATTTCATGCACCTGCAGCTCCCTAAGTCGCCGGAGCACTAAAGCCACCTGGAAATACAATTAAGAAAAAAAGTAAGCAACACTAATGAACACTGCTTTACTCTGCAATCTTAGTTCAGCAACCCTAGAATTTAATGGAAAAAAAAACACAAAGGCTTCTAAATCTCACTACCACAAATAAATAAAATTAAATTGCATCATTATTTCTGTTGGTTTAAACATTTTACTTACAATCAGAATCAAGTCCCATCCATTCCCCATCCCCCAAACATTCCTTCCCTGAGAGCCTTTACCTTTAGTTGTGAAAGTAATATTTGCCAAATATTACTGAACTGCAGGAATAAAGTCATGACCATAGAAAAAAAAGTATTTTTCTACGGGATCCAATAAAGACAATGGTTAAAAAGAGTGCCTCGTTTTTGATGTAATGATACATATGAATCTATAAAAGAAATTAATGCCAATACGCCTACTTATGTAAATATATATATAACACATTAAACACTGACTACAGATGCTTGGACCAAGCAAGTCATACCACTGTACCCAAAAGGAAACATCAGACACCTTAACAAATTTTTAAGAAATTCCTGTGAAAACAGACTGTGACTACTTTAAAAAACTTTCATTTGTTAGATTCAAAGTCCACATGGCACTAGAAATAAGTACAGAAATTGGGGTATAAACATTTCTAATGAAACTATACAAATAAACCTTTTCCAAAACTACCTACAATCTGCCTACCCCTCCCACAAAGTGACAGATGATTCCTGCACTTATATTTTTAAAACAAGACAAAACAAAAACAAAGCATTTCTTTCTAGTGATTTAGCAAAAATACTTATCCTGGACAAGTTAATAAGTAACTTATTTAAAAGACAAAAAATATACAGTTAGGACAAAGAAAGATAAGCAATTAAGATAAGGAACACAGTACTGAAAAGTTCAAGAAAGGATATCACACACATTACAATAAAGAGAAAGGTAAGGGCAGAATGTACCACCAGAAGACAGCTGTGCCACCACAGCTGCATCAAGCACAGCAGCAATGCCACCTGCCCGATGACAAACAGGTGACATTTGCATCAGATTTAAATGGCAGGAAGGAATTTTTATTTACAAAGCATCACCATCCTTCTCCACCTCCATACAAAATTCATTCCAATCTGGTCATTACCAGCTGTGAGTTCTCATCCCTATAGTTGGCAGCAATATCTTGGTTTTCCATAGCACCTCCCAACAGTCCAGTAGAGTAAGTCCTCAGTGGTTGATCAGCCTCTCTTGCCCATTTGAACAGGTTCTCAACAATTCCTTCCTACAGTTTAAGAGGGAAAAAAAGAACAATTCAGAAGCAGTACCTTTTCAGAATTCATCTAGATAAAATTCTGAATTTTCCTCATTTCCTTTCTTTCCAATTCCCTCTTCTTACTTAGATCATCATCCACAAACTGTAATGCTTTATTTTAAAATTCCTGAATATTTAAGATACATTTCAGAGCAATTTCCAGTTATTATGATGATTAATTCATGCATACTCCACGAGGCGATAAAGAGGGCACAAAATGCCTCAAGGAAAGATCACCTATTATCCATGTCACAAAAGTAGACATCCTGAAGAAGACATTTGAAAATAGAAGTTCATTTTTATATCTGCCGAGATTAAATTTTATTGGGTATATGACTGCTCCAAATCCAGTTACAGCCCTAACCCATTACAATGTCTACCCGGATGAAGTCCCCTGCAAACCCAGCTTCTAAGAGTTTAAAGAGAATGCACTGAAATCAATGTAGACATACATTGGCACTTTATACACTCATACATATCCCTCACAGGACCTTAGAGGGTGGAAAAATCCAAACTGGGTCTTCTTTCATCTTAGAGCTAACAAACTCACATCTCCTGCTCCCCTAATCCCTGTGATCCAGGGTCAAAGCCTGAGGTACAAAATTATTTTCCCTGTTACTTCTGCCCACAATCTCATTCCCATCCCTCCCTAGTACCTATCTTCTTCTACCCTCCTGTCCCACTACACTGTCTGAAACACTTTTAACTCTGTTATTAGCAAGCTTCCTTATAGCTCATCTCTCACTCTTTTATTCTGACATTCATGATAACTTGCACTATCTAGAAGATATCACATGCCAGAATACCCTGTCTACTGTGATTTGCTCCTTCCTTCATCCCGCTTGACAAACTGGATCAGTATTCAACAAACTCCTTATAAATCACCACCACTTCTAGACCCACCTTCTCCTACCATCACAGTGAAACCTCTCCTCTTTTGAAACTGACTTCATCTAGAGTTTTATCATCCAGTCCACATCTTTGGTGCTATAATCTACTGGCCTCCAGGGTACTTTTCCTCCTTTCTAATGGAGCTCAGTACCTGGCTCTAGGCTATACAATATACACAGTGATATTCCCTTTGAATACACTTAGCCTCCCTGGTCATTAATCTCCAATTCTCATGAAAAATCTTTACTCCACCTCTGCCATCTACAGGAATGATAATACTCTAAATTCAATTCATTGAGTATAGATAAAGCACTGAATAAGTGTTAGACATTGTGTTAGATGCCTGGGACACAAAGATCAAAATGAGAACTGCCTCTGCCCTCAAGAAGTTTACATTCTACTCATCATCAATAACTGCATCATCTATATATAATCTTAAAACCTGAAATTCTCAACTCTAATCAAAATGGCTCCTCTCTTCCTCCTCTCTTCTTTTCACTCTGTTTCACTTTGCCTAAACTTTACTTTGTCCTCACCCTAGCTTTAAGATTTCTCCATCCTTCCCTAGCCTCCCAATCAGTTATCCTTCCTCTGGTCTCACTGTCCTTAGCTTATCTACACATTGTTCACCCCTGAATCTCCTCATTCCCTTGTTCTTCCTGCCACTCACACACATTGATAATCTTCAACCCTGGTCATGACCAATATCAACTGTCTCTGCTCCTATTCTCAGACTTAAGACTACTGAAGGAAGTCATACTGGCATGTAGTTAGACTTCTTAAAATAAAAACAAAAGCTGACACATAGATAGATATTTGATAGGCAGCATGACAGTTAACAGAGGGTCAGTCTTAGAAATAAAAAGACCTGAGTTTAAATCCCACCTCCAACACACACTGTGTCACAATAAGTAAGTAAGTTAACAATTCAGTACCCCAAGTAATTATCTAAGACTATATGTAAATTACAGATGAGTTGCTGATCTGCATTAATGGAAAGAATTTGCACATCACAAGTTTCTGACAACAGTGAAATCAAAGATCTGGACCAGAAAAAAAGAAAGAAAAGAAAATGTGCCAAGCACTTTACACAATTAACTCCTTTAATACCCACAATACGTATGTGGGTGTTAATGTAAGTACTAATGGTGTTATCATCCCTATTTTATAAATGAAGAAACCAAAGCTTCAAAAGGTTCTAAGTGACTTTTCCATGATCACACAACCAGTTAGCATATCAGTGAAGCTTCAAATCCAGTTCTCTTCAGAATTTAAATTCAGTGTTCTTTCTGAAAGCTATATTAAACCAAATCTCCAAATCATGTTATTCAGTTTCTCTAAAGCTTCACTGTCACGCGGTTACCCTTTCATTGTTCCTTTTTTTTTTTTTTTAATATTGGATGGTTCACCAAACAGGGGAAGAGAAGTAGATTCGGAAATTAAAGTATTGTAAAAACAAAAGTTATCAATGAGACAATTAGACAGATAGTCCTTTGTTTCAAGGAGGAGCTTGGGAAACTACAAAGTTCTTTTTTTATTTTGGATAAAATATGCAGAACAAAGTCTACTAGATTTAAATTTCCCTTGCCCCCTTCATAATACCCACATTACTTCTATAGATCAGTAATTGCTGTAGTCAGCTGTACTTTGAGAAGTCATTCAGACCAATTTTAGGACATTACAGAATAGGTCTTCCTGCATTAGAAAGACTCAAGCTTTGCACAAATATTTAAAGAAACAATCACTACCTCCCCAGGAATATCATCCTCAGCAGAATTGTAAATGGATGACATCTTTCCTATGTCAAGTGCAAGGTGGAAGAAAGAAAAGTCTAAGATGCTCTGTCTACATAACAGTGGGTTCACCAGGGAACACAACTTTGCTCATATGAAAAGGGAGCTTTAGAAGCCTGTAGAAGTCAGCACATTCATGTCTCTTGGTTTGATATTATGGGTTCGTGGAGGTTGTTTCTTTCCTTCTATCACTGGAAGGTCCATCTTAGGTGTCTTGAAGGCTGCTGGGTCTTCTGCAATTCTAGTAGCCTGAACCCGAATGAGCTCCATTGGCGATGGCTTCTGAGTACCTCTGTAGGACTGGACACTGAAACCTGAGTCAGATTTCTGAAGGGTTCTTGGTCCAAAAAGCTCCATTTTTCAGATGAGGGTTTGTCTCTATCTCCATTTCCAGAGTCCATGCTGCTTATTTGTAGGCCAGGTAAGGAAGTAGAAGATCCATGAGTAAACCAGCCTCTGGTTTTTTGCTTGGGAGAAGAATAGGGTGTGCTACTCAGAGAAGATTGGGTTGAAGCAATCAGTCTACCTTCTTTTGTCATTTCTCCATTTTGTAACTTCAATTTATGGACTGCCTCTGCCACACGGTGGTACTTGGTTTCTTCTGTGGTGAGGACTTTATGGGGAGTGTATACCATGTCTGTCAACCCTGCCTGCTGCTCAAAGTGCTGGATGTTCTCTTGTGTCTGTTCAGGCACATCTGGCTCTCTGGATGATGCCATGAAAGAATGTGATTCAGGTGTTTCTCTAGATAGATATCCAGAACTCTGATTCCCAAGGTGAATGTCAATGGAAGTTATGCAGATAAGACAAAGATGTCAAAAAGGAACATTCTGCAGTTAGTGATGAACTAGCAAAAAGTCCCAAGCAGCTCTCATGCAGAGGGCTCAGCTGGGTTTGTTTCCATGAGGGGAGGGAGGGATGGAGGAAAGGGGGGAAAAGAGACCATCTACAGGCTGAGGCTCCACCACGGACAGGAATCTGAGACTAACAAGGCTCCAGGTCCCCGACACTCCCTAAGCACCAAAGCACGGGGCGAACTGGCCATGATGCAAGTAGTGCCAAGACCCAAACGGATCTCAGCGGGGAGAAACAGAGTGCAGCCTACAAAGTTCTTTTAATGACTCCAAGGTGATCCGATCTAATATCCTCTACTAGTTTAGTTCTTGGCCCAACTGACTGCCCATTTGTAGTATTTGAAAGAGATAGATATACTGATAGATGAGCTCTAAATGCATGTCATAGTGTAGATAATAGGAACTCTTCATTTACTCGTTTTTTCCTGTGTGAGTGATTAGGTCAAACTCTTTTGAATGATTGTGAATCTTATCTAGGAGGTTCTGCAATGTTTCCCAAAGCTTGATATAACCAATACAACCAGCAAAATCTATAAAGAAGAATGCCAGAGGCCCTCATCTAAAAAAAAGTATTTCTGTGACTTGGATTTTGTGCTCAATATCTCCCACTACAAAAGCAAACACAAAACTACCTGTTTTATATTGCACTTGATATTAACAGTGATGAATTCACTTGCAAGGAATCTTGCTAAATTTTGAGGCATGCAGGGGGAACACCTTATTGGAAGAGAGTCTAAATTGGTGTTTTACTCTATTAAATCAAATACTGTTTAGTCAACAATCAATAAGCACAATGGGATCTTGCATTTGTTACATCTTTCAATCAATTGTTTGGTGGTAATTATGTGGTATAGTACAGAGTTTAACTTACAACAGCCTATTTGTTCTCTACTAATACCATCACCAAGTATGAACTTAATGCATATGTAGATTATTCTTATAAAAATTTTGTATAGATAAGTGTGTGTGTGTGTGTGTGTGTGTGTGTGTGTGTGTGCACAAGTTGAGATTTTCTTGTGAGGTAAGTAATCTGAATGCAGTAGCTGAGTTGGATACTAAAAACAGAAAATTTTCCTATGCCTTTTGTATCTCTCCCTCTTCAGATACTGGGAGAATCAATCCTTCTATGTCCTCATGATCATACAGTCTCTAGCAGGTGCTTTCCCCATCTTATTCTCTTCAGTGCTACCTTCTACATCTTCTATAAGCACATCTGGGGCTATGGATGTTTGAGTCCAAGTAATGGCTCCCTTGATGGAGAAATGTTATAAAAAACCTTTGCAGATCTTTTTCATTTTTCATTCATGTATTGTCCTCTTTCCAGTTTCATCTTTAGATGACCTCAAAATGACTTTGCTTAGATGAATCTTTTGCCAAGCTTTCTTTAAATTGGTTTTACCCTCTACTGTTTTTACAAGGTGATACTTCAACCAAACTTCATTGTAAGATTTTACAGACAATTTATTTAAATTGGGGTTGCATTTGGGGGTTATTTCCACCCAAAGGTGAACTGTTTGCTAAGGCACTTTGGTGTCATTTGGTCTATTTTGAAAGCCTATTGCCAATAACTTTACCTAATTTATACCAACTACTGAGATTTTCAGACTTCTTCATCTAACCCAAATTTAAATCTTGCCTTTAGGTAAGAAAATAGTGGCTGAATCCATTTGCACAAATATTTAGGACAAAATATCTGTCTACTATAACCAAAGTCTAGCATTAAAATGTTTGTAATAATGGACTGATAGATAGAAAGATAGATAGATAGGCCATTTATCAAGTGGTTCCTATGTGTCAGGCACTATACTAAATACTGATAACATAAATACAAGCAAAAAGACAGTCCCTGCCCTCAAGAAGCTTATATTTAATACATAAAAGGAAGATGAAAAGGGGAAAGGGGTGAAAATGAGAATGCGGATCCAAAAGGAGTCCAGGGAGTCATAGGCTGAACCAGGTTTAGAGAGAGCACAGCTCACTCCATAAGAACCAAAATCCTGGAGGAAATGACACAAATTTATGAGTATAATCCTTTTCTCAACAGATGACTACACAAAGGATAAGAATAAGCAATCCTCAAAATTACTGTCAATTCTACAAATTATCAATAACACATGAATCAAAAACTACATAAAAACTATTCAAATTCTTTACTAGTCAGAAGAATACAAATTAAAACAACTCAGATACCACATTCAGATTATATTAGCAAAGATAGTTAAAATGATGAAATGTAATACTGGTGGGATCTTGTAAAAAAAAAAAACAGGCATACTATTACAATAATTATGGACCTGCACCATTGGTGCAATCATTTGGAAAGCAATACATAGTACAACAAGCACTACAAAATTGTTCATACCCTTTGATCCAGTAATCCCACAACTAGGATTATAGCTATTACTGACAGAAAAAAACTGTATAAAAATATTCCTAAAATCACTTGTAATAGCAAAAATCTGGCAACAATCATATGACCAATAACTATGTGACTAGTTGGTTCGAACTATAATGTGACTATAAAGTGACATTACTGTTATATATAAGCAAAGGGTGAAAAACACAAGGAATTACGGGAAGACATATGAAGCAATGCAGTAAAGACAGTAAAACTAAAAGAATATATATACTGACTATGGCTAGGTGATCAGTAGATAGAGCACTGGGCCTAGAGTCAGGAAGATCTAAATATAAATCTGGTCTCAGGCACTTCTTAGCTGTGTGACCCTGAGCAAATCATAATCTGCTATGCCTCAGTTTCCACATATGTAAAATGTGGATAATATAATAATAAGCGCCTACCTCTCAGGGGTGCTGTGAGAATAAAATGAGATAATATTTGTAAAGCACACTGCAAACCTTAAATTATATAAATGCTAGTATAATAATTAAATTACTACTATTAACAACAAATTCTGGGAAAAACTACACAGAAAAGAAAAATTTCAAAATGCGGTAGAGAAATAATGGGATGACTTAGTATGATATTAAGCTTAATATACACATATTTTTAAAAACAAACTAATAGAGTTTACAAGTTTCTGTAAAATTTTTGTTCTAGTTTGTAAATTAATAGTCTTATTAAAGGTTAAATTTATAAATTTTTAACATGATGTCTCTAAAAACATTAGAGCAACAGATTTCTTCAAGCATAAATTGTGTACATTATGTTATAAAGTACATAGTGGTATAGAATTTTAGAGATTCCAAAGTTAAACACCTTTCCTTAAATTAGATACCTTTTCCTGAAAGACAACAGCAGTTTCCAGCCCAGGCATGATATCTAACAAGAGTCTGCAAGCAGCAGTGTTCAAAGGAGGCTCTCTGCTTGTCATCACATATGCATTCACCAACTATAAGTAAAAATACAAGAGCAGCACTAGTTAGAAATTCAATCTAGGCAAATTAAGGCAGTGTTTTAATAAATAAAAAACCTTTGAGCAATGATCAAGATGACAGCAGAGGAGGGGTAAGACGGAACTCCAGAGAACCAAACCTTCTTAACTTGGGAGTTGGGCTTCCTGATTGGGTTGGGCAGGCTTCAGGCAATTTAACTCAACACACATGTATTAGATTTAATGGATTAGATTTATTGACTGTCCCCTCCTACCTTACCAGGCTTCTTATGCTTCATTCCCTACCACACATTCTGCCATACAGTGACACTGGCCTCCAGGATGTCCCATGAACAAGACACTGTCTCTCAGCTCTAGGTATTGTCTCTGGCTATCCTTCATGTATGGAATGTTCTCCTTCTTTATTCCTTGACTTCAAGTCCCAAGTAAAATCCCATCTTTTAGAGGGCAGGTAGGTGGCACAGTGAATAGAACACCAGCCCTAGAGTCAGGAGGATCTGAGTTCAAATCCGGCCTCAGACACTTAACACTTACTAGCCATATGACCTTGGGCAAATCACTTAACCCTAATTGCCCTGCCTTCCCCCCTCCAAAAAGCAAAAACAAAACAAAACTATAAAAGAGAACACTCTCAATCTAACCCCTCAATTACTATAAGCAGCCTTCAGGTACACAGCACTGAAGAAATTAATAAAGAATATGTAGATTTCAAAAGAGTGCCCTCAAAATATAATAACATGACATACTTACATAGAGAAAAGCTACATGATGAAAGGTAACTTTTAAGAAATGAAAACTCAGCAACTACAGAAGTAAAGGATAGTCAAGATAAAGAGGCCAATCAAGTAAGAGAAATTCCCCACACAGTTATCATATATGTCAGCCACAAGGGTTAGAAGAGGCATTATATGTCACCAGATCCTTGGCAATGACTAATAAACAACAACCAAGCTCTCTGAATTCCAAGAGTTTATATAAACAGATTTATAAAAAGGACAGAATGCAGGGCAGCTAGGTGGCACAGTGAATAGAGCACCGGCCCTGGAGTCAGGAGGACCTGAGTTCAAATCTGACCTCAGACACTTGACGTACTAGCCATGTGACTTTGGGCAAGTCACTTAACCCCAACTGCCCTCTCTCCCCCCAAAAAAGAGGATAGAGTGATAAAAATTTCATGCTTCACAGATTCCAATTCACAAGAAAGACCACAGGAAAAAAAAAATTTAACAAATAATTATTGGAAACAAGGTACTGCATTAGGAAAAAAGAAACCTTTTGACACTTCTCACTTGATGCTTTTACAAAAACATGTCTACTCTTTTTTGAGGGGGGGGAGGAGGGAAAGCAGGGCAATTGGAAATAAGTGACTTGTCCAAGGTCACACAGCTAGTTGTGTCAAGTGTCTGAGGCTGAATTTTAACTCAGGTCCTCCTGACTTCGGGGCAGTGCTCTATTCACTGCGCCCCTAGCTGCCCCAACATGTCTACTCTTAAAAAACAATTACAATGAGCCATACTTCCTCCATTACTCTTTTACACTATAAGCCCAGGAATAGAAGAGTGAAGTAGATACGCACATGCTAAGATCAAACTAAACTTAACTAAAACAGAATGTTGGGATGTCTCATGGATCACCTTGAAGCTGAATAAATTTAAAAACAAATGACAGAATACCTTAGTGAAAAACTAGTACAAATCTACTACCAGGAAAGCTCATTTAATACTTTTCTTCCAAATAAACTAACATCATATAAAACAAATCCATCCCCTCTAACTCCCACTTGGTACAACCTAAGTCACTAAGATAAAGTAAATTAATTACAAAAGATAATGAAATTATAACATTTGCTGATTACAATATTTAGAAGAAATAAATGAAAAAGAAAACCTACTGCATTCATGAAATCATCATTCTTGAAGAGTATTCTCAATAGATGCCCCAACATACATTCTGGATCAGCTCGACCTAACAAGACAAAAGGGGAGGAACAAAGGTATGAATTAGCCATTCTAATTACTTCTATACAGTTGGAATATTCAAAGGAGACCCAGGATATTGATAATTTTTTAAAAAAGAAAAGCAAGAGGGGAGAAGATCAACAAAAACAATAATCTGAAAAATGTGGATTTCAGGAGTATTTCATAGTCACGCATTAAACATTTATTAAGGGCACACTATGTGCCAGGCCCTGTGCCAAGCAATGGGAGTACAAAGAAAGGCAAAAGACAGTTGTTGCTCCCAAGCTACAATCTAATGGGGAACACAATAGGCAAACAAGATAGATACAGGATAAATTGGAGATAATCAACCAAGGGAAGGCAACAGAATTAAGGAGAATCAGGAAAGGCTTTCTGTAGGAGGTGGAACTTCAGCTGGGACTTCAAAAAAGCCAGGAAGTAGAAAAGAGGAGTAGGGCATTTTTAAGGGAATTTTTTAAATGCACCGTGTTACTTTTTTAGTACTAGATGTGGAATCACAGGACCTGAATTCAAATCTCACTTTATTTAACCTGTGTGATGCTAGGCAAGCCACTTAACTTCCCTGGATCTCTGTTTTTTTCAGCTATAAGATGAGAAAGTTGAACAAGATATCCACAATTCCCTTGCAGCTCTAAGTCTATAACCCAATGAATATTGATCTAACAAAAAATAGATTCGAAGAGACTGTATCACAGGAAGTTAAGAAAAAGATCTAGCCTTCCAGTCAAACACTAGGTTAAAACAGGCATAATAAGGAGACTTTGGGGAGGGGGGCGCGTACAAAGTATACAGCTGGAAGAAGAGGCTGATTTCATTAATAGACTCCCCCAGAAAAACAGCAATAAGACAGTAGTTCCAGTACAAAAAACATCCCCCCCCCAAAAAAATGCACTAGCTAATCAATCACCAAGTTCCAGAGAAGCAACAGCCACTGACACCTTAATTTCTCACCTACACTCTTGAGTAGAAATAGAAAAGAGAAGCAAACTGTTGACCTAGAGTATATATAATATACTCTATATTATATATACATACCATATATAAATATATAATATATTATATATTATATAAAATAATTATAATAATGATAACACCACATTCCCTATGAACCATACACTACACCACACACTTCATACATATTATCTCATTTGATCCTCACAACCACTCTGGGAGGTAGACACTATTAATATCTCCATTTTATTGCTGAGAAAACTGAGGCAAACAGAGGTTGTAACTTGCCCAGGGTTACATAGCTAGTGAATGTCTGAGGCTAGATTTGAACTGAGGTTTTCCTGACTCCAGGTTCAAGTGCTACATTCCCTGAGTCAACTAACTGCCCCTAAGTATGCCCAAACTAAGGTTAAAAGAAAGGTTTTGCTATTTCAATAATTACTGTTATGCATTAATTTAACAAAGGACATCATTTTAATTTCCTTTTAGGCTGACGGTGATAAAACCTCATTGATACTCAGTTTTGAGATTTTAGGAAAAAAAAAATTGAGAGCCTCAATGAGTAAGACTACTACACTGTTGTTCGACTATAAGTGGAAGTCACAAAGATGAATTAGAGAATATAAAAATCAAAAACATGAAATGTTTTAAATTTCAAGAATCTTTGAGATCATCTAATCCATAACTAAAACCTTACGTTGTTACTATTAACAAAATTTAATATAACTAAGATCTTAAAAAATTAATTTTACAACCTTGGAAGAAAAGATATCATTCTGTCCCTTCCATTTCTCCATGACAACTTCTGGCATTTTCTTTTGACATGTACCTACTTCCTATTCAAATCTTCTTCCATATGTCCCCTATTTTAATGACTTTACATTTAACTTCAGATTTCATCACACTCTCAGGTATTTACCAAAGGTATGAACTAAATGTATTTTCATTTCTGTAAGGTTACATATGGAAAACTCTAGAGAAAGTATGGCAGAGGATCTAGTATGTGAACCCTTTGGACACTCTCGTTTTGGAAGGCCTAATTAATATACTTATGTTTGAGAATAAAACTAACATTATGGAAGATGCCAGAAAAATCAAGTGGTTAAAAATTATTTTTTTCCTTTCATGTCTTCCATCTTCAGTCCTATTATTCACAAATACATCCAAAATTTCAGATTTATTTTAAAAAAGATGGTAGGTATGACACAATGGGATGAGTTTTCTACCTAAAGTCAGAACCCGGGTTCAAATCCTAATGCTACTATCATTTACTACTTGTGTGACTTGGGACAAGTCACAATCTGTCTGTGCCCCAACTCCTCTTTTTTTATTTTTGGAGGCAATCGAGGTTAAGTAACTTGCTCAAATACAGCTGCTAAGTATCTGAAGCTACATTTGAACTCGTGTCCTCCTGACTCCAGGGCTGGTGCTATATCTACTGCATCATCTAGCTGCCGCTTTTTTTTTAAATTCCTGTTTTTTAAAATGAAAAGGAGTCTTCCTTCCTTCCCTTCTTCTTCATCAACAAAAATAACCAGGAGAATCAGGGACAGAGCCAAAATGGCAGAGCAAAGGCAGGGTCTTGCCTGAGCTCTCCCAAATTTTCCTTAAAAACCACCCCAAAACAAATTCTGGAGCAGTAGAAACAAAAAAAAAGGATGAGGGGAAACAATTTTCCAGCCCAAGACAACTTAGAACGTTGGCAGAAAAGATATGTCTCACTGGAGTGAGAATGAAATGCAGAATCTGCACACGCCATACTTCCACAAACCAGAAGCAGACTTGGGGGTAACTGCATAAGCTGCAGCAGCTTCCAGAGCTATCCACCAACAGATGATAAGGTCAGACAACTGATCAAAAGGAGATGACAAGGGAGCCTGAGTGGCACTGAGTGCAGGACCCTATTGCACTGATCATACAGGGTTACAGGTCACAGTCCCAGGACAAGAATGAGCACTAGCACACTACAGCATATGGCCATAGGGAAGCAGGAAACCCTGGTCACAGCTGCAGGGCAGAAAAGAATCCTTGTGGTCACTCACAGTCTAGAACACATGCCAGGAGAGCAGTGATCACACCTCCCCTGAGATCATACCACCTTGGAAAACTGAAAACTTACAAACCCCCAGAACTAGCTCTAAAAATACAGCACAAAGACCCCTGAAATTTGTGATAGTGCCTCCCTCCACCCCAGGAGCAGAGCCCAACTTTAACAGAAAGTTATGTCAAGAAATAAGCTGGAAAAGTGATCAAACAACAAAAAAGGAAGCTGACCATAAAAAGTGTTGCTAAGGTGACAAGGAGCATCAAGACACAAACGCAAAAGACAAGAAAGTCAAAATAGCTACATGCAAAGCTTCAAAGAAAAATGTGAATTGGTCTCAGGTCCAAAAAGAATTCCTAGAAGAGCTCCACAAGGAGTTCCTCAAAATCAAATAAAATGACACCTAGAGGAAAAATTCAGAAAACAAATGGCAGTCAACCAAGAAAATCAACCAAAAAAATCAACAGTTTGGAAACGGAGATACAAAAAATACTCAAAAAAAGAACACCTTCAAAAACTAGAATAGGCCAAATGCTAAAACAGTGAGGAAAATCCATTCAAGAAAACAACTCCTTAAAAAGCACAATTTGACTAATAGAAAAAGATGGACAAAAATTCACTCTTGAATAAAACAAATCCCTAAAAACTAGAATTAGACAAATGGAAATGACAAAACCTCACCAAAGAAAATCATTCCTTATAAATTACCATTGGACAAGTGGAAGTTAATGACTCCAGGAAACATCAAGAAATAATCAAACAGCCTTTTCCCTTTACTTCGGAACTTAGAGGAGTTCCCAGCGGCCCCTTCCCTGGTACCCACTCCAGGAATTCCTTGCTGTGTTTCATCCCGGATCCCCGCCTCCTAGGGCAGGGGGGTGGGAGGGGGTGATTGGTGAACTGGCCCCATCAGCAAGCCCCCCGAGCTGCTCTGGAGCAAGATGAGCGCAGACAGAGACTCCGGGAGCCCCCTGCCCAGGCTCTGTAACCTGGAGAAGGGACTGAATGGCTACGGCTTCCACCTCCATGGCGAGAAGGGAAAAGTGGGACAGTTTATCCGGCTGGTGGAGCCAGGCTCGCCGGCCGAAAAGGCGGGACTGCTGACCGGTGATCGGTTGGTGGAGGTGAACGGAGAGAATGTGGAGCAGGAGAATCACTAGCAGGTGGTGAGCCGCATCCGAGCTGCACTCAACTCCGTGCGCTTGCTGGTGGTCGACCTGGAGGCAGAGGAGCGCCTGCAGAAGCTAGGCATCCAGGTGCAGGAAGAACTGCTGCAAGACCAGCCTGGGGAGCGGCCGGCCGAGCCCACCCCGCAGAGGGCCGCAGAGGAGCAGGCGGATGGAGGCGAAAAGCAGCAGCCAGGAGCAGCCGGGGAGCCGCGGGAAGAGAAGAGCCAACCAGAACAGAGAGAGCTGAGGCCCAGACCTTGTACTATGAAAAAAGGTCCCAATGGCTATGGCTTCAACCTGCACAGTAATAAGTCTAAACCTGGCCAGTACATCTGAGCTGTGGATCCCAACTCACCAGCTGAGGCTTCGGGGCTCCAGGCCCAGGACTGGATTGTGGAGGTGAATGGGATCTGTATGGAAGGGAAACAGCATGGGGATGTGGTCACTGCAATCAAGGCTGGTGGAGATGAGACCAAGCTGCTGGTTGTGGATAAGGAGACAGAGGAGTTCTTCAAAAAGTGTAAAGTGATACCATCCTAGGAGCACCTGAGTGGTCCTTTGCGAGGGCCTGTTGCCAATGGAGAGGTAGAGAAGGAGAGCAGTGCCACTTGAACTGAAGCAGTGTGTGAGAGCCCCAAACCAGCGTCATCAAGATCTACACTTAGTGAAACTAGTGATGAGATGGATTCTCAAGACGGTCCCAAGAAACAAGATTCCACTCCACCCTCTACTACATCTTCCTCCTCTGACCCCATTTTGGACTTCAACATCTCCCTGGCAGTGGCCAAAGAGCAGGCTCACCAGAAACGAAGCAGCAAACGTGCACCACAGATGGACTGGAGCAAGAAAAATGAACTCTTTAGCAATCTCTGAGCATTTGTTTCAATGTCCTCCTTCCTCCCTCCCCATCAAACCACCCCAGAGAGTGGGGAGGAAGTTAGGGGTAGGTGTTGTGCCCCTTGGTCTTCCCTTTCCTCTTCTCCACTCACCCCAAATCAAAGTACAAACCAGCATCTGATTTTCCTAGACACCCATGTTCTTTCTAAAGCCCAGGGAGCATGTTTTCCTATTCTGTCCTATTGAGAAGACACCTTTCCCCAAATCCCTTCTTAGGGCCCTAAGAAGGTTCTACTTCTTGACTACATTCTCTCCACCCCCTGCCAGCTGGAGGACTGTGAGACAACTTAAAAGATTTTTTTCTAATTCGTTTTTTTCATGCCATCCTAACATAACACCATCCAGAGCCAGGGAATGACTGAATGAGAAGCCCTAAAGGCAGAAGCCACAGCTCAAGAATGGACAGGGTCTTCTCCCTAAAAGCTACAAATCAGGGTGTTTGGGTTTTGGGGGGTGTTTTTTTTTTTTTAGTGTTTTACATAAGTTTAGGAGGATTTTTTGTGCTATGATTAACATGATTTTTCCCAGTTCCTGTGTTGGAAGAAGTTGCTTGTTTTGTCTTCAGCTCCTTTGTCCCTGCTCTAAAACTACTTACAGCATTGCCCTAGGCTTTAGAGTAAGAGATGCAAGAAGCCTTTGAACCAATACTACCTAGGGCCTTCCAGCTCAGATCTATCCATCAGTCAGTCAGCAAGAGTTTATTAAGTGCCTACTCCATGCCAGACACTGCTAAGACCTGGGATACGAAGAAAGGCAAAGAAAGTCCCTGGTTCTCAAGGAGCTCACAATCTAATCAGTAATAAAGCTTCAGTACAAATTTAAAAAAAAAAAAAGAAAGAATCAAACAAAATGAAAACAATGAAAAAATACAAGAAAATGAGAAATATCTCGCTGGATAACCTGGAAAATGAGAGATCATTTAAGATTTTTTTTTTTGGAGGGCAATTGGGGATAAGTGACTTGCCCAAAGTCACACGGCTAGTAAGTGTGTCAAGTGTCTGAGGCTGGACTTGAACTCAGGTCCTCCTGACTCCAGGGCCAGTGCTCTATTCACTGCGCCACCTAGCCGTCTCTCATTTAAGAATTATTGGACCACCAGAAAATCATGATCAAAAAAAGAGCCTAGGGATCATCTTTCGATAAATTATCAAGGAAAACTGCCCTGATATCCCAGAACCAGAAGGCAAGACAGAAAAGGAAAGAATCTATTGATCACAGTTCCTAAAAGAGATCCCAAAAAGAAAAACCCCCAGGAATATTATAGAAAAATTCTAGAGCTTCCAAGTTCAAGAGAAAATATTACAAGCAGCCAGAAAGAAACAATTCAAATATTGTGGAGCTAAAGTCAAGGTAACACAAGATTGAGTAGTTTCTACATTAAAGAATCAGAAGCCTTAGAATATGATATTCTGGAGGGCAAAGGAGCTTAGATTACAACTAAGAAACAACTACCCAGCAAAACTGAGTATAATCCTTCACAGGAAAAAAATAGCCATTTAATGAAACAGACCAGAGCTGAATAAGGAAATCTGACTTTCAAGTACAAAACTCAAGAGAAACATAAAAAAAGTAACATGAAAGAAAAATTCTAAGAGAATAAGTAAGTTTAAACTGCTTTCATTCCTACATGGGAAGATGAACTTTTTCCTAATAACTTTGATATCGAATATGGGATGATATCTTAAAAAATAAAATTAAGGAGTAAGAAAGAGGGACACACTGGGAGAAGGGGAAAAGGAGAGGTTAGAATGGAATAAATTATCTCACACAACAGAAGAACAAAAGAGCTTTTATAGTGGTGAGAAAGACGGGACTGGGGAGGTAGTGGACAGTGTTTGAACCTTACTCTCATAAGAATTGACTCAAAGTGGGAACAGCATACACACCCAGTTGGGTATAGAAATCTAGATTATCCTACTAAAGAGAAGGAAGATGGGAAGCAAATAAAAGAAGGGGAGGGGGCCTGAAAAGAGAGGAGAGATTGGGGAAGGCAGTGGTCAGAAACAAAACACTTTTGAGAAGGGACAAGGTGAAAGGAAGGAGAAAAAAGGATAAACGAGAGGAAATTGGATGGAGTAATCATAACTATAAAAAAATTACAGAAAGTTTCTCTGATAAAGGCCTTATTTCTCAAATATATAGAAAACTGAGTCAAATTTATAAGAATATGACTCATTCCTCAATTGATAAATGGTCAAAGAATATGAACAGGCAGTTTTCAGAAGATATCAAAGCTATCTATAGTCATATGAAAAAATGTTCTAAATCACTACTGATTAGAGTAACGCAAAAAATAATTCTGAACCTATCAGATTGCCTAATATAACAAAAAATGAAAATGACACGTTAGAGGGGATATGAGAAAGACTGGGACACTAATCTGTTGATGGAGTTGTAAACTGATTCAACCATTCTGGAGAGCAATATGGAACTATGCCCAAAGAGCTACAAAACCATTCATACCCCTTGACACAGAAATACCACTACTAGGTCTGTATACTAAAAAGATTAAAAAGGAAAAGGACCTTTATGTACAAAAGTATTTATAGTAACTCTTTTTGTGGTAGCAAAGAACTAGGAGTCGAGAAGATGCTCAACAATCGAGAACAGATGAACAAGTTATGGTATATGATTGTGATGTAATACTATTGTGCTATAAGAAATGAGGGGCAAGATGCTTTCAGAAAGTCATGGAAAGATTTACATGAACTGATGCAAAGTGAAGTGAGCAGAACTAGGAAAACTGTACACTGTAACAGCAATATTGCAAGATGATCAACTGTGAATGACTTAGCTATCCTCAGCAATACAATGATCCAAGACAATTTCAAATGACTTAGGATGAAAAATGTTATCCACCTCCAGAGAAAGAACTGATGGGAGTCTGAATGAAAATCAAAGCATACTTTTTTAAAACTGTTTTTTCTTGGGGGGTTTTTTTCAGCCTCTTTTCTTTCACAACATATATGGAAATATGTTTTGGATGACTGCACACTTCTAACCTATATCAAATTGCTTGTCTTCTCAATGGGAAGGGTAGGAAGTGAGAGAATTTGGAACTCAAAAATTTTTTAAATGAACATTAAAAATATTTTTTACATGTGATTGGAAAAAAAATTTTTTTACATGAAATGCAATGAAACTGGAGTATATAAACTCCAAGGTTCCTTCTAGTTATAAGATTATGATGTTATGTAAGATGCTTGAGTAAAGAAATGGTTTCATTTTTGTCTTTGTATCTCCTATTGCCTTGCACATAGCAGACACGTTAAAAATGTTTGTTGAGTTAATTCAATTAGAATGCTGGTTATAGGACTTATATTCAGCACTTAAAGTTCTCCTAAATCTGATACTTTTAGCAAAATTAATAATAAAGTGGAATAGCCAGTAGTTCTGACTACTGGCAGTGGAAGAGAAAAACAATGCCACCAGCAACAACAATAACAGTAGCTAGCTTTATATAGTACTTTAAGGTTTACAAAGCATTTTGCAAATATTATCTCATTTTATCCTCACAACTCTGAGAGGTAGGTACTATTATTATTCCCATTTTACAGATGAAGAAACTGAGACAGAGGTAAAGTGACTTGCCCAGTGTCTCACATTTGGTAACTAAGGCCACATTTGAACTCAAGTGTTCCTGAATCCAGGTCCAGCACTCTGTCTACCACTGCACCACGTAGCTGTTTCTAAAATAGCAATGAAGTTCCCTATAACTGACAGAACTTCTAAATCTATTCCATTAGACTGCATCACAGGTGAGAGCATAAAATTACAATGTCTTTGTTCCAGGAAACAATCTAGAATTGTTAGTAGAAAGATCACTAAATCCTATCCTTTGACCAATGATATCACTACTTGGCAAGTACCCCAAGGAAGTCAAAAGCAAAAGGAAAGATTGTTTATACACAAAAATATTTATAGCAACTCTTTGTGATAGCACAAAATTAAAAAGAAAATGTGCACCCTTCACTGAGGAATAGGTAGACAAATTACAGAATATTAACATAATGGAAACTTACTACGTCGGAAGAAATAATAAATATGAAAGTCAGTAAAATCTGAGATGACTTGATAGGGGTAGGTAGCTAGGTGGCACAGTGGACACTACAGAGTGCTTGTACTGAAGTTCAAAATACCTATGTTCAAACCCCACCTCAAACACTTACTAGCTATGTGACCTAGCTATACAGCAAGTCACTCCACTTTTGTCTGACTCAGTTTCCTGTAAAATGGGGATAATAATAGCACCTACCTCCCAGGATCGTTGAGAGGATAAGATAGTATTTTTAAAGTGCTCTGCAAACCTTAAGAAACTATATAAATGTTAGCTATTACTATTGTATGAACTGTGCAAAACAAAATAAGAAAAAACCAAGAGAACAATTCATATAATCACACCATAAAGGAAAGCAACATTGATAGGTATCACAGAACTCAAATCAATCTTCACTTCAGAAATCAGAGAAGCGATGGACTTTATTTACAACATAAAGCATAGTCAAACATGGCCATTGTGTTGATTTGTTTAGTTGTATATATGATATGAGAGGACTCTATTGTGAAGAAGAGTCTTTGGGGAGTTAGCTATTTAAAGAAAGAAAAAAAGGCTTCAATACAATTTTTTTTTAATAAAAGAAATATAAAAGATATGGAAGAGAAAATTTAGGGAAAAGGTTTCAAAAGAGCAAATGGATAAGAAAATAAGGTGATCTTTCGGATAAAGTTATTTTGGCAGTGAAGGCTGATACAGGACAGGTTATTTGGAGGAACATAAATAAAATACATATTTTCCAGGAAAACTTGTTGCTTTCATTTATATGCTAATAAAAATATAGTTTTTAGAGGAAAAAAAATTACAAGACCTTGTGACAAGATCCTACAAGTCTTAAGCTTATTAGTCAAAGTCTAATATACATGCATTCTACTAAATTATACCAAATCATAAACTAAAGCAAGTTTGTGTTACTTTGAGGTTCCACAATAATTTGTTGTTGTTAAGTCATTTCAGTTGTGTCCAACCATTTGTGACTCCCATTTGGGGTTTTCTTGACAGAGATACTAGAGTGGTTTGTTATTTCCTTCTCCAGCTCATTTTACACTTAAAGAAACTGAGGCAAAGAGGGTTAAGTGATTTGTCCAGGGTCACACGGCTTGTAATTGTCTGAGGCCACATTTGAACTCAGGAAGATGAGTCTTCCTGACTCCAGGCCAGCATTGTGCCACCTAACTGCTGATTTTCTTCCATTATAATTAGCCCAAAGTAAATAACCAAAATTACTATAAACAGCATAATCTAGCAGAGAACACTAGAACCTAAAGAGATAGGAGATAGGCATATTATTTTAGGCTCTAGCACCAACCCACAACTTAGGACAAGTTATTTAACACTCTTTTACAAGCTTCTAAATGCCTAGGATTTTGAGTGGTAAAGACCTGATCACAGATCACCCAGGTTAGCCTTCTCACTGCTATCCAACGGAAGCTGTGGAGGTTAAGTGGCTTGTTTCAACATGGCCAGCAATCTTTGCACTACATCCCAAGGATGCTGCCAGAGACTTTTTCTGTAACAATAAAATGCATTATTATAGCTACATCTTATACCATCTATCTACAAGTGCCATGACAACAGGTGTCATATTTTATCTAAATTTTGTATCAACCCTATGTCTCACATACAGAGGCACTTAATGTTTATAATTATTGTTGTTATAACCAATCTATAAAACAGGTTATTATGCCTTTATCTAAAAAATGTAATGGTCTAAGGAGGAAAAAAATGAAGAATGTGAAAAAAACATTCTCGCCAATGATTTTTTTGGTTTAAAAAAAAGTTCTTAAAATTTTTCAGGCATTCATCTTTCTAAATATATCAAATGTGATCCTTTTATGAGCCAACAAAGTTAAGCATAATCCCCACTTCAGATTTCTAAACAACGTAATTTTTTTATCTGTAAAAGTTATCTTACTCTCAAAGCATTATGCTTGCTTCAATTTCCCCCAGAATTTCCTATTTTTCCTCTCCCTTCATTTTTACCATGGTTTCAAGATTTCTAGAAACTTTTCAAAAGTCTAAAGATAATCCCATTTTCCTCAGAAACAAACTAGATAACATATAAACATGATCTGAACTAATCGAAGTAACTGGAAAAAGGCAGTCTAATAATATAAAACATTTATTTCCATTGGCAGCTTTCTTATTTTACAAAGATATGACACAAGAATCAGTAAACAGAGATCTTACCAGGATGTCTATCATCAAATGGATCTGGATCTCCTTTACGATATTCTTCAGTTTCTTTCTCAATCAACTCTGACATCCTAATACAAAAGGAGAAAAACATTCTAGTCATAAACTGACAATTACACCAAAAATTCACCTATGACAACTAGAGCGTAAGCTCCTTCAAAACAGTGATCATTTCATTCTTATTATTTGTATCCCTGAAGTGCCTGAAATAGGGCAAGAACTTAACAAACTTGTTGACTGACTGAAATCACATTTGCAAAAAGAAAGTCACTGACACAAAAAAGGGAATTTTCTGATATATATGTAAATGCCTTTCATGAAACAGTAGCCTACCAGAAGTGGGATACAAATAAGATTTGTCTCCTTTAAAACACAAGCATGATAGCACTGAAACAAACACATAAGCAGGTTTTTTGTCCAAAGCACTTGAATACAACAGTGAAGCAAGAGAAACATATCCAAATAACCCTTTCTGCAAGAAAAGGAAAGAAACTAAGGGGGAAAACCCAAGAGTCAGGAAAGGGCAGGAACAAATGGGAAATAATCACAAGTCAAGGTCTAAAACTGCAACCAGAAATTAAGAACAATCACATATTTTCTGCAGCAAAAGAACGCCAAACTTAACCCCAAAAAATTAAGCTGAGGAAGACTAGTAAAGCAACACGTGAAATTCCAACCTCAGCAGAGTGTCTCTGTAGGATCACTACCCTTAAAGATCAAGGACTTCACAATAATTGCTGCACTAACTGGACCAGGCCCACAACTAAAGAGGAATTCAGAGTTCTATAGCTCCAGCCAAGCTTGATGCAGTGAGAAACTTTTTCATCCATTACTCCTACTTCTCTTAGCATAGTCTCTTCAAATTAAGGTCCAAAAGGGAGTTACCAAATTCTCCTGACAACCAAGGGAGTTGGTAAAGAACAAAACAACATGATAGTCAAACTACACTCCATTTACTACATGAGCCTCAAGTCTCAATTCCCAGTGAATTACCCAAAAGGGATAGTTTCCACTGGTCACTATCTCTGACCTTTTCTGTTCAGCCAATCTATATAACTTCTGTTAACTTCCTAATAGATATTTTCCTTCACAGAAACTATACTGCCTATGTTATGAAACAAATAGGTAACTGCTGTTGTAAAAAACTTGTGGGTAGCTCTGAAGAAACTATTTCCCCATCGAGTCTACATGCCTGAGCCTTTTGCCACATCAACTTTGAAATAATTCCCCTTTCTGCAAATACTGAAATTCAAGAGAACCAAAAGGAAGTTAATCTATGCTGTATACATATTTATATAATAGTAGCTAGCATTTATATACTACTTTAAGGTTTACAAAGCACTTTACAAATATTATCTCACTTTATCCTCCAGAAACTATATAGTTTCTATATTATTCCCATTTTGCATAAAACTAGGTTAAAGACAGAGGTGAAATGCCTTCCCTTGGACTACATAGCTAGTAAGGGTCCTAGGCAGGATTTGAACTCATGATGAAGAAAAAACCCCAAATGGGATCATGGAGAGTCAGATATAGTTAAAATGACTCAATAACAGTTTTATGTTGTAATAACTAATACATATATTGCTTTAAGGTTTGCATTTTCCATGTTATTTCATTTGATCTTCACAACTTTGTAAAGCAGATGTCACTATTGTTAGCTCCATTTTACAGATCAGGAAACTGAGGCTGAGGGAAATGAAGTAACTAGTCCTGGTTCACACAGCCAGTAAGCGGATGAGGCTGATTTCTGATCTCAGGTCTTCCTAACTCCACATTCCACTACACCACAAAATACAATGATAGAATCAGTTCATCAAAAGAGATTTTTATGATGCTCTTGTCATATCATGTGGTTAATATGCAGCAATAGATGTAACTACTTTTTTACTTGAGTTATTTCCCAGAGTTAGAAATATCTGGGTTTTCCAGAGGGATTTATGGAGTCTCCATGAGTGAAATGCATAATTTATTTATTGTTTTTTCTTCCTCAGTTATCTATTTCACGTACCAAGAAATTGCTAATACCTGAACAGGCAGCTTTGGACTTGGTAGTCAGGAAGCCCTGAAGACAACTGACATGCCCAGGGTCACACAGCTAATAGTGTCTCAGGCTGGATTTGATCTCAGGTTCTCCTGACTCCAGGGCCAAAACTCTATCCTCTGTACCACAAAGCACTTGGCAAACCTAAATTGTTATATAAATGCTAATTGCTATTATTAATAGTGCTTACACATTTTCACTAGGAGAATCATTTTAAAAGTTTTCTTAAACAACAGTGTGTTAATCTTAGGCTTACTAGATATAAAAATAAAAGAAAACGCTATTTGATTTATCTTTTTTAAATACATGGTAGGGGAAGGGAGAAAGTTTCAGGATTTTACTAATAATGATGGGACAGCAAGAAGTAGGAGAAAGCAGGCGGCAACCTGGTAGAGTAGAAAGAGCAATGAATGATTGATAGGCTCTGGAATCAAAGTATCTGGGTTCAAATCCTGCTTTTATTGATAACTTCCTGTATGATCCTGACCAGGTCCTTTTACCTCTCTGAACCTGTTTCCTCATCCAGAAAACAAAACAATTGTCCTAGATCTTTTTTTTTTTTTTGCCTTTTTTTTTTTTGGAGGGGGTACTGCAGGGCAATTGGGGTTAAGTGAGTTGCCCATGGTCACACAGCTAGTAAGTGTTAAGTGTCTGAGGCTGGATTTGAATTCAGATCCTCCTGATTCCAGGGCTGGTGCTCCATTCACTGCGCCACCTACCCGCCCCCCCAGATGATTTTTGAGGTCCCTTCCAACACTAGATAGATATACGATGTTTTGGTCACTGTGGTCAAGCCCAAGAAGCAGAAGTAAAGAGGGAGAGGCATGGATAGGGTCAAGAAATGCAGTGTCTAAAGAATGGCAAAAACACTGGTGCCACTGGATCATGGAATAGGGGCCAAGTTGTGAAGGGCTTTAAAAGCTAAACACAGAGGGGGAGCTAGGAGGCGCAGTGAATAGAGCACTGGCCCTGAAGTCAGGAGGACCTGAGTTCAAATTCGGCCTCAGACACTTAACACAAAACTAGCTATGTGACCTTGGGCAAGTCACTTAACTCCAATTGCCCTCCAAAAAGGCAAAAAAAAAAAATTAAAATTTAAAAAAAAAAATAAAAGCTAAACACAGGATTTTATATTTGGTTCTATAGACAATAGAGAGCACCTGGAGTTTATTAAGCAGAGGAATGACATGGTCAGACCTGCACTTTAGGAAAATCACTTTGGCACCTGAGTAGAAGATGGAATGGAGTAGAAAGAAAGAGGTTATCCCCTAAGAATAGAGGCAGAAAGGTTAATCAAGTTACCACAATAGTCTGTATATGTGTGTGCTGGGTGGGGAGTTTGTAAGTGAGGAGTCAAGGATGACATCTAGGTTGCAAGGCCAGGTGACTAGGAGGAGTAACAAGGAAGAGTAATAAGGAAGTTAAAAAGGGAGGGCTTGAGAAGGAAAGATAATGAGTCAGTTTCGGACATGTTGAATTTTAAGATGCCTACAAGACATTCTGTGCAAGATGTCTAACAGGCAGTTTGAAATATGAACTCCAGAGGTCAGGAGAGAGGTAAGGGCTAACTAAAAAGATCTGAGAATCATTTGCACAAAGATGATAATTACAATTACAGGAGGTGAGGAGTATACCAAGAAAAATATTATGATATAAAAAGAGAAAAGGGTTTAGGACAGATAGAGCCTTGGGGGGCACCCATGGTTAACAGGTGGGACCTAAGATTCAGTAAAGGAGACTAAGAAGGAGCTGTCAGACAGGTAGGAAAACCAGAAAAGACCAATGTCATGAAGAACTAGAGAGAAAGGAGAGAACTATCAAGGATAAGAGAGTAATCAACAGTGCCAAAGGCCACAGATGGGTCAATAAGGATAAGGATTGAGGAAAGTCCATTAGATCTGGCAATTAAGAGATCACTGGTAACTTTGGAGAGAAGAGTTTCAGCCAAAAGGAGATTGGAAGTCAAACTGCAGAGAGCTAAGAAGGCAGTGAAAGAAAAAGAAATGGAGGCACTGATTGCCAATGGCCTTCTCAAGAGCTTAGCCACAAAAGGAAGGAGAAGTGTAGAATCACAGCTTCTGAGAATGAATGGTTCAAATGGTGAAGTTTTGAGGACGGGAAAGAAATGGGCACATACAAAAGTGGTTAGAGAGAGACTGAGCATTAATGAGGGAGTAAGATTGATAGAAGTGACAATCTACTGGAAGAAAGAGAATGTAGTGAAATCATGTGGGCCCAGAGAGGAGGTTGGAAGGACATGTCTCCTCATGTGAGACAGGTGTATAGTGGAGGGAAAGCACCTAAGTGACATGAAGTCAAGAGAAGGTGAGAAGAGAGAGTTCTCAGTCAAAGGCCTCAATTTTTTCAATGAGATATCAAACAAGATTCTCAGACGAGAAAGTGAGGTAAGGAGAAAACTTGGGAGGTTTGAGGAGTAATGAAAAAGTTTGATAAAGCTGCTGTGGTAAGTGGGATTATGAAGTGATTAGGTAAAAGGACTGCCTTTTTGTAGTGAAGGCCCGACTGGAAATATGTAACATAAATCTGCAGGAGACTCAGCACAATTTGGTGATTTTCTCCAGCTCTGTTCAGCAGCACATAAATAGGAGAGGAGACTACAGATTGTGAGAGTTATACAAAATTGGGCCTTGGCAGGGCATGATCAGAGATAGAATAAGGGGACAAAAGACTCAAGAGTAGAACATAACATAATGTAGAGCTGAACCAGTTAGCCAAAGGGTCAAGTTCAGGAAGAGGAAAAGAGTACAACCAGTGAAATTAAATGTTGGAGGGACTGGAGGGCACCATGAGAAGAACAGTTCCAAGGTTCTAAGATTCCTTCCAGCTCTGATATTCTATAATTCTATGACAAAAATCTAGGGGGGGCATCTCTTGGCACTTAATGGACAAGAAGTATAAAAGATTACAATAAACCAGAGTTCTAATTCCCCAAGACTACCAAGCACCAAAAAGTATTTTTTGTCAATCACTATGCCTTAGCACCAACACCCTGATTTAGGAAACTAACTCACATTAATGAAGAATATGTCAAACAGGAAACAGTTCATAAATGTGCCCCCAAAAAGTTGTCCAGTATTTGTCACTAGGACTTTGAATAAAAGTGCAAAGAGAATGTCCAACAAATATGAGGATTACGTCTCTTCCTACAGCAAAACAAATGATTACTGCCTGCCAAAAGTCCAGAATTTACAGTGATCAGATCAGACACCACTACCCACTTCCAGCTATACCCCCTGACACCCAGCTCCCTGTATGCTAAAAGAGAGAACACTTTGCATCCCAGAGATTACAAATGCTTCTTTACTGTTACACTACAAAAACTTCACTCTCCAAGAGTTATTCTATATTCTTTTAACAAAGAACTTAGAGAGAACACTGTCCAGAAAAATTTGACCCAGATGAATACTATAATCCCTAAAAAGCTAAACATATAACAGGATCTATAAGAAGCTCCCCTGGTCTCCATGTTGTCTAAGGCCCCGAGAGAATAGGTGACTTACCCAGGGTCACACAGATAGTATGCGTTAAAAATGTAACATGCCTAAATCATAAGTCACATGGTATTGTATATAGAATAGTTAAGCTGGCGTCAAGGAGACATGAATTCAAATACTGACTTAAGACATTCAGTAGCTATGTGACCATGGGTAAATCATTCAACAACCTCTGTCAGTCTTTTCTTCTCATCTATAAAATGAGGATTTTAAAAATAGCACCTACTGGGGCGGCTAGGTGATGCAGTGAATAGAGCATTGGCCCTGGAGTCAGAAAGACCTGAGTTCAAATCCAGCCTGAGACACTTAACACTTACAAGTCATGCGGCCTTGGGCAAGTCACTTAATCCCAATTGCCGTCCAAAAAGAAAAAAAAATAGCACCTATTCACGGGACTGTTGGGAGGATCAAATAAGATAATACATGTAAAGTACTTTGCAAACTTTAAAGTGCTATATAAATTTTAGCTATTTATTACTAGGTCTTCCTGACTCTAAGGCCAGCACTATACACCACACCTCTTAAACTATGTGTTGCAAAGCAGATGTCTATTTCCTTTGGGAGAGAGAGAGTCTGTTCATTGGAAGTTCCCTATACCAATGAAATAACAGGTCATCTCAAAAAAAAAAAAAACCCAATGTTACTGTGTAATCTCATTTCAATGTACTCTAGTATACCATTTATTAGACAGCTTGATCCATTTATGTTGCAGAGTTTTAGCTAGTAGAGTGTCTTCATCTGGTTTTACTTGGTCTTCTTGCCACTTTAGATTAGCTACAGATAAATGGATACTAAACTATGTGGCAGAAAAAGAAATTTCTTCTGTTTGGAAAAATATAATAGAAAAGGAAACAAAATGTACAAATATGGAGAAAAGTAGAAAGTTATAAATGGCCCATTAGTTGTGAAAATAAACAGTAAGTTCCTTTCTCAGCACCATTATAATTCCTGACTATCTTGTCCCCCTGGCACCAATCTAAGTCACTCATACCTGGATTACTACAGTAGTTCCTGGCAAGTTTCCCTTGCTTTAAGCTCGGCCTGTTATATCAGTCTTACTACACTGTTGCCACACTAACCCTATTTAAATACTTATCTTTCATCATAACAAGCTCAAAATCCTTCAATGGCTCTCTACTACACCAACTCTAAAGTCTTCTGCTTGGCTTTCAAGGTCCTCCTTTAAAAATATCCAACTCTACTGATCCAATATTATTTCCTACTATTCTGCAATGTAATTTTTGCTATAGCTCAGTCAATCGTTAGTTACCCCATAAACAAACCATGTTCATTCCCACCTTAATGCTATTGTCTTTATTTCCTCTGACATGGCACACCCCCTCCTCCCTAACTTCAAGCCTATTCAAGCCACATCTCAAGACCTCAATTCCACAAAGCCTTCCCTGACTACTAGAAAATCAGGGTAGTATAATGAAAAAAAGTCCTAGACTTATATCAAGTCAAAAGACATGAATTAAAATCACATTTCTGACAACTATTAGTATGTGCAATTATTTCCCCTCTATGAGCCAATATCCTCACCTGATGATAGAGATAAGACATATTTACCCAACCTACCTCACAGGGCTTCTGGGAAAAATTTATTTTGTAAACACTAAGCACTAAATAAATATGGACCATTTTAATAATATGTTTCTTCTAGATTCTTCCAGTCACAGAATTTTAAGAGCTGGGAAAGATCTTAATGATCTAATTCAATCCTCTCATTTTTCAGATATCAAAAAGGAGACCCAGGGAAATGATGTGACTTTTACTTTTTTAATTAAGTTTTCCTTCTTAACTGCAGTACTACTTATAATCAGTAACATAATTTTAGCACTTGATTACCTGTTGTCTTATTCCCTGACTTACAATCTTGTATTACCAAATATGTTGTCAACTTCCTGAGGGAAACATTTGGTTTACACTTCTTTTGTATACAGCACACAGCATAGAGGTGAACACATAGTAGGTGCTCAAAACACATATGCCAATCAGCTGACTGCATTAATGGTCTAAATATCACGCCTTCTTCTCAATGTCCATTCTTTCACAGCTAAAATCTGTAATCTACTCGTCATTCCCACAATATTTTCTTGAGACATATCATTCCTTTTTGCTACCCCTAAAATATCCTATACCAAACAGCTCTCCATTTTCTTTTGCAACTGATGTATATCACAGGGAAGTTGGAAGGAAAGTACTTCTTAAGTGATAAAGCAGGGGAGGGAGGCAATTCTGCCCACCACATTCATTATTAAACTATTATTTAGGATTACTTTCCTCTTTATCCCTTACATATTGTTTCTTCAATGTTTAAACAATGAGTCTTCCCTTTATTGCTTTGCCACGAAAACAGCCTTATTATATTTCCCTATGCTTCAGTGATTCCATTCTTGAAACATTCAGCTGACAAGTTTCTCTGGCTTGACCTCTACTTTTCAATCTCTCTGTAAAGAATGCCTTGAAATAATTTAAATGAAAATGTAGTATATGTGTGTGTGTGTGTGTGTGTGTGTGTGTATATATATGCATATATATATATATACACACACCAACTGCTATCTATATAATTACCATGTAATACTACTAGAACTTCTCCAACTTAAAATATATTTCAATTACTAATAGTCAAAATTTTTAAACATTCTTAAATTAAGTCTAATACCAAAACTTTTGAGTCTTCAGATTACTACATGGGCTTACCTGGTGAGGATAGGGACCATGTCTTGCCCACTGCCATGTTCCTTCTCCCACTGCTCTAATAAGGTAGTGAGCTCAGCTTTGGAGTCTACGTGCACTGATCCTGAAGTCATGGCTTGGCCTATGGAAGCACGAATATAATAAATGAGCATAAAACAAAAAAAAGTACATCATCATTTCTCCAAAATAACAGATGAAGGAGTAGAGAGAATGTTTGTTAGGATTCTTACTGATCTAACCCATACTTCAGCCAATTTAGATAACTCTATTTATGGTATAGTGAAAAAAGTACTACACTGGAAACCCCTGTTCTGCCTTTAACTAGTTTTATAACCTGAGAAATAGTTCATCCCTTTGAGCATCAGTTTTCTCACCCTAAAATAAGAGGATTAGACTAGTTGATTGCTAAAGTTGCTTCCAGTTCTAATATTCTATGCTTTTTTTAAATAATAAAAGAAATCCAAAGTTTTGATTACATGAGGCTTTTGAGAAAAATATTATTACAGATAAGAAACACATCCATTGATTTTCAACATAGGATTGATGTGTTGTAGTTACTGTTAAGATCAGTTAAATATCTAAAAACCCTCTGAATCTCCCTGCCTTACACATCTAAGACCACAGGAAAGCAAACCTCTAACAATATCTTTGTTCTCTCTCCCTTCCTATTTCTCTTCACACTGATGGCCCGCTTTCATTATGGGCCTAGGAAAGTAAAAACAAACAAACAAACAAACAAAAAAAACCCTGACACAAAACTGGCCAGATTCTAAAAGTAGGAGGTAAAGGTGAATGGCTGGTCAGGGCTTCAGTCCTTCCCTAAAACAGAGAATACGGATGTGGGAACAGTGCTTAAAGTTACCACAGAAGTCCATCTGAATAACATCAACCTATGAGCAAAATGTCAAAGGGCGAAAAGGCCCAAGCCTGGCACAGGAGAGTACCACAGCAGGTTAGATAGGAAGTTTTGTTATTGTTGTTGTTTTTGTCTTGCCCAAGCAATCCAAAGATCAAAGATATTTGAGAACCTACCACACAAAGCAAAGTGAGGTATAGGTACTTTAGATACCAAAACAAAATAAGTGGATTCTTTATGATAATTGTCTATTTTTTATTCTCTTCCAAGGATGTTCACAATGGGGGTGAGCAAAGGGAGATGGACATTGAACACGATGATGGAGTTGAGAGGAAAAAAATAAAAGATCACCACTGATCCCCCAAAATACTTTGACTGGTGTTAAAAGAATGGAATACAAATAAGTAATCAAATACAACTCTGTACACCAGATGAGCTAGCTTTTCCCCAAAAATGGATATCATCAGCGTGATTTTGTACACAAACTAACCTATATTTTACTACTACCTGAATGAAGTTAATGACAGGGAAGAATCTAAGTAAATACTGCCTCATGTGTTTATAATTCTGCTAGGTGACACAGTGGATTGAGCACCAGGCCTAGAGTCATGAAGACCTGAATCCAAATTTGGCCTCTGACACTTACTAGCTGTGACACCCCTGGGCAAGCCATTTAACCTCTGTTTGCCTTAATCCAATGGAGAAAGAAATGGCAAACCACTTCATTATCTTTGCCAAGAAAAACCCATGGACATTGTGATCCACAGGAGTCACCAAGAGTCATACACAACTGAACAATACTTAGCATGAGAAAACCTGGGTTCTATTTCTGACTGCTAGGTAACTCTCTAAGCTTAAACAAATCACACATCTGACCTGCATCCAGTGATCTGCAAACTCATTTAATAATAACAATATATGTACAGATTCTCCAACTATAAAATGAGGTGATTTCTATCCTTTTATTCACATATGTATTTAGAAGTCCAAAAATGTCTTTTCAGATTTTTGAAATTACCGTGCTATTTAAGAAAAAAAAAAGTATAATCTAATGAAAAGAAGGTTATAGTGGAAATAAAGTGTTCAGATTCTAGTCTTAACTCAAACAATACTTATTTTTGAAATCTCAGATAAACCACTTAAGAGAACTGGTTCATAGATGCAAGATTATCTGTATCTTAACTGTCCAACTATTTAATCTATATATTATAAAGATTAATGACTGTATATGTTAAACACGAGTTATTTGGAAGAAATGAAGTTTTATTTGCTTTTCACTCAAAAAAGTACTATTACTAAAATAAAATATATTAATTAACATTCACTATCGACTTTTCTTTAACATTTTTATAAGAAATAAGAAAAATATCAATACACATTGAACTCAGTTCTTAAAAGGTAACCTTTCACAAAATAAAGAATTAACAGCTAAGGGGGTAACAAAAATATTCCTTGATCAGAGCTAGAAATTTTTTTGGTTCAGTCTGATATAGATAACTCATAACTAAGGTCAACTTTCAGTATCGTGGTGTAAGCAAAATATTAACATCACTACCAGATTTAGAAGTGGTCTAGCAAATAAGAGAATGAGAAACAGAAACTAATAAAAAAAATACAATAAAAAATAAATACAGACAACATTACTGGACTCATAACAATGGCATTTGGGAAAGTAACAACAATCATATTATGATGTTCCCAACTAGAATAGTTACTGAGGAAGCAATGAAGGGTTTCAGCCAATCTCACAACTGAAAGACTGTTTTCAGTCTAAGAGTCCAAGTAACAGAGAGTCTACCTACAGAGAGGGAATCATTCATGAAAACCTAAGAAGCAAGATATTTGGAAAACTCACAAAAAGTGATAAAGTTTCTAATTAAAGAGCTAAAAAGAGTCCCAAAAGTAGTTTTAAATAAAAGATTAATAACTGCTTCACTTGCATGTCTTATTTAATCCTCACCACAATCCTATAAGGTAGATGATGCAAGTATTATCCCCAAGAGCAGAAACAGTCTTAACTTTCTATTTGTATCCCCATTGTTCTGCATATAATAAGCAATTAATAAATATTTTACTCATTCATTCATTTTACAGACAAGGAAAATTAAACTCAAAGATTAACCTAAGATCAAACAGCTACTGTCACAGTTAGAAGGTGGACTTCCAGGCCATTTGGGAGAAATACTTCATTTTAATAGTCTCTACTTAGTACTTTGAACACACACACACACACACACACACACACACTCTCTCTCTCTCTCTCTCTCTGTCTCTCTCTCTCTCTAAAAAATGTTTAAGAATACTAGATGCAAGTCAAAGTTCTACAGCGTAGTCAAGTCCCATATAGTCTGATTTTCAAAACATGGCTGCAGAGATAGCCAATACAGTTATCAGTTAAGTGACTGCCCCTTCAGTGCAATTGATGTCACTAAAATTACCAGGAAAAAGCATAAATAGATTGAATAGAGGGGTAAAAGTTTTGACAAAGTGAAAACAAGAGATAAACCACCAAAATCTCTCTCAAATTGGAAGATCTTCTGGAGAAAGTAATTCAGAGTAAGAAAGAAAAGACCAAAAGAAGCACAGAATTCTGGAGTAACTTCCAAACAGTTCTCATTCATTCAGAACAGAATTTCAATGAAGGTAATCACTTAGAAGGAGTCAGAAAAGAGGATAAGGCATTCAGAAGAGTAAGGGGGATGGGGGTGGCTAGGTGGCCCAGTAAATAGAGCACCGGCCCTGGAGTCAGGAGAACCTGAGTTCAAATCTGACCTCAGACACTCAACACTTAATCATGTGACTTTGGGCAAGTTACTTAACCCCAACTGCCCTGCCCTCCCCCTCCCCCAAAAGCAAACCAAAAAAGGGGATAGTATGGCAAACTTAAATTGTGAAAGTCTTAAGAGTCTTATTTTTCTCCCTAGGAAGAGAAGAAAAAAAGGGATGGCTATAAAATGACAGGACAAACAAATACAAGAACAGCACTGATTGGTTGTCATTTTTTAAGCCTGGTTTCTTATCAAACATCTGGCTATTCATAGTCCAGAGAAAATACAATTGAACAGCATGGTGAGTTATGATCAAAGAAGTAAGCTGGTAACAAAGTTAAAATGAAAAACCAGGCTGTCTCTTGATACCACTTGTACAAACCTTACCAGAGACAGGTATAGAATTATTACTTGCAGAGAACCAATTTTCAACTGAACCAGCAATATTCCAAACATCATACTGTGCTGTACTATACTTTTAAAAAATTCTGAATTATATATAGGAGCATTCCTTCCGCAGAATTTCCATAATATCTTTAATTCTTTTTACTGGAAAATAATTTCAAAACTAAAATTTTTTAAACAAGGTGACTACTTCTGAAGAGTTGCTAAATTTAAATTCCAGAAGGTTTTAAACATTACAAAAACAATCTCCCTTGTTGATAAGTACAAAACTTTTTCTTTTCTTCAGAGTACATACACCAGGCTTATTTCATAGTCTCTACATCTTGTAAATTGTATCTGGCAGTGAGATAAGAAAGAGATAATGAATGATCCCTAAGGATACCAACGCCAGTATTATGAGGTATTTACCAACTTAAGAGTCACCTTATATCAAGCGTTGTTCCTATTAGCTATAACATATCCAGTCTTCTGGAAAGGATGCTACAATATTAGAAAAGTATCATGCAATTGATCAGCAGAGCATCAAGACACACCCAAAACAAACTTCTATTCCTTAATAACTACTGAAGTTTCAAAACATGACCTCTGTGCCCCAGACTCAGTAGGCAGATGTCAAACTTGGTATTCCATTTCCTCTGGGACTTTCTTTACCCAGACTCTCTTCCCCATACCTGGAATGCACTCCTTCACCTCTTCCTTCTTAAAATCCCTAGGTTCCTTCAAAGCTCAATTCAGCTTCCATCTCCTATAGGTAAGCCTTTCCTGATCCCCCTAGATGTTAGTGTTCTCTCCCTCCTGAAATTATCTTGCATCTGTTTAACTACTATATTCTCCAGTACAACGTAAGCTCCAGGAAATGAGGTTTTTCTTTTTGTCTTTGTCTCCCCCATGCCTACCACATTACTACCTTGCACGCTGTAGGTGAATTAAACATCATGACATAGATCAAGAGCAATCATTCCTGCATCAAAAGGCACAGAAAACTAACCAAGGAGCATAGCAGCTAATCTTCTAAAAACCTACCAGCATGCACATGATCCCACAAACATATGTACTCATCAACCATATACTATATTTGGTTTAAAAAAAATAATTTAATCCATTTTTAAACAACAATACCAAAACACTTCCTCCTCCTGCACCTATTTTCATCTAATTCAACATGATTCAATGCCAAAATGGGAGCAGAGTGCAGGCAAAATAGTAAAGTATGTAAATGGCAAAATTAATCTCATAAGATGCTTCCCTTCATGGTTTTAAATAGCTATCACATATGGTTAGGTATCCAGTCAATATAAATTTTCTATAAAATACCAATTCTATGAAAAGACTCATACATGTAAATCCCTGAAAGCAATTCTAGAAATTGTTGCAAACAATCATGTTAGAACTTTCTATTAATCTATGTTCAGCAATAATTTAATAACCTCTTAGTGGTTGAAATTTGATAGCAGACTAGAAAATGATGTTTATATGTAACTAATTCTACTCCTGATAAATCACCTGTAAGAGAAGATATGTTACTAAAAACCTGTCTAGCCTGAGATACTTTTGTTATTTGCAAGGAAGTTCTAACATATAACTTAGAAAAAGATCTATATAACAAACATATAATTAATTCATATTTTCTAACTATCTACACGAAGACTGACACTGACCAAAAACTGGCTGAAAACCTGGATTTATCAAAGCTTTCAAACAGATGTCTCTGATTTTATCTTTTAAAAAAAGTTTAAAATACAACAAGACTAAACAACTAACAACTAATATACAAAGATCAATTTAAATTTTCCTATACCCTGATATGCTCACATTTCATACATAGATGTATTAAGCAACCACTCCCAAGAAGTAAATAGGTATATAAATTTCATTAACTAATTTTCTCAAGTTAACAAACTTCCTGACATTTCTAATCATACACCATTTATTCCATGATGATACTGTGTGTTAACACATCTTCAAAGGCTTAAAAAAAAAAAAGAGTTGAACATGAACTTAAGATTCCAAAAATAAAACTGAGCACTGGTATGTAAAACTGAATGAAACAAAACTGGATAATGAAGAATGCCATGGAGCTAGGAGGTAGAAAGAACTCTGGACCTAGAGTTAAGAAGGCCTGAAGTTGCCTGGCTTCAAACACTTACTAGCTGTATGACCTCGGGCAAGGGTCTAATTTAACCTGTCTGCCTCAGTTCATTCATCAGCTAAAGAGAGATAACAACTGCACCCAGTGTGGCTATAAGGATAAAATGAGACAAAATTTTCACACTTTGCAAACCTTAAAGGTTTATATAAATGCTAGCTATCTTCTGGGTAAGTTGACCACTGTTGTATTATTAAACATGACAACATAAGGCAACCTAGTACAAGAGAAGAATGGTAGATTTGTAGTCAAGAGACTAGGGTTCAAGTCCCAATCCTAGGCTTTACTACCTGTGAGAGCTTGGGCACATCCCTTAATCCTAATGGGTCCCAATTTCCTCAACTGTAAAATGAAAATGGACTAGATGACTTCTAAGGTCCCTTCCAGCTCAAAATTTTGGATCCCAAGACGAAGATACTACATAATTCTTGTTGTGCCTTGCTCTAAGAATTCCAAAGCATGACCTAATTTATCCTCATAACTACCCTTGAGATAGGCACTGCAGGATAGCAGCAACTGTTCTACCTATTTTACAGATGAAAAAATAGAACTACAAAAAAAATTAAATGGCTGTTCCAGAATGATTGTCCCAGCACAACTCAATAGTTAAACCATGGTCAGAACTGATTCCCTGTCAAGTTAAGATTCTTTTGTTTAGTAAAGCCTCACTTATACATTATATCATGGTTTAATTCAGCAAAAGGTAGGGTTTTTCCTGATGTTTTGGCCTGACAAAAACCGTGGGATAGATGGTTCTCTGTTATTGTTTAGTCATGAACTTCAGACCACATTTGAGTTTTTTGGCAAAGATGCTAGAATGATTTGCCATTTCCTTCTCACATTCATTTTACAGATGAGGAAACTGAGGCAAAACCAGGTTAAGTGACTTGCCCAAGGTCACACAGACAGTAAGTGTCTGAGACTGGAGTTGAATTCAGGTCTTCCTGATTTCAGGCCCCGTGCTCCATCCACTGTGCCACATAGTTGCCCTGGATAGTTCTTTAGTTTTTTTTTTTAAATACTCAGTCTAACCCTTTTTTAACATATACATTACCTACATGTCATCCCTTAAACCTGGCTTACCAAGAAGTAACTGTTTAGTAAAATGTTATTAACATGCCCTAAATGATGAAACCACCATCTATAAAAATGACCATCCTAGTACATTTGTGTAATCATTTTATTGAATATAAAATCCAACTAATATTGATTAAATAAGTAAAATAGCATATATTTACAACTGATCTTTACAAGTGGTTTTACTTAGGTTAAAGTAGGATCCAAAAATCACTGAAAGCATGAGATCACCTAAAACGCATGAAACAAATCTCCAACTTTAAAAATCCATATTTCCATTTGTTTCACAAACAATGCCTGTGAACTCAGGAAAATCAGTTATAAATTCAAAACAACTGATACTAACATGATTATACCTGCCATAAAATCATTTTTTAATTTAATAACTGTGGAATACATGGAAAAGAAAGTTACTGTACCCAGTAACTACCCCAAAACTGTAGAACATTATTTTTTCCCCATACCTTTGCCAAAATAAAAAACCCTTTGTCTCTCTTATCTCTAGCATTCAAAAATCCCATGACAAACTAAAATGAGGAGAGCCAAGGCATTTCACTTCCAAACATCATGTCGAGGTCTTGACAGCACAAACTCTAACTTCCTTTTTAAATAAACATGGAAGAAAATACTTTAAAATTCAATACACTAGAAAACGAACAAAATTACAGGCTTAGGCAACTAATAAATGCCTCAACTTTCATGTAATAAAGACTAAAACAAAGGAAGCTGTTACTAATATAAATTCTTTAGAGCAGCCTTCATTAATCAATGCCTCACTGAAAATGAAAACCACCTAACAAAATGAGATGCAAGCAAAGTGATACAGAATCTAATTTGAGAAAATACAGCAACCCCACCCCCCCAAAAAAAATTTACAACTACTTTATCAACAAATTTTAAACTCAAAACCTCTCAAAAGTACAACGGGGAAAGAAAAATTTCCCTGAATAAGAAAACTGCTGGGGATTGCTGCTTGACACGAAGGGGTGGAAGGATGCCTAGAAATCTGCGGGACCCGAGGATTGTTTGGTTTGGGGTTTCGTTTACTTCAATACCGGCATCGGTTTACCGAACTCTACACACCTCACCTCGCAGGCTCTCCCAACCCACCGAGAGGAGGAGAAGAAAAGTAACTGGGAAGCTCCGCCCTCGTCTCCTCCCCCGTCTCCTCCCCCAATCCTAGTCCAGGAGTGAGGCGGGACAGGGTCATGGAGGGGAGGGGAGGGGAAAACGTGGGAAGAGACAATCGGTCCAAACCTAGGTGATAGGAAGCCGTGTGGGAAGCGGGTGTAACTAAGATAGGGGAGAAAATGGAACCCCCAACCCACATCACGTACACACTAAGGCGGATTTCGAGGGCGGGGAGGGGGGAAAGAAACAATGCCCCTCCACTCCACCCCATAAGGGGAAGGGAAGATGGGGCGGGGGGAGGGGAGGAGGAAAAGGACGGAGGATGGAAAGACTGGAGCAAGAAGGAGGTGGGAAAGAGGAGGGACACAAGACAAGGGAGAGAGAGGAGAGGAAAAGGGGTGAGGGAAGGAGTAACTACAAGGAGAGGTTACTCCCCAAGAAGTTTTTTTTGGGGGGAGATGAGATCTCGGGAGAGGAAGTAAAGAGGTTGAGCTGGGAGAAGGGGAGAGGGAGTGCCGAGGCCCCGCCCCCACGAGGGGGGAGGGAAAGCCAGTCCCAAATGACACAGAGCCCCCGGCACCGGTTCCCCTCCGGCAGTGCAGGTGTCGCCCCTCCCCCCCCTCCCGCTGCCGCCGCCGCCGCCGCCGCCCCGCGCGCGCTCCCTGCCTCCCTCTCCCGCCCGCCCCGGGCGCGCGCCCCATCCCCTCCCTCGGCAATCCCCAGCCGCCAGCTTTACCTTCCCGGGGTCTCCCGCAGCACTCCCGACCCCTGCCGAGCAGTCTCCCCTCCCTCCCTCCCGCCCTTCTTTCCTCAGTGCCTCACTCCCTCAGTCACTCACACACACGGCGCGACCGCGGCTCCGAGCGGCCCACATATTACGCGTCACCCACGCTACGTGCCCTCGGCGCGCGCGCGGATCAGCACTGGTTGGGGGAAGCAGAGAAGAGGAAAAGAGATGGAGCGCCCGGAGACTGCTGGGAAATGGAGTTCGGCTCTTCTCCCAGCAGGCCTTCCGGTTCCATTCTTTTCTCCGGCCCTTTGACACTTAAGAGCGCTTTCTCGCCCTTCACCGCACAGACCCAAGGGAATTGTAGTTTTGTGAAGCAGAGGGGCGGGCGCTGACTCCGGGTTAAAAATACTCCACCCACATCGCCTGGGAGGTGAAATCCTGGAGGGGATGGAATCCCTAGATCCTCATGGGATGACAGAAAGGACCCCCTCCGCCCCCAAAAGCGTGATTCAAATCCTGCCTCCAACTCTGAGTTGCTGTTTGATCCTGACCATAGCTGAGCCTCAGTGTCTCCTTCTATGAAAGGAAAATAATCATGCATGCACTCCAGATCTCACAGATCTGTTGTGAAAAAGCATTTGCCGGTGTAGCTGTGAATTGGTCCACTCTTTCTGGAAAGCAATTCAGAATTATACGAAGAAAGAAATGAAAAGAGAAAATGTCTCTACTCTTCAACCTAGAAATCCCGCTAATAGGCATATATACCGAGAAAGTCAAAGTCACATAGGAGAGTCGCAGCAGCACCTTCTGTGGTAGCACAGAAATGAAAACAAAGTACGTGTTGTCAACTGCTGAGGAAGAGCTGCGAAAGTTGTGGTGCATGGATGCCCTGGGATGAAACTGCCGCAAGAAAGGAAAAAACGGAAGGGAGGGAGGAAGGGAGAATAGGAAGGAAGGAAGGAAGAAAAAGGAGGGAGAAAGAGACAGAGGAAGGGAGGAAAGAAGGAAAGGAGGGAGGGAGAAAGGAAGGAAGGAAAAGGATGGAGGAAGAGACGGAGGGAGGGAAGAAAGAAGGAAAGGAGGGAGGGAAGAAAGAAGGAAGGAAGGGAAGGAGGGAGAGAGAAAGGAAGGGAGAGAGGAAGGAAAGAAGGGAGAGAGGAAGGAAGGAAGGAAGGGCAGGCCGTGTAATTATGACAGCATGGCCTAAAAGATGAAAAAACTTACCTGCCTCCCTTCTTTGTAGAGAATGAGGACTATGAGTGTGAAACTTTGTGGCATTTTACCACATGTTGACTAGTTTTGCTGAACTACTTTTAAATTCTTTTTAATTTTTTGTTACAAGGGATAACTTCCTTGGTAGGGGGATAGACAAGGAATATATTTGGAAATGGTGATATAAAAACAGAAGATATTAATCATTTTTTTAAGAATAGGTCTAATTTCATTTCATTTTTTAAAGAAGTTTCCAGATTAATAGATTTAGGGAATAGTGTAGATAAGTCTCTCTTACTATTTTTTTTTTTTTACAAAACGAAAAGATGTGGGCTAGAGATCATAGTGGAGTAAGGCAGATTTAGAATTAGAAGAGCTGGAGATCGAATCCCGGGCTCGGACACTTAGCACCCACCCAGAAACACCTGGCCGTGTAACCTTGAGCAAGTTACTTAACCCCAATTGCTTAAAAAGAGTCATTAATGATTTGATGTCAATTTAAAAGAAAATCTGTGATGGAATGCTGTAGAGTTATGTAAGAGATAGGCATTTACTAGTCATAGTGGAAGAGTGTGAGCAGAGTTCCAAATGTGATCCACTCTGCTGATCACAAGAATAGAAAGTTCAGTGTCTGGGTACCACCTCTCTCTGCGGTATTAGGCCCACATCTTTTTGCTGCTACTGCTGCTGCTGCTCCTGTTTGCTCTTCATCAAGTTGAGCATGGCTCCTGGTGGTTTGGAGTGAAGACTGGTTGGCCTCTTTAGTTCTGTGGTATAGAACAGAGCAAGTTGCCTTCCTCCATGCCATGGTGCTAAGCTGACTGGAATGTCTAGTATACTAGTGGAACCCACCATGTGTCCACTGGTCTCCCTTACTTTCATGACATTAGCAGCCTATTTGTATTATTTTTGATCATACATTCCACTGATATCTTGTATTCTGTTTCTTTGAAATTTCTTACTGTTGTATGTTGTAGCCTACTCACCTTGTCCCTGTGATATTACTCACAAGCTCATAGAATCATAGCTCCAGGGCTAGAAGGGAATTCAAAAGCCATCTAGTCTATATCCCTCATTGGAAGATGAGATAGCTGTGTGGCATAGTAGATAGAGCCCTGGGCCTGGTATCAGGAAGATTTGAGTTCAGATCTGGTCTCTAATACTTCCTACTTGTATGACCCTGAGCATATCACGTAACTGCTTTTTGCCTCAGTTTCGTCAAAAGGGGATAATAATAGCATTTTAGGGTTGTTGTGAGAATTAAATGGGATAATATTTGTAAAGTGCATGGCCCATAGTAGGTGTTTTAATAAATGCATGTTTTCTTCCTTAAAGATTAAGAAACCAAAGCCTAGAGAATGGAAGCGAGGAGGGAAGAATAGGTGTTTCAGGGGCTCCAATGACCAGAGTCCCTGAGTGGGCAGTCTAGAATGAATTCATAGGACCCAAGCAATCTTTTAAGTCAGGACTGTAAAAGTTTATTGTTACGCTATACAGTAGGCAGGAGGTCTTAGGGAACCTGCAACCTTAAAAAAGTCATAGGTATAATTTATAGTTACAATAGTAAATCAGATGTCAACTATGCTAACTAGGTGAGTAAAGGTGGGATTAGGGAGAAGTTAAGGAGTGGTCAGTGCTTAAAGGAACATGCACTTTTATTATCTACTGCGCAGGCATATTGCCCATAATTCACTGGGAAATAGCCCAAAGGGGGGCTACCTGGAAGTGTGGTTTTAGTCTTAAAACGTCACTAAGTCAGCTAGGGAGTCAGCTAGGGGTCAGGGCTGACTGAGAAGTGCCTAGTGTGCCACCCATCAGTGTCATGTTTGACAAGATGGATGGTGGGAACCAAGGCTAACGGGGATTCAGATGTGTATAATTGGCTGAGGAGTTATAACTTACAGATAGTGCATCGGAGGATTCATAGGTGCAGCTGGCCATTATACTAAGGGGAGATAAACAGTTCATGAATTGTTGCTAGGCAGAGTTCTGTCAGGGGGAAGGGGCAGAGTTTATGTTCTGAGGCTGGGGGTGGGGGGTTGGTGGAGGATGTGATTTTTACAAACCGGTTTTACAAATTGATTTTACAAACTGATGTTACAAACATAGACACCCCAAGCACCCCATCAGAAGTGACCTGCTAAAGTTCACACAGGTTGTAATGATTAGAGGTAATATTTGAATCCAGGTCCTTTAACTCCAAAACCAGTGTCCTTTACACCGAACTATGCTAATTCTCATTTTAAGGTCCTCACAGATCAGTATTTTATGATTTTTGTTAATTCTATCTCTACAACATCTCACATCTCTTCCCTTCTCTTCCTCACTCACACAGCTACCACGAGAGGTCAAGACCTCATCAGTTCTTGCCTAGACAACTGTGATAACCTCTTAACAGCTCTTCCTGCCCCAAGTTTCTCTCTACTTCAATCTACTCTCAGTATTGCTCCAAATAAAATTTTCCTAAAGCACAGGTCTGACCTTAATTAATAAATTCCTTTGGTTTTCTATCACCTCTAGGTCTCAGATAAAATACAAATTCCTCTTCGTCATTTAAAGACCTTCATAGCCTGTCTCCCACAAACCTTTCAACCTTGTTAATTACATTATTCCCTTCCTGCACATCTGTCTGGCTCCAATGGCCTGGTTGTTCCTCATACATAACATTCTACCTCTCCTCCCTGTGCCATTGTACTTACTGCCCTCCCCCACCCTACCTCCATGCCTGGAATGTACTGTCACCTCATGTTGACCTCATAGAATCCCTAGCTTTCTTCAAATCTCAGTTCAAATTGCCACCTCCATTTTCTGATATACTCAAAAGATTACGTTATACATACATACATACGTATATATAAATACTTTTATGTATACATGTCATCTCCACCTATAACAAATAAACTCCCCAAACTGTACCATTTTATTTTTTTATCTCTAGCACCTTGACTGGTATATCAACAGCTTAATAAATGTTTATGGATTGATTAATTGAGTGATTGACTCACAGTTACCAGTGGAATATTGAAATTAAAAAGATTGACTAATTCTTTTTTTTTTTTAAGCAATAGGGGTTAAGTAACTTGCTCAAGGTTACACAGCCAGGTGTTTCTGAGTGGGTGCTAAGTGTCTGAGCCCGGGATTCGATCTCCTGGTCATCCCTCCTGACACTGGAGCCGGTGCTCTTACTCGCTGTGCTGCCTGGCCACCCCATAAGACTAATTCTTAAAGAAGAATGAGGTAATTAAAGGCTCTAAAACTTCCCAAAGGCAATCCAAACCTGCTTTCTCCTTCCTGTTTGACTTTAGGCCCAACCTATCAATTTGTACCAATCTACCCAAGATAGATAGGTAGATAGATAAATAATCTCTATAGCTTATTCATCTAAATGCCGGGGATACTATGGATAATAAATCTTCATCTGCTTGGTTTTTCCTATGTAGATGGTCAACCAATCTCTTTTGAGTGGTAATGGATATCTTGCAGACAACTCTACAATGTTCAGTGACTTGAGCATAACTCCCTGCTTTAAGTATTTCTCACAACATATTTATCATCAAAAGGTCATTCATTGAATAAGGTCATTTCTGTTACTTCCAAGGAATCTTGAATAATTTTGATCTATGAATGGGATATATAATGTCAGAAGAAAGCCTTAAAGGTGAGGTATTTCTCTACCAAATCAAAAGCTTTTAAAATATTCAACAAACAGTAAGTAAAATGAAAGCAAAGAACCCCTCTCACCCACTGGGCAGCCTCCCTGCAGCAAATTTATATAATGTAGACAAGAGCACAGGACAGGCAAGCATGGATATGTTGAAACCTGCATTGATGAAGAGAATATCCACATCTATGAAATCCATTTAAATATTTGAGTAATGGGAAGTCTCACTGACATAGTATCAAGTATGATTCTTTTTTTTTTTTTATAAAAAAAAGTTTTAATATGCAAATTGCTACCCAGCTTAAAATTCAACCATCAATCAGCTCTACTTAATACCATGATTTTAAAGTCTAGGTTGAATTGTTCACCTGACACAAAGGGCCCAGTGTGCTACCAGTGAGACTATGACAAAAGGAGTGGTTGCTGGCTCTGTAACGTCCACAGGTGCAGGGCTGCTAAGCATATACAATAGAAGGGTCACTGGGCTGATAAACATCGTCGGCATATAAATCTTCTGGCAGTTGTTCTTCATTATCGTTATCAGGAAAATAGGTAGAGAATGGTAAATTTTTGGCGAAGTCTCTATAGTGAGGCAGGGAAGAATCCCAGACCTTTACTAAGCAATTCTTGTGTCCAGGCACAGAACCATTCACATAGATTATATTGTGTTTTGTGTTCACTCTCCACACCTTTAGTCCAAATTCTGTTCTATATATGTTACCCATTTTACCAGGCATTTTCTTTCCAGGCCAAACTCTGGCAATGTCCCCAGTAGCTATTGCTCCAGGTCTCCTGTGAGTTTTGGTCTGACCATGAGTGGCAGGCTGTCCTTTAAAGCCCCACCTTTTCATGACTCCTTGAAAGCCTTTGCCAATTGTTTTGGCTGTGACATCCACGAACTGTCCAGGGCGAAAGTGAGCAGCGTAGAGAGGTGTGCCTGGTTTAATTATAGCATTATCAGTCACAGGAAATGATGAGAATTTCTGTTTTGGCGGCACTCCAACTTCTCTGTACATTTTCATTAATGTTTCAGATTTACTGAAATGTGAGACATTTTTCCCTCCTACTATTAGGGTTCCCCGATTCTTCTGACACTCTTCCTTTGGAGTATATTTTAGGACATGGCAGTCTTGTACCTGAAGTAACGTGACAGCGTGTTTTTTACCATCCTTGGTCCATAATGGCATCATGCCCAACTTTGCTGCAATAAGACCAACTCTTGAGGAACCTGGCTCCCCAGGATGTATGGGCCATGGTTCATCTTTCAGAGGACACAGTTTACTTGCTGTTTGGGCCTTATACTCTTCTGCAGTTAAGTGTTTAAGAAACTCGTAATTTTCTTCAGACAGATGTTCATGCCACCAGGTACAACTGGCCCCATGGGTGCTTCTCACAATGAGGCTGAAGTGTGACCCGCAGCCCTCCCCGCCACCCCGGGCCCACAGCCCCTCGGCTGCACGGGCCAACAGCCTGCAGCCCCCCATGGCGCGGGGAGCGGCCCCAAACTCAGAGCGCTCCACCGCCTTCCCTCTTCCTCTCCCCCCGGCAAAATCGTCAGGTATGATTCTTAAGAGCTGATATAACTGGGGCGGCCAGGTAGCACAGCGAGTAAGAGCACTGGCTCCAGTGTTGAGAAGACCTGGAGATCAAATCCCGGGCTCAGACACTTAGCACCCACCCAGAAACACCTGGCCGTGTAACCTTGAGCAAGTTACTTAACCCCAATTGCTTTAAAAAAAATAAAATAAAATAAAAAAGAGCTAATATAACTGACTCCAGCATCCCTCTGGGGAGGTGATAGAGTCTAAATGTGGTAGTTCTGCTCTTATTGCTGTTCTTTTTATAATAGATCATTATAAAAAATAGTGGCAGCTCTCTTCCATTCACATCTATTTGCTACCTTTCTCCTGCCTGGACAAGGCAGTCTCTAAGGTCTGGATTCTATGACAGATGCAATCAGGATCATCTGGTTTAGGTGAATCTCGTACCAAACTTCCTACATAATCACTTTCCCGTCTAGTTCTTTTATGTTTTCTGAGAATACTGTTCATAATCATCTGTCATTTTCATCCTAATATTTTTTTCAAATGGGTTTTTACTCTCAACCTGGATTGCCCTTCACTGCCATGAATCTGCTTACTGAATAGATTAAATGACTCCAAAATGAGGCAGTTTTCTAGTTCTTTCTGCCTCTGTTGTGGCAACTGCTTTGTAAGGAATGATAATCAAGGCAAGGTCTTTACTTTTATCCATTTTCCAGAGTTTGTTTGAAGAAATAACTTAAAGCTGATGTCATCTCATGCCTATTTTTTCCTTCCAGTTTGGTGTTGACTTTGATCTTTGCTCTAACCAGCTAAGGAGCCAACTGAAATAAAGAAAGTTGATTCTGGAAAGACTGCTGTGTTTGGAATGAATCACCTCCTGCTTATGTGTAGCATGTTGGACCATCCTCTGTAGACTTGCACAAGCTTGGGTTTGAGTGATGAGAACTTTCCATGGTAATTTGCCCATTTCAGGCCAAAAATTTGGAAAGTCTGAATTTTACTGAGACCTGGGTTTTTAGTTGCTTACCACACTAACAGTAAGCATTTAACAGGCACAGTAATGAATATTAAAGTCACAAAAACCATATCAATCACATTACAGAATGAGCATTAGTGCCCTTCTACTTCCTCCCCAAGTAGTCTGGGAGCCAAGCTCTTCCAGATTCTAGAACCTGGTAGTGAAACCATGGATTCAGTCTCTCTCTTTAGCTAGAAGGTGGGTATTCTGTACGGATCCTGGGAAGAGGAGTTTAGTAAAGAGTTGAGTGACTATCTAGGATCCCAGCTTCCCTTGCTCTTCTAAGTGTACTGGGTCTACAATCTATATTCTTTCCTCATGGTCCTTAGTTATACCATTTTTATATGTAGGTCCCTTGCTGTTCTATCCTCTATTTTCATTACTCCTACTCCCTTGCAAGAAACAAACAAACAAAAAAAAAAAAACCCTTTCTTCACTGGCCACTTCACCAAGGGGGAAGGACAGAGCAAAACCTGCTCTGTCTGTGGTAGAAAAAGTCCTCTCTCCAAGACTAAAAGGGGGGAGCTAGAGGGGGAAAAGTTTCACACAAACTGGAAGTCCATAGTCCATTTCAATTGTTTTTATTGCTTCCTTTAGTGCTCTCCACATTCAGCACATTCTCTCTTTTCTTAGTGAAAGTAAAGTTTTAATAATGTACAGATACCATACCCTGCTAACCCGGGGTTTGGGGGAGAGCAGGAAGGAAGGGGAGGGGCAGCACTAGGTGGGGTGGGCTTAACAGATGCTAGTCTCAGTTCAACAAACTAGAGGAGACAAGGCCCCTAGGTCTGAACATAAGGCCAGATTCCAAGAGGGCAAAGAGAAAACAGAGCATGGTTCAAAGCAAAGCCAAATGTCGCCAATCATAGAGAGGTATAAATAGCAAGTCAAAAGCTTAGAGGAGGGTCTATAGGAAGCAAAATCAAAATAACACAGAAGGCACCAGTTGTAGAGTGCTCACAGAGACTAGCTTGGTGAAGCCTGGCTTTATGGAGAGGGGTCACTAGCTCCTCCTTTATCACTCTGACCCATCCATCATTCAGCTGAAGACCACACATCTAACAGCTCCTTTTGGCTTGCTCCAGACTTTGATCATGAACAGTTTCTCCCAACATAATTTTCACCATCCCCTGCCCCTGTCCATAAATGTACCTAAATATGTTGGATATGTGATTTCCTCAGGGTGAGTATTTGCTCTACCTCCACAGACTGAAACTGGTCCATACCACCTCATTCTGTTTTATTTTTAGCTCATGTTTTGTTTTTCTTAAATTTTATCCAATGTAATGTTTTACTAAAAATCCCCCATAAAGGATGCACGTTTTCTGATTCTGAGTGCTGGACTAGGTACTTTCCTACCTAGGGTGAAGTTCTGCCTTCTATCTAATTGGTAGCTTTATGACCTCAGGCAAGGCACATGCCTTCTCTGAACTTCAGTTTCTGGTTATTCTGCTATTACCTACTTTACTTGTGATGAAAGTCCCAGTGATAGAGAAAAGTGAGTTGGTTATTGTTTTTGTTATTATTATTATAACTGAGACTGCCCATGCACTGTTCCTCATCTATCCTATATCATCTCATGAGAAATGTTTGGATGCATATTGTAAGTTGAGAAGATGATTGGCATCAGGGTCAAAGAAAAATAGCTTTAAATCCCAACCTGCTGCTTATTCTGTGTTACATTGTGTTCTAAATGCTACAAAACTATTTCTTTTATGCCACTATTTATACTAATTCACTGTTACTTATACTTAACATGTATCTTTTTATTCTCCATTTATTTGTTATCATTTTCAAGAAACTAGTGACAGTTAATAATAATTAATATCATTTATGAACCTCAATAAGAGCCAAAGCCTGGACTAATCAATCATACTGCTTTGTTTTGCTCTAAAAATGCCCTTTCCTGTGTCTATAACTTGAAAGGCCAGATAAGGTCCACAGTGAGTATTCTTCCCCTTTATGATAGGATGCCTGCAATTCAAATAGTGGACTTCTCTTATCTTTCCTAGAGGCCTGTGCTATTCGGGGGAAGCTCAAATATCCTGGGATCATAATTTCCTACTGACACTACTTTGGTCAATTATCTTGTCTGATTATATTTGTGACTTATTCAACTAAGAAACTTCCTTTGTAAAAACACACAGAGACCATAAATCTGAGGGACACAGACATCCTGGAATTGTCCTAAAACATGTAAAAACTTTGTCAATCTTGGATCAGGCAGTCAGAACTTGGATTTTGGCTCCTTGTACGTACAAACTTGCTAGCTTTGTCTAGCTTTAAGAGAACAAACAATATGAATTTACATGTCACCTAGCCTGTTTGCCTCCTTTAACCAAACTTTCAGGTCGACATGGTGAAGAGGATCCTATAGGGAAATAGTCTGAGATCAAGGAAACTGTTCAATTTGCCAAATACACCCAGTCTAACATCCACTTACTCCTTAGTTCTACACATTTTTACTTTGCAGTGCTTATTCAAGATACATATACTACTAATGCAATAGGTCACCCAGTCAATTTGAGGAATGTATGTTTCATCCACTCTGTCCATCTGGATTAGACCAATATCTTTCATGTTGCTTTGGATTTCACTGAAGAGACCTTGTAGTGTTCCAGGAGCTGGCGTACTTCAGTCAATCAGTTAGTCAATAAACATTTATTAAGCAACTGCTATGTACCAGGCCCTGTGTTAAGCCCTGTAGATACAATAAGAGGCAAAAGACAGTACCTGCCCTCAAAGAGCTCACCAAACTGATGGGGGAAACAGCAAACAAGCAAATATGTACAAATAAGCAAAACACAAGATAAAGAGAAAAACAATTAAAAGAGGAGAGGCGCTAGAATTAGGAGGGGTTGAGAAAGGCTTCCTAAAAAAGATGGGATTTTAGTTGAGATTTAAAGAAAGCCAGGGAAGTCAGGAGTCAGAGATGAGGAAGAAGAGCATTCCTTGCATGGGACTCAGCCAAAGAAAATGCCAGGAGCCAGGGCAGCTAGGTGGCACAGTGAGTAGAGCACCAGCCCTGAAGTCAGCCTCTTGACTTCCTGAGTTCAAAAGCAGACACTTAACACTTACTAGCTGTGTGACCTTGGGCAAGTCACTTAACCCCAATTGCCCTCCAAAAAAAGGCCAAAAAAAAGCAAAAAGAAAATGCCAGGAGCCCTGAGTGTCTTGTTTGTGGAATACCCAGGAGGTCAGTGTCACTGGGTTGGACAGTATGTGTTAGGAAGTAAGATGTAAGAAGGCTAGAAAGATAAGAGGCTGCTAGGTTATCAAGGGCTTTGAATGTCAAACAAGCATTTTGTATTTGATTTTGGAGGTAACAGGGAACCACTGGAGTTTATCGAGGGGAGTGGGGGTGATATGGTCAGCTTTGTGCTTTAGGAAAATCACTGGTGGCTGAATGGAGGATGGATTGGTGTGGGCAAACTTGAGGCAGTCAAACTCACCAACAAGCTATTGCCATAGTCCAGGTATGAGGTGATGAGGGTCTACACCAGAGTAGTGGCTATGTCAGAGGAAAGAGACATTATAGAGATGACATCTATAGACCTTAACAACAGACTGGATATGAACAGTAAGAAATAGTGAGGAGATGAAAATAACACTTAGGTTGTGAGCCTGAGGGACTAAGAGGATAGCAGTACCTTCTACAGTAATAGGGAAGTTAGGAGGAAGGAGGTTTTGGGGGGAAGAGAGTAATTCTGCTTTAGATATGTTTTGCTTAAATGTCTACTGGGCATCTGGTTTGAGATGTCTGAAAGGTATCGATTGGAGATGGGCAGAGAGGTTGGGGCAGGAGAGATCTGAGAATCATCAGCGTAGGGATGATAATCAAATCCCTAGGCACTGATGAGATCGCCAGAGAAGTAAGGCAGGAAGAAGAGAAGAGGGCCCAGGGCAGAATTCTGTGGGGCATTGATGGTTAGCAGACATGATGTGGGAGAGGGTCCAGCGAAGGAGACTGAAAAGACCTCAGTAAGCACATCTTGTTTTGTTCAGATTGAGGGCCAGCTTTGTTGACTTAATTTGGAGAATCTCTTTGAACTCTTCATAAGACTCCTCTACTTTTTCCTCTCCAATGCATACTGTCTTATGAGAAATTATTATCCTCATGGTAGTCTGTGTATTTGCATTAAACATGAGCCCTAGAAGAAGAGTTGACCAGGTATCTCCAAAAATGATGTTTATTATTTCTTTTGTACACACAATGAAACCAACTCCATCAATGCTTTTTTTTTGGAGGAGGGGGAGCTATCCAAAGAGGATCTCTGATCTACCCTTCCATTTAGTTTCAACTTCTTTGCAACGCTTGGCTTCGTTCTCATCAAGAACGGTCAGGTGGAGGGGGAGGAAGGAGGAAACTAGGTGACACAGAGGATAAAGCATGGGCCCTGGAATCAGGAGGATCTAAGTTCAAATCTGACCTCAGACACTTACTAGCTGTATGACCCTTGGCAAATCACTTAAGCCTGATTTCCTCAAGAAAAATTAAAAAGGAATGGTGATATGGATATTCTAGCTTCAAGGGTAACATGTCAACAAGTTGGTCATTGGACAGAGAGCATACGTTGAGAGTATCATGAGTTAGGTGATAGTCTTAGATTTTTGTATTCATATCCTCTGCCTGTGTTTTCTACCTCAGCTCTCAATTTGGAAGCAGAAAGGGGCTGCATAGGACTAGGGAACAATTTTTATTTTGATCCATATAATGAAGTTCTGTGGCCCAAACTCTTGGTAAAGAGCCTCTCTTCATTTAAATAGGATGCTCCACCATCCACAGGAGATAAAAAATATGTTAATAGCCTATACTCAATGCTCGTCCATCTTGCTGGGCTTTTCCAGTGCTTTTTACTCCCTAGAAACAACCTTCAAAAATCAGAGGCCACTCCGTTCATTTCACAAAGGGGCATCAAAGACTAGAGGCAGCTAGGTGGTTCAGTGGATAGAGTAATGGACCTGGAGTCAGGAATACCAGAGTTCAAATCTGACCTTAGACACTTATTAGCAGTGGGACTCTGGGCAGGTCACTTAACCACTGTCTGCCTCATTTTCCTCATCTGTAAAATGGGGATAAGAATGGTACTTATTTTCTAGGGTTATTGCAAAGATAACATAATATTTGTAAAGCACTTTGTAAACCTATATAAATGCTACCTATCATGTGATTATACAAAGTTAGAAGCCAAAGATCTATAATAGAATAATAGCTCTACAGAGAGAAGCAGCCAGATCTAGCCCAACTCCTTCAGATGAGGAAATGGCAATCAAAAGGACTTGGAAAAGGTTGTTCAGATAGTAAGTCCCAGAGGCAAGAAATTAATGTAAGATTTCTGATATCAATAGTACTGCTCATTCTACTGTACCATCTACATTGGAAATGATTGCCAGGTTAGAAGTCAGGAAAACTGTGTACTAGTCCTGTATCCACCACTAATTCTGTTACCTTACACAAGTCCATTCCTTTCATGGGTTTCCTTTTTCTGATGAAATGACCTTTGTCCAAGGTCATTTAACTAATGACTATGAGGTACAGAGTACAAAGATTATTCACCCCCATTTTGTAAGTGAGGAAACCGAGGCATAGAGAAGCAAAGCAATTAGACTCTGCCACTCATCCCCTGGGTGACCCCTAGCACATCACATACCCTCTCTGTAAAAGGAGGATGTTAGGTGAAGAAGTCAGTCAAGGGTCTCCTGACAACTCTCACATTCTTTAGCCTATCATTCATTGTTTTCCATTTAGCTTTGGGGTGAGCAGATCTCCCAGATAATAGGAGTCTAAACCTCCTAATTTTGAGTGAATACCTTCTGACTGAAGTCTTGCCTTATCCATGGTAGATGCCTAGTAAGGACCTGCCTTACCAATTTGGGAGATTCTCAGTGATGCCCAGCATAGTAAACATTGCTCCAAAACAGTCCCCATGATTTGTTTTTGCCCCATTGAAGTTTTTGACCCTTTAAAGCAGTCAAATGTAATGGATGGAGAGCCAGCTTTGACATCAAGGCAGACCTTCTAAGTCTACCTGGGATGTAAATGGACTGACTCTGAAGATGTCAATTAACTGCTCAGTGCCACAAACTCTATCTAAACTATATGTTGTAGAACAGTTAGCAATCAGGATTGGTGAGGAATATAAGGGTAGAACAAGTTTCCTTACTGGAAGTTCTTATACCAGTGAAATCATAGATTTGGGCTACAACAACCAAAAAAGCAATGACTCACAGAGGTGTGCTTTAAAGCCTTGTCTTTCCCTGCAAAAGCAATGGATTCTGGAACCAGTATAGTTCAATGGACTACATACCAAATTTAGCATGCATATCAAGTTATATAATTAAAGAATGCTAGAATTTGAAGAAAACTGTGAGATTATATAGCTCACTCCATTTATTTTATGAATGGGGAAACTGAGGCTCAGATGTGGAAAAGTGACACAAGTAAGCCTCAGAGCTAAATGACTTCCTCAGAGCCTCAGTTGGGAATAATAATTCTTATATTACCTATCTCACTGCCACTTAGATGGTGTGTGTATGTGTGAAAGTCAGCCTCTCTCTCTCTCTCTGCCTCTGTTTCCTCATTTGTAAAGTAGGAATAAGGGTATTTATATTATCCACTCTGGGATTTGTTCTGAAGATCCAGGAAGGTAATGAATGTGAAGAACCTATATGAATATAATTTATCATTATTATTATTCAATTCAACAAACATTTATTAAATACCTGCAAGAGTTGGGCAGAGATATAATAAAGTAATACTAAAACCCAACAATATAAAATATAATATGATATGTTGTTGCTCAGTCATATCCAACTCTTCATGACCCCATTTGAGGTTTTCTTGGAAAAGATACTGGAATAGTTTGCCATTTCCTCCTCCAGATCATTTTACAGATGAGGAAACTGAGGCAATCAGGGTTAAGTGACTTGCTCAGGGTCACACCGCTGATAATTGTCTGAGGTTGGGTTTAAACTCAGGTCTTCTTGACTCCAAGCCTTATGCTCTATCCAGTACACCACCAAGCTACAATATAATGCCACATCACATCACAACACAACACAACACAACATAACATAACATACAGGTAGAGGGATAGTCTTGATATTAGGAAGACCTTGGCCCACGCCCTACTAGTTATATGACTCAGGCAAGTCATTTAAGTTCTTATATCTGTGAAATTATTATAACTTATTCTATTTTAAATTATTATAACTAGGCTCATTTGAGGGGGTGTAAAGCTTTTAATAATAGCTAGCATTTATATAGCACCTATTATAAGTGAGGCACTGTGCCAAGCACTTTACAAAGATGATCTCATCTGATTCTCCCAATAACCATGGGAGCTAGGTGCTATTATTATCCCCATTTTACAGTTGAGAAAACTGAGGCAAACAGTTAAATGACTTGCCCAAGGTCACACAGCTAGTAACTATATGAAGATATATATTTGATTCTAGGCCCAATGCTCGATCAACTGTGCCACCTAATTGCCTAGGAAAATGAAACAGTGAAGTTCTTTAAGCCAAAAATTCCTTATGAAATGTAACATTAACCCATCCCAAAAATGCCTCTAAGAACCACCACCCCCTAAACATCAAATTCTACCATAAATGACTTAGTACTTTGTGCTAAATGTGGGCTCTCTAGTAACTGCTGGATGGTGGAAGCACTCTGGTGCTGGGCTTGGAGTCAGGAAGACCTGAATTCAAATCCAGCCTCAGACACTTACTAGCTATGTGACCCTGGGCAAATCACTTAACCCTGATTGCCTCAGTTTCCTTATCTATAAAATGACTCAGAGAAGGAAATGGCACACCACTTTTCTTTGCCAAGAAAATACCAAAAGGGGTCATGAAGAGTCCAACATAGCTGAAAAGACTGAAGAACAACAACAAACAAGACCTTGGACAAGTCACTTCACCTCTGTTTGCTTCAGTTTACTCCACTGTAAAATGAGAATAACAAAATCTGGCTTCAGACACTTAACACAAAAACTAGCTGTGGGACCTTGGGCAAGTCACTTAATCCCAACTGCCTTCCAAAAGTAAAATGAAGATAATAATAGTACTGACCTTCTGGAGTTGTGAGGATCAGATAAGATAATAACTATAGAGTACTTAGCACAGAGCCTGGCACATAGTAAGCATTACATACATTTTAGCTATTGCTGTTGTCATGGTTACTAATGTACTTCCATACTCTAAGGGGGGCCAAAGGAAGGCCACACAAGTATATGACATCAGTAAGAGGAGGTAAAAGAAAAGTAAAGCCCAAGTACTGTTAGGAATTTGAGGATGGAGAGGTGATCCTGGTTATTTTCATTATTCTGAGCAGGACTTCTGAACCAAAGCTGACAGGGGAAGATTCTTAGTTCTCTTTGCTAATGCCTTGATAGCACATCCAGTTTGGGAAGTGTGTAGGTGAGAATCGAGGATATTGAACTATTGACTCAAATACCACAGAGAACGAGGTAGTGGAAAGAGATTTACACCTGTGGTCAGGTGACTGGGTTCAAGTCTTGCCTACTGACCTGTGCCTATGAGTAAGTCACTTCACTTCTCTGAGACTCAGCTTCCTGATCTATAAAATGGGTATAACAATCCTTGTACTACCTATTTCACACAGATTGTTGTGAAGAAAACACCCTGTTAACCTTAAAGCACTTATAAGCACTATAATTATAAAGCACATGTGATATTATTAATAGGTGTGCACCCTACTACATTCATTCAGGAACGCATTCATATTCAGACACTTAGTGTCTATTAAATAGAAGTGAAAGTGACTATAGCCAGTTACATGGTGAAGTGGATAGAGTGCTAGGCATCAAGTCTGGAAGACCTGATTTCATATCTGGCCTCATAAACTTACTGGCTGTGAGATCCTGGGTAAGTCACTTAACCCTGTTTGCTTCAGTTTCCTCATCTGGAAAATGAGCTGGAGAAGGAAATGGCCAACTACTCCAGTATCTTTGCCAAGAAAACCCTAAATGGGGTCATGAAGGGTCAGACATGACTGAAACTACTGAACAACAAAATAAGTGATTAATTTTCCTTTTCACTTCTCAGAGAAGTTTTTTTTCCCCTTGTCTTGAATCAGTAGATACAGGAATTTCTAAATTCCCAGCTCTCAACAGTTATTATAATTTGTTGAGTCAGGTAATCAGCAGGACTCTAGACAAAATAAAGGAGAAATGGACAAGAGGTGGTTGGACATCTGGCTATGGTTGAGGGGAAAAATGATTGCTAGTCATCTGTCAGCGGTCTGGCTAAGGAGGAAGAAAGGAGGCAAAGACAGAAGCAGTATATACTAATAAGCAGAACTCTGACTAGGAAACCAGAGAACTGGGAGTTGTTTAGTTCCAGCTTGGCCACTTAAAGGCAGTGTGACCTAGGGTGACCCCATTCTAGGCTTCAGTTCTGTGAAACTGGTACAATCATCTCTTGCCATCTTAATGATCTCATGAAGGTTAAGGGAGGATTGAAAGGGAAATGAGACAACAGACAGGGAAAGTGCTGTATAAAGTAAACAAAATAAAACCCTTACAAATTTAAGATGCTAATAAGTTAGCCAAAAATACTTCCAGGTATGACCAAAGTCCATGATTAGTGGTTTTCTACTTTGGGTTAGATATTAGTTCTTTGCTGATATTTTCTTTTAAAATGCAAATATCTCTGGGAGAGGTAAACTGGGGCAAGTCACTAATTAGTTAGTCACTAACTAAAGCAGTTTGGTAGAAAGAATGCTTGATTTGGACTGATAAAACTTGGTTTTGAATTTTGGCTCCACAGACAAATGGTGCAGTGAATAGAGTGCCCTGAATCAGGAGTAAGGAAGCCCTGAGTTCAAATGTGACCTCAAACATTTCCTAGCTGTGTGACCCTGAGCAAATGTCTTAACTTGTCTGCTGGAGTTTCCTCACTTGTAAAATGAAGACAATAATAGCACCTACTGTAATGCCAAGCAAAGGCGACTTCCCAAGGTTCAAAATACCAGCATAGGTGCTCTCCATTTTATTCAGCGAAAAATTAAGAACAGAGAAGATCAAAATTTAACATCATTCAAAATACAGCATTTACTAAGTGTGATTCAATAATCTCCAAGTACTACCCCCATGTATGATTTAGTCAAGTACTACTCCCCCCCTGGACATTACATTCATTTAATCAATCACAAAGTCCCTCTTCTAAATACTACTCCACCCCTAGGCTGTACATTCATTTAGTCCATCACAAAGCCCCTGTTCTCAAATGGAGATGAGTTTCCAATCATAAGTAAAGTACATTCATTTGTTTAATCACAGAGCACAAAAAAAGTCAAAAGTTCCCCACCCTTGGATCACAATTGAATCTACCCCAGAGTTACAACAAGCTTAAGCACAGCACTTAATACCCAAATGGAGGTCTTTTCTTCATCTTGTCAGGCAAGTTCTCAGCAATCTTTGTTCCTGGGGAGACAAAGCTTAGCAAGGCCACAAGATACATTGCCAGTGTCTTCATTAATTCATTCTCTGTCTGCAGAACAGTCCTAGGACTGCTGAAAACATTAGCAAAACCCTCTTCCAGGATTTCTGTAAACATACAACAAGAAAATCCTTCTTCAGGGCTTCTGAACCAGCAGCAAGGTTCCGAGACCTCTGCAACAACAGCACTGTCCTTCACCAGTGGACAGAATTCACTCTCTGTCTGCAGAACAGTCTCAGTAGCTCTGAACCAACAGCAAGGTTCACAAACCTCTGCAGCAACAGGACTGTCCTTGTAATGGAAATGCAAATTTAAAGATCTTCCCTGCCCCTAGGCTAAAGTGCACCTGGAGCCTGGGGTGGGAGGCTTGTTTTTCAGTTGATACTTTTTGATTGTCCAGTAGGTCCAAAAGGTTGTTACATTCTCTGAGCCAGGAGAAGGCTATATAAGCCCTGATGTGTAGCTTTGTTTTGGGGGGCTCACTTTGAGAAGTGTTCTGTGATTTGATCTGGATTCTGGGAAGCCGTTGTCCAGAGCCCCCCCCGGCTTTGAAAAACCCAGATGTGTAAACCCAGATGTTGACTGGGTATGGATGCAATGGTTGGACAGTTTGGAAATCTGTCTACTTGATCTGTTTCTGTCTTGATAATTCTGCCTGTGTACTTTGAAGTTCGGGGTGCTGACCTTTTCCCCTGAACAAGGTAAACGATATATGTCTGACTGATTAAAGTAAGCTTGTTAACCCATTTTGAGTTGCTTTCCTTTAACAAAGCAGATCTAAGAACCTGTATTGGCAGCAAACCCTGAGGACACTTGGGGTGCTTGCTGCTACAGTCCTTCACCAGTGGACAAATCTGGCAAAACAACATCAAAACAGACAGACAAAGTACCAGCATAACAACCATGTCTCCTTAGTCCTTGGCAGCTCTGGGTGGCAGCTCTCAAAAGTCCTGGGCAATTCAAAGTGGCCCTCAGCAATCCTCTCAGTCTCTCTCTGGCTCCAAAGGTGCTGCTTCCAAAAAGTTCTTCTGCCTCTCTCTTTTCTTGTGTCTCTCTAAATTTACATCATCAGCTCCTCCCAGTTCAGCCCTCTCTTTTCATGTCAACAAGTCCATCCCACAAGTGGGATTCACAAGCTCTGGGTTTTAATACAATCAAACCAAAAACCAAGCCAATACAGGGGGATCTTTAAATTACATTACTATCACACCTACCTTCTGGGGTTGCCCTGAAAATAAAATGAGGTAATGGTTGTAAAGTGATTTGCAAACCTTAAACATACACACACACACACACACACACACACACACACACACACTCACTCACATAATTAGTAGAAGAAAAAATAACCCACTACCTGTGTAAACTTGAGAAAATTGCATCATATGTCTGTCTCAGTTTTCTTATCTATAAAATGGTGGGTAAACCCTCCCAAATAAGATGGGGTACAGTGGGGCTTGGACAAGGTGATCTCAAAGTTCTCTTTCAGCTCTAGGTTTGAATCCCAGCTCTGACCTTTACTAAACTGTGTGCTGCCAAAAGACAAGTTACTTCACCTTTGGAAAGGAGTGATTGAATCCTTGTACTACCCACCTCAAGAGAGTTATGAGGAAAGAAATGGGGAAATTGTGAAGAGCTATAGAAATCTAAGTTACTAATACCCTACTATAGATGAGTTTAAACTCCTGAGAGCCTCCATGTGGAAGAGAAAAAAACCTGAAATCAAGGAGAATGAGAGGGTGGGAGCCCCTAGGACTGTTACCAGAGATGTGGTGTATCAGAAAGAGCACTGAATTTGGAGCCAGAAGTCCTGGGTTCAAGTCTCATCTCTGCTACCTGGAGGATCTCAGGAAGGTGACAACTCATCTGTGCTTCCTTTTCCTTATCTTAAAAGGGGAGGAGGGAAGGAAGGAGGGGAGAGGGGGAGGGGGAGGGAGGGCTGATCACTAGACAAAGCATCTCTAAGACCAAATCCTATAAAAGGCAAGCTTGTGTGCTTTCATAATACTGCCTCCCTCTGGGAAATCTGAGCCATAGCATGGACCAGAGTAGAGGTAAGGAGCTATGGATTTGAGAGAAATTTTCCTAAATAGGTAATCAATAATTCTGTAACTGGCTTAGCTACCCATGGAGGATGGAAAGTTTCTACAGGACTTTCCACAGCAAATAACTTTTTTTCTAATGGCCCCTGGAGGGCGCTGGTACCCTTCAGAAACCATATAGGCAGCATATTTCTCAGTGAGGAAAACTCCCAAACCTGAGAGTCAGTATACTAGGTAGAAACTATGGCTGGCGAAAGGACAGGGGACCTGCAGACTTTGGGGCGGGGCACTGCAGGGAAGGAAGGACCCCAGGAAGTAAGACCTAGAAGCCTTAGCTAGAAGTTTTGGTAACAGATATAAATGCATATTCTCAGGGTTCCTCTCGTCCCTCAACCTTCACCCCAGAAACAGCCTCCCTTTACTGAAAATAAGGAGCTCCTTATCCTAATGAAAGTAGGTTTTGAAATTTAAAAAAAGAAAGCAGTTTTTGAATTAAAGGGGATTTGGGGGGGGAGGCAATGGGGTTAAATGACTTGCCCAGGGTCACACAACTAGTAAATGTCTGAGGCCACATTTGCACTCAGGTCCTCTTGACTCCATGAATTGAATTTTAAAGTAATTAAGGAAAACTAAGAGGCAGAAGTAAGGAGAGTTTGTCAAAAGCAGCACTGGAATCTGGGTCTTCATGGCCAGCCCTTTATCCACTATACCACACTGTCTGAGTCATTGCTATCTAAAGAGTTGGTACATATATGCTCTCGCTCTCTCTACCTCTCTCTTTCTCTTTATATCTACCTCTCTCCATATACACACACATATGTATTATGTGTATATATGATGTGATATGTGTGTATGTATATAACATATACATATGCACAGGCACATATGTTTAATATCACGGTTGCTGGGAGGAAATAGCTTAGCATAAATTGTAATAGAAATGGAAGTTATTAATTCCTACGCATAGATGAGTTTAGACTCAAACTCCCACCCCTCTCTCTTTGGAATCAAGAAATGCCTGAAAGCAAGGAAAGCGTGTGTATGTGTGTTGGGGACCGTCTAGGGATGTAGATATCTAGCACATAGAGATAAGAGACATATTTACATGTAGACACACATGTATGCATGGGCACAATGTAAATATGTAATGTATTCTCTGATACTTTTACACAGATACATGTATAGACATGTTTACACAGAAACACAAAGGCTCATCCATAGGTTGATACCTCAACACAAATACACTAACACAAACTGACCGTAGCACAGTGCCTAGCACAAAGGAGATGCTTGACAAACATTTATTGGTTGATTGAATAAGGATCTCCAAGATTTGGCTTTTTCCAGTAGGTGGACCACAGGATACTCTAGCAATGCCCCCAGGGTCCTCCTAGCCAGTCTAACTTAACCACAACTCCCTCCTGAGTCTCCTCCAACACTTCTCCTTTCCCCTTTCTGACCTATCTCCATCCTCCTCAGCAAACTAGGGCTGGAGAAGTTGTTGTTGGGGTTTTTTTTAAGTCTTTCAGTAGATTAGTTCCAGGTACAAAAGTACCCTGGGCCCCAGTTTTATGAACTCCAGCCCTGGAATCAGCTCGTCAGTCCCTCCTCCCTCTGCTTTATAGTCACACACATCCTGGTACAGGCCTCAAAGTGGAGGGGAAATGCCTTTGTCTGAGACTTCATAACCTTCCAATATTTCCCTATAACCTAGGCCTTTGCCACCTCCAATGCCACATACACTTAGTTTCCAGGTGACAAGGTTAATTAAGGCTGAGCTCCCGAGTGTGAATATAATATAATAAAAGCCTTGTTCTCTTGCGTCTGATCCTCAACTTGGTCTAGAACACCACAGAACTGACTGAACTCAGAGAGACTTTTAAGTTTTCCTGTGCCTTCTCCTCCAAGCCTATATTATACCACTTATTAAAAAGGGCCATTTTCCTTCAACAAAATATTTATAGTTGGGGATAGAGCAAGATAGAGTTTGAAAGAGTTCATTATTCATAGTCTTCCTGAAGACTTTGTCACAAATGGATTTGTCTTCCAACTCCAGCATTTCATAGAGCCATGGGGTATCAGAGATGGAGAAGTCTTTGGGGAGGGACTATCTAATTCCAGAGTCAGCAAAATACTGTCCAAGGGCCAAATCTGATCCGCTGCTTGCTTTTATAGTTTGTCGATTTTCAAATGCAATAAGACTTTATTTTAAAATGTAAAAACAAGAAACATTCCTAACTCACTGGCCATACAAAAACAGGAGACAGGCATAGTCTGCCAACCCCTGACTATTCCAATGCACTCATTCCATAGTGAGGGAAAGAGCCTTTTCCCATGGCCACACGACATGTAAGAGGCAGAGACAGGGCTAAAGACTAGATTTTCTGATTCTCAGGTATGGCTCTAAAACCCACTGCTTAGCCTGAAGCTACTCCAACATACTTGACTGTCTTATCTCATACATTCCCCTTCTCACAAGCTATCATTCTAGCCAAATTAGAACTTCCCAGTTAATCAATTAACCAATCAACAAGCATTTATTAAGTCCCTCCTATGTGCTAGGCACAAAAGACAAAAAACAAAGACAAAAGTTAAGCAGTCCCTGCCCACAAGGAGCTTACATTCTATCAGGGGGCAAAATATGTATAAACATAGATAGATGTAAAATATAAGCATACAACTGGCTTTTGCCTTATCCACAAAAGCAAGACTGTAGGAACTTAGGAAATACTGGGTGAGGTGCCCATGCAATAGACAGATTCCTCCACATCCCCCACACAAAGGTTTCTGTGGCCATCCTTCCATGGAAGGCAGGTTGCATACAAAATCAATACAAGATAATTTGGAATGGGGGTGGAGAGAGTGCTAGGAGCTGAGAAAACAGGAAAGACTTCAAAAGGAAGGTTTCACTTAGGCTGAGTTTTGAAGGAAGCTAGTGATTCTGAGAGGCAGAGATGAGGAAGGCATGCAACCCAGGTATAGGGAACAACCAGCGCCAATGTGCAAAGAGAGGAAATAGAGTATAGTAGTATCCAAGGAGTAAGTAACAGGACTGGTTTGATGCCAAGTGCATGGAAGAGAGTCACATATAAGAAAATCAGGTTGGGGCCAGGTTGTAAAGGGCTTTCAGTGCTAATCAGAGGAGTTTGCATTTGACCCTAGCAGTATTAAAGAACCAATAAAATTAATGTAGAAGGGAATGACATGGTCAGATCTATACTTTAGGAAAATCACTTAGGCAGCTATGTGGAGGGAGCATTGGATAGGAGAGACACTGGAGACAGTGAGACTTTTTAGGAGACACTGGCACTTGTCCAGGTCATAGGTTATGAGGGCTGGGCTTGAACTAGAGTGGTGGCTGTGTGAGCAGAGAAGGGAACAGGTGTGATGTAGGGTAGTGAGGAAAATGACATTTGGCAAATTTTTATCATATACTTGAGATGAGGGAGAGGGAGGAGTTGAGGATGGCATGAAAGTTTCAAACCTAGGTGACTAAAGGGGCAGAAATAGGGAACTTTGAAATGGGAATGTGTGAGTGGTGGTAGGGGACAGGGAGAGATAATGAGTTCTCTTTTGAAAATATTGAGTTGGTCCATCCTAGAGAATAATTAGGAACTGTGCCCAAAGGACTATAAAACCATGCATACCTTTTGACCCAGCAATACCACTACTAGGTCTGTATCCCAAAGAGAGAAAAACAAAAAGGGAAAGGATCTACATATACAAAAATATTTATAGTGACTATTTTTTTGTGGTGGCAAAGAATTGGAAATCGAGGGGATGGCCATCAACTGGGGAAAGATTGAACAAGCTGTGATATGATTGTGGAGGAATATTATTGTGCTATAAGAAATGATGAACATGCTTAACACCAATTGCCCTGCCTTCCCCCCTCCAAAAAGCAAAAAAAAAAAAAATGAACAGGGTGGTTTCAGAAAAACCTGGAAAGACTTAACATGAGCTGGTGCAAAGTGAAATGAGTGAACCAGGAGAACATTTTACACAGTAACAGCAATATTGTACAATGATCAACTGTGAATGACTTAGCTATTATCAGCAATACAGTGATCCAAGACAACTTTGAAGAACTTATCATGAAAAATGCTATCCATCTTCAGAGAAAGAACTGATGGAGTCTGAATACAGATTGAAGCATGCATTTTTTTTTACTTTATTTTTCTGGGGGGGGGGTTTGTCTGTTTTCTTTCAAAACATAACTAATATGGAAATATGTTTTATATGACCACATATGTATACCTATATCAAATTGCTTCTCAATGAAGAGTGAAGGGAGGGAAAAAGAGAATTTAGAACTCAAAATTTTTTTTAATGTTAAAAATTGGGAGAAGACTTCAGGAGAGTGAATCACAGGCAGCTGTGGTGGTTTCCAGGCTTCTCAAACCATAAACGCCAAAGAGCAAGTAAAAGGTCAGTGTGAAACTCTGCTAGAAGAGGGGGTCAGAAGAGTGCTGTTGGGCCCCTGCCCCCAGGGAGAGAAGTGGAGGAGGCATGGTGGCCCTGGCTACTACATTATGGCTTCCTCCAGAGCTTCTGACCTGCAGATTGTAGGGGGACCAAGTGACCATTCAGAGGATAATTACTCTTGCTTTGATCTGCTTGGATCTGGATCACTGTCTTGGGTGGAGGTCCTGGGGTGTGTGACCAGTGGGCCAGACCTTGTGGCGGCTGAAGAGAGGCCACCCTCCTAATAGCTCTGGTGCTGCAAAAATCCCAGTGATTTGGGACAAAGCTCTCTCCATTCTGAAAGTAGAGTTCTACTGTGGCAAAGAGTTCAAAAGTCAAGTAATTAACTGGCAACATGAACAAGCAGAGGAAATGTAATCCTACTATAGATTCCTTTTTCAGGGACAAAAAGGAGCAAAGCATGGAAAAGGAGGAAAATAATGAAGTCAGAACACCTGCATCAAAATCTCCCAAAAAGGGGTAGCTAGGTGGTGCAGTGACTAGAGCACCGGCCCTGGAGTCAGGAGGACCTGAGTTCAAATCCGTCCTCAGACACTTAAAACTTACTAGCCATGTGACCTTGGGCAAATCACTTAATCCCAATTGCCCCCCCCCAAGTCCCCCCCAAAATATGAATTGGTTATAGGCCATGGAGGAGCTCAGAAAGGATTTTGAAAACCAAATAAGAGAAGTGGAGGAAAAATTGGGAAGAGAAATGAGAATGATGCAAGAAAATCAAGCAAAGCAAAGGCAACAGCCTGACTGAAGAAAATAACAACTTAAAAAATAGACTAATTCAAATGGCAAAAGAAGCCCAAAAAGCCAATGAGAACAATGCCTTAAAAAACAAAATTTGCCAGATGGAAAAGGAATTTCAAAAACTCACTGAAGAGAATAATTTCTTTCAAAATTAGATTGGAGCAAGTGGAAGCTAATGACTTTATGAGAAATCAAGATACTATTAAACAGATCCAAACAAATGAAAAAATAGAAGTCAATGTGAAATATCTCATTGGAAAAACCACTAACCTAGAAAATAGATCCAGGAGAGATAATTTAAAAAATTATTGGACTACCTGAAAGCCATGATCAAAAAAAGAGCCTAGACAACATCTTTCAAGAAAATTTTCAAGCAAAATTGCCCTGATATTCTAGAACCAGAGGGCAAAATAGAAATTGAAAGAATTCACCAATCACCTCTTAGAAAAGATCCCAAAAAGAAAACTCCTAGAAATATTATAGCCAAATTCCAGAGTTCCCAGGTCAAGGAGAAAATACTGCAAGCAGTCAGGAAGAAATAATTTGAGTATTGTGGAAATACAATCAGGATAACACAAGACTTAGCAGCTTATTCCTTAAGGAATTGAAAGGTTTGGAATATGATATTCCAGAGTCAAAGGAGCTAGGATTAAAACCAAGAATTACCTACCCAGCAAAATTGAGTGTAGTGTTACAGGAGAAAATATGGTTATTCAATGACATAGAGAATTTTCAAGCATTCTTGATGAAAAAACCAGAGCTGAACAGAAAATTTGGCTTTCAAATACAAGAGGCAAGAGAAGCATGAGACGGTAAACAGGAAAAAGAAATCATAAGTAACTTATTAAAGTTGAACTGTTTACATTCCTACATGAAAAAACAGTAATTGTAACTCATAAGACTTTTCTTAATATGAGGATAGTTGAAGGGAATATATGTGTATATTTATGTATACATACATACATATGTATAGGAGGGTGTAGGTGTCTATAAATATATATGTATATATGTGAGTGGGGCATATGTATGTTCCTGTATACATAGACAGAGTGCACAAGATGAGTTTAATATGAAGGGATGATATCTAAAAAATAAAATTAAGAGGTGAGAGGAATTTATTGGGAGGAGAAAAGAGGAGGTAGAATAGGGTAAATTATTTCATATAAAAGAGGCAAGAGAAAACTGTTACAATGGAGGGGAAGAACAAGAAGGTGAAAGGGAATGGAACAACCTTATTGTCATTGAATTTGGCTTAAGGAGGGAATAACATACACACTCAATTGGGTATCTTACTCTACAAGAAAATAAGGGGATAGGGGATAGAAGGGGAGATCTATCATAAGACTTTTCTCAGTATGAGGACAGTTGAAGAGAATATATGTATACATACTTATATATATATATATGTATGTATGTATAGGAGGGTGTAGGTGTGTATAAATAAATATGTGAGGGTGTGCATATGTATGTACATGTATATATAGACAGAGGGCACAGGATGAGTTGAATATGAAGGGATTATATCTAAAAAAAATAGAATTAAGAGGTAAGAGAGGAATATATTGGGAGAAGGAAGGAGAAAGGGAGAGATAAATTAGGGTAAATTATCTCATATAAAAGAGGAAAGAGAAAACTGTTACAATGGAGGGGAAGAGCAGGAAGGTGAAAGGGAATGGGACAACCTTACTCTCATTGAATTTGGATTAAGAAGGGAATAACATACACATTCAATTGGATGTCTTACCCTACAGGAAAATAGGGGGGAAGGGGATAAGAGGGGGGATGATAGAAGGGAGGGAAGATTAGGGGAGAGGGTAGTTGGAAGCAAATACTTTTGAAAAGGGACAGGGTCAAAGGAGAAAATGTAATAAGTGGGGTGTGGGATAGGATGGAGGGAAATATAGTTAGTCTTTCACAATATACCTACTATGGAAATGTTTTGCATAATGTTTTACACATGTACAAGCTATATAGAATTGCTTATTTTTCCAGTGGGGGTGGATGAGGAGGGAAGAAGGGAAAAAATCTGGAGCTCAAAGTTTTAAAAACAAATGTGTAGGGGTGGCCAGGTAGCACAGCAAGTAAGAGCACCAGCCCCAGAGTCGGGATGACCTGGGATCGAATCCGGGCTCAGACACTTAGCACCCACCCAGAAACACCTGGCCGTGTAACCTTGAGCAAGTTACTTAACCCCAATTGCTTTAAAAAAAAGTGTATTAAATGTTAAAAATTGTTTTTATATGCAATTGGGGAAAATAAAATACTAAATAAATAATTTTTTTTAAGGAGAAAATATTGAGTTTAAAATACCTGGAAGACACATACACTCAGAAAAGTCCAAAAGGTGATGCAGGTTTGGAGCATAGGAGAGAAACTAGGTCTATTGTGCTCTACCCAGTTCTTGTCCTGTACTTTCCTTTCTCTGCTTTTGCTCATGCTGTCCTCATTCCTAGGATGGATTTCCCTTAACTCGGGGGTTCTGAACCTGGAGTCCATAAAGAATTTTCCTTTTTAATTATATTTCAACATAATCAGTTTCCTTTGTAATCCTATGCATTTTCTTTTGTGCATTTAAAAGCATTATCCTGTGTAGGGATCCATAGGCTTCCCTGGACTGCCCAATGAGTCCATGACACAGAAAAGGTTAAGAACCCTTGACTTTCCTCATCATTTGTTTTTTGGTGGGGAGGAGAAGTTGTATTGTAATTCTCTCTTCCCTCCCCCTTTAAGACCTAAGTCAGATGCTAAATCCTCTGTGAATTCTTCCCTTATGCTCTTCCTCCTCTAGCTGAGACCATTTTCCCCTCTAAAAACTTCTCATGGAATTTTTGCTTACTGTCCTTTGTCCTTGGCTCATACTTAAGATAGGTTCCTTCTCCCATCCTCCTTTGTTCCATTAGACTATAAGCCTCAAGGGCTGGGGCTCTGTGTACTTTTTTATTTTTGAATTCCCCACAATTGCTAGTAGGTTTTTGTATTTGACAAGTTATTCTCTCAATATTTCAGTGACTGGTGATTTCAGCTGTGGGGGGGAATGCCCAGGGGTATCCAGGCAGTCAGTTGAGCTGATTGTTAAATTTTTCTGTATGAGCATTTACAGCTCAGAAATCAGCAAATGCTACAAATAAGGCTTGATCTATTGTTTTGTTGACTGTCCAGAGTTAAGAAAGTGATGGATAAAATGTTTAAAATATGTAGATTTAACTTAAAGTGTCACATTTTTCAAAGAGCTGCTTGTTAGACATTTACTAGCACATTGTTGGGTGCTGCATTCACCATTGCAAATCCTAACTCTTCCATGGCATAATAAGAGGTAATTGCACATTACTGTGACCAAAAAATTCATCACCCTATGGACAGTTTGGTGGTTCGGAACTTTGCTAGGCTGCCCCATGTACAGCTCATTGGGCAATATTGTACTCAAGGCCTTTCCAGCTTCTTTGGGCCTGCCAGAGCTGGCTATTGCCCTTGAGGGTCACCTCCATGATGACATTTCTGAGTAAGACTTTAGTGGAAGCACTTAAGAAATGTTTATTAATGAACTCCCCATGTTCCATTATCTAGGTTCTGAATTTCCTTTCTCAACTCCCTCGACTAAGCAGCCAGGCAGTGTAAACCTTATAGACAGTTAATCACCCTCCTCCCTCCTACATTTTTTTGCTTCTCTACATTTTAACAGCTAAAATAACAAGCATTAGACCTAGCCACAGCTGCAGAATCCTTTCTAGTCCCTGGTCTGGGCCCTGAGAAGTAATAGGACCTGAAGAGAAGAAATTCAATACCTCAGACCATTTCATCCCAGGCCAATTTCCGGGCCTGCCTCTGGGGACCCCAGCCCAGAGGCAAAGGAAATCAGTGTGTCATTCAGACTTTAACCCTTTGCCGTGGCTAGGAGGTCCAAGGTAAGCTCAGCTTACCCCAGCTATTCACACAAAGGAGATTTCTCCATGGGGGCCCCACGACAGGAACTCATCCTTTTGTCTTGGAGCCAGGAGGGAGGGGAAACCTTTTCCAACTGACAGCTATCCCCTCTACCTGGGGATCCTGCCAGTGCCCCAAACTTGACATGCCCCAGATGGAATTAATTATCTTTCCTCCCTTAAACTTGTGCCCTCCTCTCCATCTCCTGGTCCTTCTACCTCCCAGTCACCCAAGCAGGCAATTAGAATTTAGGTTAGACTCTTCCCTTTCCTTAAACTCCCACATACTACCAGAATCTTAATAATTCTGCTTCCTCAGTATCTTAACCTTTCTTCTTCCACTGCTACCACCCAATTTCAGGCCTTCCGTGCCTCTCTCCCAATAGTCTATTGGTCTCACCATCAGTTTCTCCTCTCATTCCTCCTACACAGCTTGACCAAGATTAGCCTGCTCCAGTGACCACCTTCTTTGCTCATTGAGCTTCAATGACTCCAAACTGACTACTAAGGCAATTCCAAAGTCCTTAGCAGGACACAATCTGGCTCTATCTTACTTTTCCAGCCTTATCTCCTGCTATTCCCCTTTATATATTTTGTTCAGTCATTGTTTTTTTCAGTCATGCCTCTTTGTGACCCCATTTTGGGTTTTTCGTTTTTGTTTTTTGCAAAATAGTTTGGAATAGTTTGCCATTTCCTTCTCATTTTCCAAATGAGGAAACTGAGGCAAACAGGGTTGAGTTACTTACCCAGGGTAGTACAGCTACTAAGTATCTGAGGTCAGATTTGAACTCATGAAGATGAGTCTTCCTGACTCCAAGTCTGGCTCTCTAGGCATCTAGAGGATGTAGTGGATAAAGCAAAGCACCAGGCCTGGAATCAGGAAGACCTGAGTTCAAATTCAAATTCGCCCTCAGCCAATTACTAGTGTATGACCCTGGGTAAGTCATTTAACCCTGTTTCCCTCAATTTCTTCATCTGTAAAATGAGCTGGAGAAGGAAATGGCAAACCACTCCAGTGTCTCTGCCAAGAAAATCCCAAAAGGGGTCATGAAGAGTCGGGTGTGACAGAAAACTAAACAATGCAGAGCTGCCCCTTACCTAGTCTATACTTCAGCTAAACTGGATTGTTCACTGTTCCCCCAAATAGCCTGTGTTTTCTAACCTCTGTGATTCTACTCAGTCCACTCCTGGAATGTCTTCTCCTGACCCCTTTCTAGCTACTGGACATCTCAAATGCTACCACCTCCTAAAATTAGTCCACCTCAAATGCTACCTCCAATGCCTCCTAAAAACTTTCCCTTATCTCTTCTAGGCAGACATGCATGCTCCCTCCTTTCTCCTTCCTCAGTGCCTTGTTTGCACCTTTCATGAATTTATTACATTTTATTTTGCATTATAATTATGTGAATGTAGGAGGCATTTCCTGGATGCTAGTGCCTTTCCTTTGAGATAACCTCCCCTCTGCTCTGTATAGATCTTGTTTGCATATAGTTGTTTGCATGCTGTCTCCCTCCTTAGAATGTAAGCTTGTTGAGGGCAGGGACTGCTAACACCTTTCTTTGTATGTCAAGAGCTTTGCACAGCATCTGGCATATAGTAAAGTGCTTAACAATGCTTGCTGACTGACAGACATATATATTCATGTCTTCTCTCTCCTACTGAGTGCAAGGACTGTGCCTTATTCATCATTCACTCCCCAATAGGATTGCCCAATCAATAAAGCCTTTATTAAATACCTATGATGGAATCGGAGACAAAAACAAAATATTCCCTGTCCTTGAAGATTTTACATTCTCTCAGGGAAAACAAGATGTTCACATATAAGTGAATATAAAATAGCTTTTTGGGGGTGTGGGGAACTCCCAACGAAGAAATTCTTTTTTCATCAAGGCAGATCTCTATACTCTCCAACTTAGGGTGGGGTGGGAGGGGTGTCTCCTGGACTCTCCCAATACACACACACACACACACACACACACACACATTCACAGGAACCCAACTCCTCCTGATGCTGGCACCCTACCTTTTATAACATGCCACCTCTCAAATATCCAGCACATAAAAGACAATACAAGTTAAATTTTCAGGAATGGGGAAAGGAAAACACTGGTAACTGTGGGAATCAGAAAATGCATGAGCTATACTTTGAAGGAAGTTAAAAGGTAGAGGTGAGGACAAGGACCTTAAACCACCTTGCCTTATCCCCTCATTTCACAATGCTGAAGCACAGAGAGGGAAAGGGACTTAGCTAAAATCAGTCACAAAGAATATTAGTGGCAAAGTCAGATCTAGAGTCTAGGAGCTCCCGGGTTGGCTTTTTTCCCATAGCAACTCCCCCACTGGCCAGGAAGCTCTCCAGCCCAACTAAAGTAGGGGGAGGAAGGGAATGCAAGGGGGAAGAAACCACATTCATCAAGGGTCCCGTCTGCTTTTTATGAAACAAGACTTCCCAGACTGCTCACACTCCTCAGATCCCGTAAACAATCCTGACTTTGCAAATCTAAGCCAGAAGAAGACAGATGCTTTCTAGTGTTAATGACCAATAAATCAGTCCCTCCATCCATAGAGAAAGATAGGAGTGGTGGATGGGCAAGTTATTTGTGTTTAGTGCCTGGCTAAGTACCTTTCCTTTCAGGAAGTAAGAAACTATGCTAATTGCTATCTTCTCATTCCTGCTCTCACTTCCACTCTACCTCCCTCAGGGAGCTGGGAAGAGGGTTCCAGGTGAACTGCCAGAGATTTCCTTTAATCCTTTCTCCTCCTGATTTCTGACATTGGCTTCATAGAATCTCAGAATAAGAAGTTTGTCTAATTCAACCCATGACAGAGGAGCAATTGCCTCTACAATGTACCATCAAGAAAGTGGTCCCACTTTGGAAACATCTCTGGTGAGGAAGGAATGTTCATTACTTCCTAATGAGCTCTCCCTTCTCTGCCTTCTCCTTCTGGACAGCTCTCAATTTTAAGAAGATTTTTCTTCTACAAAGCTTACATATGTTCTTTTTATAACTTTTCATTGTTCCTAGTTCTGTCCTCTGGATCTAAACAGAAAGCTTTGAATCCAGCTCTTCAAATACTTAGGGTCCTAGGATCTCTAGATCCTTAGAGATAATCTAGTCCAAACCCTTCATTTTGAAAGGAAAGGAAATGACTTGCCCAAGATCAATATTTGTAGGTTCTCTGACTCCAAATCCAGTGTCTTTTCCACTCTGTGATGCTGCCTTTTGCTTTCCTTAGGTCTTCCCTTCTGTAAGCTCCACATATTCAGTTCTCTTCTAGTGTGAATTCCAGTTCTCTCACCATCCTTGTACCCTCCCTTCTCTTCTTGAATTTTCCAATATCACTCCTAAAATGTGATACCTAGAATAGGCCATAGTCCTGCCAAAAGGCAGATCTTCTCCTTCTGTGGGAGGTCAGAAGGAGAGGGATCCCTTGTCTCTGTAGCCCTCCAGGACTCAGAAAATCCCATTTATCCAGATTGACCCTAAGCTTTGGGAACCACCCCAACCTCTCCCCAAAATATATCAGTTTTCTTAGCCCTACTAGTTCTCAATATCCCCTGTCCTCTTCCTCTCACCCCACTTATGGTCAGATCACCCATATTCAATGGATAGTGGAGATTTTAGTTCCCAGACTCACCCCTTAATGCTCAGTAGAAATCTCTGATTCATCAGTGTGCAACTATTGACTTACTAAGGGACCCACTCACTTAACCCTTCAAGGCCTCAGTTCATTCACCAGCAAAATAGGGAGAATGAAATCATCCCCAATTCCAATGGGTTTCAGGATGAATGAGGCAGGCCATATAGTCAACTTTCAGTTAAGAAAGATAAAACAGGCCCATTTGTGCATTATTGGGGCTCTTTTTTCTTCTCTTCTATCCTTTCCTCTTAGCTAAATCACCACTGACCCAGAATGAGAAGGGAGATCAGAAAGAGATCCCCTTTACTGGAAGCTCTGGACAAGGCTTGGTGGAAGAGAAGGTTAAAACTATAGCCTGTTCTCAATTATCTGCCTGTGGATTCGCCTTTATTCATTGAAAACTTAACTTGCCCAACCTTTCCCCTAAAACACTTCTGCCTTCTTCCCTCTTGCATACTCATCCTGTGCATGCAGGTTCACTCTTCTGAACTAAGCCAGAAGCAGGGAGGAAAAGTCCAAAAACATTTTAATACATTCCAAGGAGTTATTTGAAAATTCTGTATATTAATGTCACTTTCCTTCACACAGATAATTAGAATTTATTTTATTGGACGAACTAAAGTTTGGGAGGGATAACTTGAATGAATTTACTCTCTATAACCTTCCTTGGTCTCATTTTCCTCATGTGTAATCTGGGAGGATTGGGGCAGCTGGGTGGTGCAGTGGATTGAATGCTAGGGCCTTATCTTCCTGAGTTCAAATCTGGCCTCAGTCACTTACTAGCTGTGAGACCCTGGGCAAGTCACTTAACCTTGTTTGCCTTAGTTTCCTTATCTGTAAAATGAGCTGGAAAAGGAAATGGCAAACCACTCCAGTATCTTTGCTAAGAAACCCCCAATGGGGTCACAAAGAGTTGGACACGACTGAACAACAAAAATCTAAGATCATTATTAGACTAGATAAACTCTTGCTTTCAATACTATCATGTATTCTTATGGTGCTTTGAGATTTATAAGCTATAACCTCCCCCCCAAGAGTACTCCCCATGTAGGTATTACAAACATTATTATCAACCATTTTACCTTATTGCTCAGAGGGATAAGATGAGTTGCCTAAACTCATATAGCTAATGTCAGAACTGTAATTCAAATCCATACGTCCTGACTCCAAGTTCATGTTCTTACCACCACAAATTAGCTGTGGGTTTTATTCATCTGAGCTATCCTTTCTAGGACCATGGTTAATTCAGGGTGAATTGACTGTTCCCACAAATGAATTTGATCATCTTGGAGGAGAAGATTGAGTGCCAGAGATTAAGGCAAAGATATGAGCAAAGACCCATTTCAAGGCAGGAAAATGAGGACTTCTTGAAGCCAGAGACTGGTCCCAGAAGGCTCTGATGTTAGGACAGGAGACAGGAGAAGACAAAATACTTTCCTTTTAAGTACTCAAAAGAACCTAATTAAGCCCACAGTCCTTGGGCCAGAGCTATAAAGTCACCTGGAAAGGTATCCTAGGGCCTATTTGATGCCATGGGCCAAATTGAGATCACTTAACCATATCAAAATGGGAAGTAGGTTTGGATGACTTCCCAGAGCTGGTCGAGGCCAGTCCCTGTCCTTTGGAGACCAAGACCCTTGTGAATGTATCCTCAGGGACTCAGGCCCCTGTTATTCCCTTCCCTTCAGGAAAAGACCCCCAGGGAAGGAGTACCCCTCCCAGGCTCCCCTGGGGCACATGTCTTCTGCTGCAGCCTGAGTGGGAGCCATGATGGTGAATGTCAGAAACTCACCCACTTCCCTTGGGGGCTGCTCAACAGGTCATCTATGATGTCATAATAAGGATAGGCATGGGTATTGGGTGGAGATGGCAACTCTCCACATTACAGTCACAATGGACTTACTAGGCACAAAGGTATGGACTGGAGAGACAGATGCAGAAAGACAAATGCTGTCTCTTGGTTCTGAGTGCCTGGTAAAGCCTACTAGGACATCCTTAGCCATACTGGCTTCTATACCTAAAGGCTAACAGCACCATGGGCTTCCTAATGACCTGTCTTTTCAGGTACGTGGTTGAGCGGATAGTTGGACAAAAAGGAGGACACAATGATTGAAAGCCAATGATACATAACAGCCACAGGCAACTGAAGGGTAATGTCTATGTGCTAGAGCCCAGGGAGAGGGCAGACCAAGCTTTCTATGGCTTCCTCTCTTGCTCAGGGGTTCTTTGGGTGGGAGGGGGCATCATCTTCTCTTACCGTGGTGGGGCAGGCTCACGGGTACTCCCTCCAGGGGCAGGCTCTATGATGTTTCACATGTTGCCAGCTGATGGTCATCCCCACCCTCCTGGAGGCCAGCTGCCACGTCCATCAGGACCTGCCTGTCACAGAGGTCATGCCTTGTGAAGTCACAAAGCTGGCCATTCACCCCTATGGAGTGGGAAAAGGGTCCCCAAGTGGAGGGAAGGCTTCCTGTTACACTCAGTGCTGAACAAGGAAGCCATTGAGGACCCTGGTAACCAGATAAAGCCCCTCTAAGCCCTCAGAGGAACCAAGGACTGCTCTGTCTCTCCCTAGGATACTTTCTTAGGTCAAAATAATGCATGCTTGGCAAGTTAAGGAGTAAGGCAGGCTGAAGAGCATGAAGGAAGTTTCAAAGTTCCTTTGAAACAATGGGGAAAGTTATACTTGACCTAGTAATTTCCACTGGATTGATGCACTGTTCCTAAAGATGTATAGAATCTTAACATTGGAGGGAACCTCAGAGGTTCTAATTCAACCTACACTGATCAGGAATCCCATATATATATATATATATATATATATATATATATATATATATATATATATATATATAGACAGTTATTCATCCAATTTCTGTTTGAAGACAACTTACGGGGGATAGGGAACTAACTTATTACTTCCTAAGTCAACCTAGTCTATTTCCAGACAGCTCTTAACTGTTAGGAAATATTTTCTTACTTTGAGGTAAAATAGGTCTTTCTATAAATTCCATCCTGCTCCTAGTTGTGTCTTTTGGGATCAAGTAGGGTGAGCCTTCTTACTCTTTATAGGACAGTCCTTAAAATCTTTGAAGACATTAATTATATTCCTCCTGAGTCTCCTCTTCTCCATACTCTCATCCCCCTTTCCTTGAACTGTCTCATATAGTATGGACTCAAGGTTCACTGTTAGCCTGGTCAACCTCCCTTGGAGGCAGTCCAAACTCCTCTTCCTAGTTTGTTGGCCTACAGTGGGCTTTGGGGCAATATGGCTTCTCTTTCTCCTTCTGTTCTTCATCCAATAAGCTGCCATTAACTTCTATAGCCCTTAGCCCTAGTGTCATCAGCCTTCTACATACTCTTAAGTACCATTTATTGGGAGAGAATGAAAAAGGGAATTAGATTGTAGGATTTAGATCCACAAAGAACCTTAGAGAACACCTTCAATCCTTTCATTTTTTTCATGATTTTTAAAAAAGTATTGATTCTGATAGCTGTTTATATAACATAGACATTATTCAATGTATCTCCCTCCTTCCCCCAACAAAACTATCTCTCTATAATTAAGAAAAAATTAATTACAGGGGCAGCCAGGTAGTACAGAGAGTAAGAGCACCAGCCCCAGTGTCGGGATGACCTGGGGATCGAATCCAGGCTCAGACACTTAGCACCCACCCAGAAACACCTGGCTGTGTAACCTTGAGCAAGTTACTTAACCCCAATTGCTTAGGGGTGGCCAGGTGGCTCAGCGAGTAACAGCACCAGCCCCAGTGTTGGGGTGACCTGGGGATCAAATCTGGGCTCAAATACTTAGTGCCATACCCAGAAATAACTGGCTGTGTAACCTTGAGCAAGTTACTTAACCCCAACTGCTTTAAAAAAAATAATTACAGTCAAGCAACAGTATCTACATCTTGCAATATACTTCTCCCCCCCACCAACACATTTTCTCTATAGAGAGGTGGGAAGTGTGTTTCTTTATCTGTTCTCTGGGATCATTCATCATAGCATTTAATCTGAGTTGAGTTGCCTTTTTAGAAGTTTTTATTTTTTTATTCTGAACTTAACAAACACCAAAAAAAGAAAGTATTTTCATATACAAAGTAGAACATAAAAATGATGGTATATGAAACTGTAAATATCTATTCTGTACAGCTTGCTATTCTAAAAAAATATATACATAATAAACTCAACATGTTTTTCAAAGCTGTCTTCTCCCTGTTTGTCTGTTTCCTTCTGAATTTCCTTCTGTTTTTGCCATGTATAAAAAAAATCTTTCAATGTCCTTCTTTTGAGGGAAGGGCATCTCTAGTGCTAGCCCCTCCTCCTCAAATATCATTGATGAAAAAAGTGTAATATTTAAGCATAATCAAGCAAAATAAATTTGCACAACATCCATATCTGAAAATGTTTGACTCTTTCTGCACCTTCTATAAATCATTTCCTCCCTCCTTCCATTTTGGGGCATTCACTGAGACTTGTTGACAATGAGCCCCTAGTCACTCTTTCCAATACTAGTTGTACTTTCACTAATAACCTTCAACCTCAGTTGAGATGAAGATGTTAGAATGCTCCTTGTTCCCCATTGCTACTTTCTCCTTCTAGGTTGTATTTTTGGATCTATTGGTTGTATTTTCTCAATCTATAAATTATAGCTATAGGATCTATAATACTTCTTTTCTTTTTTTAATATTTTGGCTATTTTATTAGTTTTAATTTATTTTTTAAAATATCTTATTTTTTCTAATTGCTTTTTTTTTTTACAATTTTTAACATTTGTTTTTTAAAGAAAAATTGAGTTCCAAATTCTCTCTCTCCTTCCCTAATACAGTAAGAAATTTCATATAGATTATACATAAGCAATCATGCAAAACATTTCCATCTTAGTCATGTTGTGCAAGAAAGCACAGATCAAAAAAAAAACCATGAAAAAATTAAAGGAAGTGAAAAATAGTATGCTTTGATCTGCATTTAGACTCCATCAGTTCTTTCTCTGGAGATTTTCCATAATGAGTCCTTTGAAATTGTCTTGGACCATTGTATTCCTGAGAATAGATAAGTCATTCTCAGTTGATTATCATACATTATTGCTATTAGTATATACAATGTTCTCTTGGTTCTGCTTACTTCACTCTGCATCAGTTCATACAAGTCTTTCCAGATTTTTCTGAAATCAAACTTCCTGTCATTTCTTATATTACAATAATATTCCATTACAACCATACACTACAACTTGCTTAGGCATTAACCAATTGATGGACAATCCCTGAATTTCCAATTCTTTACCACCACAAAAACAGCTGCTATAAACATTTTAATAATTCTTTAACATACTTGCCATCTGCTTTGACCTGATTATTACTGACTCCCACATCTTAGGCTCAGTAGGTTCTAGGTAATATTTTCCTTTCCTATTTCTAGTACATGGGTTGAAAGACAGAGCTAATGATAACCACCTCCATCTTTGTAATTGAGAAAAAAAAAGGACAAAACATGTTCTTAGAATAATTGCTATGACTTAATTAATATTTCATGGAATGAATATTCTCTGACTTCACTCTCCCAGAGGTAGGCCTACTACATCTTCCCCTCAGGGTGCAAACATTTCCCTGAAGGGCTTGAGGTTGTCTCCTTTCTAATGCCATTACATTGATCCCCCACTGCCTTTGTTTCTCCCACTATTAGGAACCTGTGACTGAGGTCCCACTTCCATTTAACCACTTAATATTGATTAACTTTAATAAAGGGATAATTGCTTCAAAGATAAAGCCATCACAGAATTACAAACAATTCTGCATCAATATCTGGGGGGGAGGAGGGTACACACTCTCTCTCTCTCTCTCTCTCTCTCTCTCTCTCTCTCTCTCTCTTTCTCTCCTCTGTTCCATCCTCAGGTTCTTGAAAGTGTAGGCTCAATCTTAGCTCACTTCCTATGTGACATCAGTCCCACCAAGATCACATCCTGATTGGCACAACTTCTGGATGTATTCTCCTCTCAGCAACTCTTGAATTGGGTGCAGAAAGTCACTCCCAAAGGTTACTCCTTTGTTCCTCTAGGGCCCTGATGTTGAAAGGGATGCAGAACCCTGACACCAAGATGTTGGGATGTCTCTAATCCCTTGACCAAAAACAGAAAAGAACAAATGCAAGGTCAAGGTCAGAGGCATGTTTCTCAGAACCACATGGACTTGATGGTGAGAAGACCCCAAGGCCTCTCCCCTTATGGAATTGTCTCTCACCAGATGCTGTTAGCAAAGAAATCAAGCTGTCACAATCACATAATCCTGTCACCAGGACAGAGAATACAGTGAGGAAACTAGGCCAAGGTTGTCATGGCACATAGTAGGTATTTAATAAATGCTTATTGACTGATGTACTGAAAGGAGTTGTTGAAAATGCCCCTAGTTCTAGCCATGAAGCCAGGTGATGAACCATTCTCTAACCATGTTGTTACCAGACTGGAACCAGTTACATGATATCTATGTGTGCTCCATAGACTCTCTAAAACATTCCCATTAGAGGCAGTTCAATGAATAGAGCACTGTTCCTAAAGTAAAAAGACCTAAGTTCAAATCCAGCCTCAGACATTTACTAGCTGTATAACCATGCAGAAGTCACTTAACTTTTATCTGCCTCAATTTTCTCAATTGCAATATGGGGATAATAACAGTTACCTCACAGGGTTGTTGGGAGAGAGATAGTATTTGTGAAGTGTTTAGCATGTTACCTTGGTATGTAGTAGGTGCTGCATAAATGATTTTTCCCTTCCTTTCCCCTCCTATTCAACACTGTCAGAACTCTCCTGGAAGTGAGCTCTGTGGTCTCTTCCATGGGGTAAAGTTGTATCAGCTGAGCTCTCAGACAATCTCTGTATGCACCAGTTCCCATCACATTTATATTTACCTAAATGTTCTCTCCTTCTTTGAGCAGCTCAGTGCTTGAATCTCCAAATCTCAAAGCAAAGAAAATAAACTCCCAGGGTTGTATTTCCTTAAAAAATAATGATAATAAATTTGGATCTCATCCTGCAACCCAATCTTGTCTAAATAATGAATTGAAGAAGAGCAGAGATTCCTTTGTAGAGAGTAAATTGTACTGGGCAACTTAATTTTCTTCCATAATAGACAAAGGGGAATGAGAAAGGTGAACTATTTAATCTGCAGGAAGGCTCAGGATCCAGTGACATTTTTATCACCACTGTAGAAGGATGAGGCCTAGCTGCCATGATTATAAGAATAGGGAGCCAAGACGACTGGAATTACAATGAGTGATCAGTGACTTGGAGTGGGAATCCTTCCTCAGATAATTTATTCTGCCACTGTGATCACTGCTTCACCCCTCAGAGCCTCAGTATCCTCAGCTTCTCTTCTTCTTTCTATCCTTTCTCTTGGAGATCTCATTGTTGGCTTCATCTGCTCTGTATGACTCCTTGATCTATTCCAGTTCTAACCTCGCTCCTGACCTCTAATCTCACTAATTCAGCTGCCTGGTAGGCATTTAGTACTGGGTGATTGTAGATGTCTTTAACTCAACATATCCAAAATTGAACTTATCTTTTCCTTCAAACCCTGTCTTCCAAACTTCCCTTTTACTATTGAGGATACCACCATCCTCTCAGTCACCCAGGCTCAAAACCTAGGTATAATCCTCAACTCCTCTCTGTCACCCCCCCAAATCCAATCTGTTGACAAGTCCTGTTGATTCTGTCTTCAGAACATCTCATCTATGACCCCCTTCTCTTTTCCAACACTGGATTCACTCTGGTCCGGGCCCTCACTGCCTCACACCTGAATTACAATAATCGCCTGCGGGATCTTAATTCTCTCTCCAGTCTAATTCATCTTCTACTCAAGGAAAATCAAAGTGATTTTCCTAAAGCACAAGTCTGACTGTATCACCTTCCTATTCAGTAACCCTCCAGTGGCTTTCTATTATCTCCAGTATCAAATATAAAATCCTCTTTTTGACTTGTAGAGCCCTTCGAAATCTGACCCTTCCTACCTTTCCAGTACTTACATGTACTCAATAATTCAGTCAAACTGACCTCCTTGTTATTCTGTAGACAAGATATTTCATCTTTCAGCTTTGTGCATTTTCAATGGCTTACCCCCATGCCTGAAACCCTTCACGTCTGCTTCCTGGTTTCCCTGGCTTCCTTCAAGTCTGAAACTAGTACCTCCTTTCTGAAATTATCTCCAATGTGCTCTGTATCTACCTTTTTTTATTGTGTGTTGTGTGTTGATTCCACATTAGAATATGAGATCCTTAAGAGCAGGGAAAAAAGGCCCTTTTCCTTCTTTTTTTATCCTTGGTGCTTAGCACAGTGCCAGTACACAGCAGGTGCTTAATAAATGCTTGTTGACTTGTCTTTTAAATGTGAGTTAAAATTGTTTGTATCATTCACTTCTGGGGGTTATTGTAAGAGAAGTGCTTTGCAAATATTAGGAAACTATATTAATATGAATTATCATCGATATTATTATGATTTGAAGCAGCCTTCAAGTGGGCAGAGTACACAGTGGGTTATTCATTGAACAAACACTTAGTAAGCACTTACATTCCACTTGGTGGTTTCCCATTGCTAAATGGGAAGTTTAAACTTCTGACCTAGGCATTCAAGGCCATGGAGTCTACAAGTTCCTTTCCCACCTTTCCATATGATTTCCCATTGTTCTACATTCTAGTCAAAATGGACCACTCTCCATCAATTTTCCTTTCTCATCCTTTCCTTTTTGTTCATGCCATACCCATTTGTCTTTTTGTTCATGCCATACCTATTGCCAGTGCCCTCCATCTGCATCTGCTGAAGGCCCAATCTTTCTTCAAGATCCAGTCTTCTCCAGGAACCTTTCCTTGATTCATCAAAGGAAAGTGAGTTCTCCCTCTTCAGAGTTTTCATAGCCTTTTTCCCAGACCCTTTCTTTGTCTTTATCTCACACTCCAAATCATAATTACTTATCCTCTTCACTACCCCCCCACTTCCCCTTTTTGAATCTAAGCTCCTTGAGAGCAGGGTCTGTGTCATATCTTTCTTTGTATCAACAACAGTGGTATGGTTTGTTGAATATTATAGGTTCTTAACAAAGTATGTTGATTCTCCTGCACTAAAGGAGTTTACTGCATAGAAGGGAAGAGAAAATAGATACACAGATCAATAGAATATGATATAAAATCATAGGTACACTGGAAAAGTGTATAATATTGTGAGATCAGATCAGAATATAAAATGCAGAGTGCTAGTCCCAGTGGTGTGCTGAAAAGTGTTTAGTAACCAAGGATACAGAACTTACTCTTAAATTTAACCTGTATTATTAATATTTTTCCTGATCACTTTCATAAGTCTAGACAATCAACAACATACAAAAATAAAGCCTTGGTTAATAGCTTTTGTTTTTGACCAAGGCATAAATGTTCATACTGAAAATTTAACAATCAGCTCTCACAAGTTTGTATAAGTTGGCTCTAGCACATACTTGGTTGGCCCTAAAAGACCATACTCAGATATAGTATTTGGTTAAAAAATAAAATCAGATTTGGAAACCAAAGCCAATTCACTAGAATAAAGTATCAAAAGGTAATATGATGCTTTAGAAAGACCACTGGTTTGTGAGTCAAGAATTCTGTATTCTAGTTCCCTCTCTGCTAGAAACAGGCTTTCAACCTTGAACAAATCACTAGCTTTCTTTAGGTTTAGACTATATGACCCCTAATGACTTTTTCTGGTTCTATATGGCCTTATGACCTTGCAGTTGTACCTATATAAAGAAGTCAGAAGAGAGGACTTTTTTAATCCAGTCTTACCAAAAAAAATTAATAAAGAGCTGTTCATTCAACTCAATTCAACAAATATTTACTGTGTGCATTGCACAGTGCTAGACAATAACCGAGATAAAGTTTAGATTAGACACAGTTTTTACCTTCGTGGAACTTTTAGTCTAGTAGAAAAGTAAGACATATACCAAGTGACCATATTACAAAATTATTCATGATACAAAACACAACTCATATAATTCATAATATCATATGTCACATTTCAATAACATTAAAAGGTTTAACAGAGTTCTTCCCTCACAACAACCCATTTTACAGTGAGAAAATCTCAACTTTGGAGAATCAGATAATTGGTCCAAGACCACATTATTCCTAGGCATATTAAAGTATGAAATATGAAAGACAGAATTTGGGATGTTTCTTGACTTCAAATTCTATTTGTTATATGAAGTGTGAATACTGTTATTGTGGAATGATGTTATTGACTTGGTGAGATCAGGGAAGGCTTCCTTAAGGAGACAGAATTTATGGTGGGTTTTAAAAGATTGGTAGGAATTCAGGTGGTGAGTTATAGGGGATATTCTATGCCAATAGAATAGTGTGGAAAAAAGATATGGAGGGCAGAGAGTACATGTACAGGTAATGGTGAGTTTTTCAGTTTGCTCAGAGTACATGAAGAGGAATAGAATAAAAATGTCTAGAGAATGTGAGTGTTTAGAATTCTGGACAAGGACTCCCATACTCAAAACAGCACCAGACCAAATAATGACCAAGAACCCCCAAAAGGAAACACAGTTAGTGACTTAGCTTAGGAATTACATAAACAATTAGCCAAAATCCATGAAGCAATAGGAAAGGGCAAAGCCAGTGCCAGTAGAGGTAACAAAACTAAAACCTTGCAACAATGCCAGAGACACATGTAGTCTACACATAGTCTTGAAGCAGCAGTTTGGAGGGTTTCACCTGAGAAAGGCCCAAAGAGATCAGGATGAAACTTAGAAAATACCCAGAGCAACAGTGACTAGTAGAACCTCAGCAGTATTCAGAACAAGAATGTCTACACTCTAGGTCCAGGGGTGCCCAGGTATCTAGTATTCTGTCCTGAGGCACCATAGAAGGCCCTCAAGATTCATCACCCCAAACCTCAAATATACAGGTGTTCCTCACTCCAAGAGATAGGCATAAGCACAAGAACTCAGGTGAGTCAGGCTGCGACCAAGCTGGACCATCTACCCCACCCAAAGAGGGTAGAGCCTGGTCCTAGCACAAAGGCTTAATTCAGGAATTAAAGGCTGAAGAAATTAGTAAGTCAAAGAATATACAGACCACTGTAAAGAATAAAAAGAGATCCGGAGATTACTAAAAAATACAACTTGTAGAGAGAAACTCCACATTAAATTTCAAACAGAGAAAAATAGATGTTTCACAAGAATGACATGAAAACCTAGAAGATATAATATGTGATAAAACATGAAACAGAACATCTGGAAGAAAGAATTGGAAGGAGAATAAGTAACTTAGAACTTGATCAAGTAATGGATGCCTTCAAAGTTAGAATAGACAAAACAGAAATCAATGACTGTGATGAGGTTAGAATAATATCAAAGTATTGAAAAATAATAATAAAATGTAAAATATTGCCCATTAAAAACAAAGTGACCTAGAAAACAGGACAAAGAAAGATAATTTAAGAATCATCAGATTGCCTGAAGACCATAATTTTAAAAAACAGACCCTGGACTCTTTATTTCAATATATCATAAATGAAAACATCCCAGATCTAATAGAACCAGAGGACACAGTGAAAATAAAAAGAATTGATCAATTATCTCCTGAAAGAAGCCTCAAGGTTTCTAGGAATGTCATGGACAAAATCCAGAGCTTCCAGGTCAAAGGGGGGAAAAGCACTATAACAGTCAGAAAGAGTTCAATGAGCATGAAGGAACCACAGTCACATACCATACAGAGACCTGATAGCTTATACTATAAGGAGATCTTGGAATGCAGTATTCCAAAAGACAAAGGAGTTAGTCTTACAACCAAGGAGCTGAGCTTAATGTTATAATATTGTGACATTCAGTAACCCTAAGTCTTAACAGGGAGAGAAAAAAAAAAAGACCTTTATTGAAATGGAGGACTTTTGAGCATTTGTACTGAAAAGACCAGAATAGAGTAGGAACTTTGAAGTGAAAACACATGAGTCAAGAGAAACCTAGACAGGCAACCAGCATGGAGCTGCCCAGTACTCTGATACTTTAGTCCTAGAGACTCTGATGTCCTTAACACTCTCTCCCGAAATGCCAGAGAGATATGAAGATCCAGCCCTCTGAACATGGAAGATCCTGCAGAGTTGAACTCCAGAAAGGGGAGATCAGCAAAGAACCTGAAGGGATAGGTTGAGATGAGTCAGGGCTGACATCCCCACCCAAAAGCCGAGCATGGGGATAGACTTTGGCCATGGTACAAAGCTCCAATTCAGGAACTAAAGCTGGATTCATGAATAAATCATAGAAAACACTGGGTAATATAAAAATGATTCTAAATCTAGAGATTCACAAAAAGGAGAGAGTAACCCTGAAACAACTGAAAGAGACTTATGGGAAAAAAATGGATTTCCCATAAAAACTACATGAATACCTAGAAGAAATGAAATAAGAAAAAAAAAAATGAAGTAAAAGCTTTTGAAGAAAGATTTGGAAGGAGCATAAATATCTTAAATCTGAAAGAACTAAAGCATAACCAAGAAATAGACTCCCTGAAAACTAGATTAGACCAAACAGAAATCAGTGACTCCATGAACTATTAGAACAAAATCAAAACACTGAAAAAAAAATTAGAAGAATATGGAAGATATTTGATATCAAAAAGAGCAGATCAGTAAACAGCTTAAGGAAAGATAATTTAAGAATCATAGAATTTCGGGGCAGCTAGGTGGTGCAGTGACTCCCTGGAGTCAGGAGGACCTGAGTTTAAATCCAGCCTCAGACACTTAACACAAAAACTAGCTGTGTGACCTTGGGCAAGTCACTGAACCCCAATAATTGCCCTCCAAAAAGCAAAAAAAAAAAAGAATCATAGAATTTTTTGAAAACCATGATTAATATAATTCTGGAAACTATTTCAAGAAATCATAAATGAAGATTTTCCAGAGGGCAAGGTAGACAGAGAAAGTGAATCATTGAATCATAGCCAAAATCCAGAGCTCTCACACCAAAGAAAAAAATATTGACTGTAAGCATCCAGAAAGGTACAATCTGAGTGCCAAGGAACTGTAGTCAGTATCACACAAAGACCTGGCAGCTTCTATTATACATGAAGGGAGATCTTGAAATATAATATTCCAGAAAGCAAAAGAGAGGCTTACAACTAAGAATAACTTAGCCTACAAAACTGAATATAATTCTACAGGGGAAAATATGGATCTTTAATGGAATAGAGGACTTTCAAGCATTTCTGATGAAAAGACCAGAACTGATTAAGAACTTTGAAATACAATCACAACAGTCCAGAGTAACCTTGAAAGGTAAATTTGTTTGAGCATCTGGAAGGGACTTTATGATGATGTGGTGCTGACATTCTATTAGTGGGAGAAAAAAACAAGTTGTCTCTTCAGAGACAATATTTTCAAAGTGTGTTGAGGGAGTTAATTAAAAAACAGGGAACCTGGAGTGACTTGGTTTTGTTCTGAGGGTTTTAAGAGGGGAAAGAGAAGAGAGGGTGAATACATTAGTGTAGAAAGGAAGAATGAAAAGGTAGAACTTACTATTTTTAAAAATCATATGTATATATATACATATATATATACTTTTCTCACATACCCAAATTATATATATATATAATGAGGAGCGTCCAATAGTGATGCCAATAAAAAAGGCCATTATAACATTTTTCTAAATGCACAGAAGATAGTAGAGGGAAGTTCAGAAGGAAGCACAGATAATCAGGACAATATTGAAAGTAATGTATAAAATATATAAGTTTTTTTTTAAAAATCAAGCAGCTTGAAGTGAATTTAAGGGGAAAATTATATTGGTTTAATATTTGATATCATAGGAAAAATATAACAGCTGATTGTGTATCCAGGAGCTCTCCAGGGAGCTTGGAAGGCTTTTTCTGCATAACAATCCCAGAGTGCTTTATGAGTAAGAAAAAGTAGAATCTGTGATTTCGGGTTGTTTTGAATTCAATTCTACAAATTGATACATCCAGCATTTATTAAGCACCTACTATGTAGAAAGCATTCTGCTGTACACTGGGTACATGAATCTGTAATGGAAACAGTCCCTATCCTTTTTAGGGCCTTCATTATATACATAGATAAGTCAAAGTTGGTACAAATTACACAAAGTAATTTTAAGAGTGAAAAATAACACAGGGCATTAAGATTCCCGATGTTGAGCCTTCCATCTTGGCAGGTTACATTATACTCATTTTTTTAATCATTTGTTTTGCTCTGAACTAAGAGAGTTGCACCTATTTGATCATTTTTCCTTCTCTTATGTAATCTGAGATTGCTCCCTATTGGTTAGTGATTTCTGCCCAAACTCCTACCACAGTGTATTGCACTGAACAGCCTTTAATTATATCTGTTGAATTGACTGGGTCGACAGGGGTGGCAAGTAGAACCGTAATTAGCAATTATTGTTCCTGGGACAAACAATTTGAAACATGCCCTCATATCAATTAAGACAAATTCAACTAAATGGTACAACTAAGAGAAGAAGAGGCAGAAACACCTGGGATACCAGCACCAGGGCAAGAGCTCACCTAGGATCTGGCCCCTGGGAGGGGGAAGGGGGGGAAGAACATCATTTGATAGCTTCCAATTATAACTAATTATTCTTGCTAACTAGATGCTGAGCTCACTTGTTTCTGTGCCTACTGAAAGTAATACTTCAAATGCTGTAAGCATTTATGTTTTTGCCTTTTTTTTTTATCTTCACTGCTTAGTACAGTATCTAGCACATAGTAGACACTTAAGAAATGTGTGACTGAATGAATGAAAGAATGAATAGTGATTGACTGAACGGTTAGTATCCTAGGACAAAGCTTCATCAACTTGTTCTAGTTGTGGCTCTTGATGGCGGCAGGGGTTATGTAAAGCTGCTACCTGACCAGCTCTGAAAATTTAATAGGTGGCTATGTCAATGTAGTGTTCATATTAACTAAGTTTTCCCACTAGAGCCCAGAAGGCAGCAAAAATGATCATTTGCTGAAAAATAATTTTAAAAAAACCTAATATTTACATAAGCTTAAGGAGTAGAAACAGAGAAGATTGTAAGATGACAGAGCTGAGCCAGGGATGAAAAATGATAGAGAACAGTATAAAATTAAATGTACAAGGGATTCAATAGTGGAAAAATGGACATTTGCTCATTGGTTCAAGATTAGATAGGAAAGGGGGAGCTAGGTGGCACAGTGAATAGAGCATCAGCCCTGGAGTCAGGAGGACCTGATGCTTTCAGCATCATTGTTGCTGCTAAATGAAAATGGAGCAGGGAAGAATTGCACATTTATGGCATTTCAGAGCTAGAAATCCCCTCAAAGTATATCTAATCCAACCCCTACATGAATTTTCAGGATCCTAGACAGCATCTCTAATGATCATTTAGTCTCTGCTTGAAAAAGAAATGCATGTGATCAAACCATGTGTCTCCTTTAGGTCATGATTTCTATGATGTAAAAGCCTTGGCTAGTTGACAGAAACTTCATCTCTGTGGGCTGATCTCTTTCCTCTCCTTTCTGCTGGTTCAACTACCATGCTTCCTTAACAGTCAATAAGACTGTGCACATACCATGTACCCAGCCATAGTTGACGTCTGTGCTGTGGAGGACATGTTATGTGGTTCTATTTGACTCAGTGGGAAGAACCCCAAGCTCTAAAGTGTGTGGCGAAGATTCTAAGAGCTCAGGGATTTCAGAGATGTTTCATGCACACAGGATGGCATAATCCCTGATGAGGTCACCCTATTTAATTAAACTGAATAATCAAGCATGAATAGGATTTAGATAGGAAGAGGTGGAAAGGAAGGGCATTTTTGAGGAAGGGGCCCACACCACCAAAGGCTGGCTCCTAGCTCTTTATGTAGGAGTTGGAACTACCTGTATGTTTTGAAATTTTCTCTGATCACAATTTCCTATTCTACCTCCTATATTCCCTTTCCCTTTCAATTCACTCATTGTGACCTTTGCCTCACCTGGTGAAGTAAAAAGAACTTTGACCTTAGAATCAATAGAAAGAAGTTAAAATCTCATGAGTAACAAACATTTTTTTTTTGCCTCTGTGATCTTAGGTAGAATAAGCTTCCTTATACGTAAAGTAATTTGTTTGGACTAGGTGAAAAGTACTTCCTATGGTCTTGATTTATCCCTAACATCCAGCCGGTGATCCCTGTTATAACTTCATTTTCTTTCTATCTAACTTTTTTTTTGGATGGGGGTGGGGAGAAGGTAGGGCAATTGGGGTTAAGTGACTTGCCCAAGGTCACATGGCTAGTTTTTTCGGGGGATGTGTGATGTGTCTGAGGTTGGATTTGAACTCAGGTCCTCCTGACTCCAGGGCTGGTGCTCTATTCACTGTGCCACCTAGCTCCCCCTTTCCTATCTAATCTTGAACCAATGAGCAAATGTCTATTTTTCCACTATTGAATCCCTTGTACATTTAATTTTATACTGTTCTCTATCATTTTTCATCCCTGGCTCAGCTCTTTGTCATCTTACAATCTTCTCTGTTTCTACTCCTTAAGCTTATGTAAATATTAGGGTTTTTTTAAAATTATTTTTGAACCCCAGATGATAATCATTGAGGCAAACAAGCTAATAGGTAAAGAGAGGCAGTTTTCCCACATATGCTACATATGAGGCTGTGCAGCCCTAAACTCCCTAACATATGACATACCTGAGATGAAATCCAATAGCAAAGCATTTACTTAAAACAAAGTAAATAAGAAAGGGAATCAAATAACAAAACATTCTCCACACTCATCACAAAGTAGTACAGTTGTCCTCTACTTTCTTTTTTTTCTTTTCTTTTCTTTCTTTTTCTTTTAAACTATTCATTTGTATTATTTTGTTTTTTTTAATTAATGCTTTATTAACTTCTGATTTACATCATTCGTTTTCTCCAGATTTTGAGTTACAAATTTTCTCCCCGTTTTTCCCCTACCCACTGCCCCAAAATAGCAGCCACACAGGATATCCCCTCCTCCAATATGCTCTCTCCCATATTTTCTCCCATACCCCTTTCTACTTTTCCAGTGGATCTCTATGCCTCAGTGCCTGTATATCTTATTTCCCAATTACATGTAAGATGGTATTAATAATAGTATATATAAATATGTCCTCTACTTTCAAGGGACTGATAATCTAATTCCCCTCATTCCCTCTAAATTGATAGCAAAACAAGAATATGGAGACACTTTGCAATTGATCACTGGTGGAAGCTTATAGTGCAATTGTTTCTGCAGTTCTTCAGTGGCTTCCCCAGCAGACCCTCCAGTGCAGACTGGACAAGAGATGAAAGCTCTTGCCTTATCCTTGTAGCCACCATTGTGATCGAATAGTTAGACGAGGAGGAAGTCACTGACAGCCCATGTTGTCCTTTGGCTTTAGCCTGAGTACAGTTATGTTTTATTGTTCCCATCCAGTTATCTCTAAGGCTAACATATTTCTAAACCTCTCACCTTGTATAGTATTTTCAACAGACATTGATCTCACCTGATAATGTTATCAAACTGAGAACTTATACAACCCTGTGGGAAATGTTTCAGATCCAAGCTTTGTGGGTAATGAAATTATATAGACATATCCTTATATTCTTCCCCCCACCCCAGTTAAAAAGGTAGTTTCCACAAAACTCACCAGATACATTGGTATATGTCATAAATATTAATTGGGGAGAAGCTAGGTGGCACAGTAAATAGAGTTTCTCTGGAGTCAGGTGGACCTGAGTTCAAATTAGGCCTCAGACACTTAACACTTACTAGCTGTGTGACTTTGGGCAAGTCACTTACCCCAATTGCCTTGCCTTCTCCCCCTCCAAAAAAAAAAGGCCATAAATATTAATTTGTACATAATACAGTCACAGAAAATTATCTCAAATACATAGTACATTAAGCAGGTATGTAATATATAACATCTACATGAGAGGTACATGTGGCTCATAGATTTTTTTTCTCTGAGCTTAGTAGGACCATAATTTCTCCTCCTCTTAAGTTCTCTATACACAGAAGTCAGCTATGGCTAGGCAACACAGTAGGTACACAGTACAAACTTATTACCCATTTGATAAGGAAGCATGGGGAATTGAACTGGCAGAAAGGAGAGGAGAGAGATCAATTCACAGAGAAAGAAAATACATGGCACATATATTAAATTTGCACATGGTAGACCAAACATATAGGTCAAGTAAAGTCCACAACACACGTTAAAATTACTTATCAAGTACATATTATATATGTTCCATCAATGGCCATTTTCTGGTTACCTATGGAACTTCCTCTCCTATTACCCCCTGGAGAACTGCATGTAAGCCCAGTAATTCTTAGATGTACTGGTGTACCATCTCAGTCTAGATCCCATAGATGGCCTTAGCTGATTATCATAGCTTTCAGGCAAAAAGCAAGTCAAGCTCTAGAAGTGGTTTTCATTCCTTTGAGTCTTCTACAACTGAGTTATTAGTTAGGAAAAATGGAGGTCTCTAAATTTAACCCTCCTCCTCTATCTGGGCAGATATTGCGCTCAAGTTGAGATAGTCTTTGTTTTTTTTTTTCTTTTTGGAGGGGGGAAGGCAGAACAATTGGGGTTAAGTGATTTGCCCAAGGTCACACAGCTAGTTAAATGTCTGAGGCTGAATTTGAACTCAGGTCCTCCTGATTCCGAGGTTGGTGCTCTATTCACTACACTACCTAGCTGCCCCTAGTTGAGACAGTCTTAAGAAGCTTCCTTGACCCTCAAGAGGATATCAACATGCAGGTTCCTGAACATCTGAATTGTTACCCAGATCTTTTTCATATGGATCATCATCCAGCACCAAAGGTCCATCTTCAGTTGTTGGACAGTCCCTTCCCATAGTTCCTTTTCCTACCACTCTTGACACACCGTGTGTATCCTTCTAGTCTCCAAAAGCTCTCTAGGAGATTAATTTTTCTATTAATAGTAAATGATTGCACTGTATTTTCTTCAGGGATATTTTATAGACAGGTGGATTTCCCTAACTGGTATGGGTTAGCTCTTTGCTGGTCTGCTATCCTATTTTTTTTCCATACATTTAGATTTTAAAATAGGAATTCTTGACAACAAATGTGACCTTCATATAATTGTTTGATCTTCTCTAAGATTTTCTGAACTGAGTGAGGCCTACATTCTTAAACTTTTCATTCCTAAAGAGTCCACTTTGACCCTTTGACCCCCTTAAGTCATTGTTCTGTATCTCTCCTACCCTTAACCACCAAATTTTAAAAAATAGTCTGTATTCATTATTGCTACTCCCTCACAATTTCGAATATAGATTCTTCTAAAACATCTTTGTCATGAGTCACCAATAACCCCTCTTGCTAAATTCAATGGCCCTTTTTCAATTATCCTCCTTTTTTTCCTTTTCAATGACACTTGTCAATATGCACCACCTAATACTTTATGATATTTCCTCCTTTACATTCTATATAACTTTTGTTCTTAAGTTCTCCTAGTTCTCTGACTACTCCTTTTCTGTCTCATTTTTGGTTTCTCATTTTCCTCCCTGATTGTAAATGTGGGGTGTTCTTTTTTTTTTTTTTTTTGCCTTTTGGAGGGCAATTGGGTTTAAGTAACTTGCCCAAGGTTACACGGCTAGTATTTTTGTGTGGGTGTTAAGTGTCTGAGGCTGGAACCAAACTCGGGTTCTCCTGACTCTGGGGCCAGCGCTTTACTCACTGAGCCACCTAGCCACCCCAAATGTGGGCTATTCTTAAACGGCATGATCTCACACCTTTCATCATACAGACTCATCTCCTCAGGATGCAATGCAGTTGATCACCTATTCTTCCTAAAATGTGCTACCCTAACCTGACCACAATGCTGTTGATGTGATCTGACCAGGGAAGCATCGCCTCCCTCTTTCTGTATTTATACTCTTCTCCCTTAATCTAAGGGTAGTTTAGTGGCACAGTAGATAGAGTGCCAGCCCCGAAGTCAGGAAGACTTACCTTTGGGAGTTCTCCTCAGACACTTTCTAGCTGTGTGACTCTGGGCAAGTCACTAAACACTTGTTTGCCTTAGTTCCTTCTCTCTTCCTGGAGAAGGAAATGGCAAACTACTCCAGTATCTGTGCCAAGAAAATCAGAAATGGGGCCATGAAGAATCAGAAACGACTGAACTCCTAATCTGGCCTAAGATTTCATTCATTTTTGACTGTTTCAGATTGTTTAACTCATGCAGTTAAAAAATTAACACTTTTATGAAAAAATGTGGGTCCCTTTACATATACATATAGCTATAAATTTTTAACTGATTCCCATATTAATTTTACTTTTTGGCTTGGCTTTCTAATCTTTAACTTCATTGATTTTGGCTGCCAGAAAAAGGGGGGGGGGTCTTTCCTTGACCTGGTAGTTCAAGAGCATGATTAGTCAGTATCCCAAATTTTCCATCTTTTGACTGTACGATTTACTACTAATATTAATGGTGCTCCCATTTTATCATTTTGGGTTCAGACCCACCTCTCTAAATAACTGCCTCAGAAGGCAGATTTGGACAGACTTTGAATAGTTTTCTTTTCTTTAGATCTGACCTGTTTCTTTGCTGTCCCTTCTCTGACCTTTCACACTCATTCAGACAATTACAGTAGCCCCCAGACAAATATTTCTACCTTCGGTCCGTCCCCTTCCAATACATCCTTCAGATCACTGCCAAACTAATCTATTTTATGCCCTTGCATCCATCCTCTCATCCTTCTCCCCACCCTTGGGGCAGAAACCTACAGGAATTGAATGGAGGACATCAAAGACTACATTTCCCAGAAGTAAATGGGATTAGTGGAGCACAGGTACTGATTGGAGGAAAGCAAGAATTGTTGGAAAGAAAAGGGAATCAGACTGAGAAAACCAAAGAGAAAGGTTTTTGTGTTTATTGCAGACTTGGGGGCAACTCGTTGGCACTGAGGGCATTCTCATGGGACTATAGTATTGTAGACTGTGGTGGTGGCAGGAACAGCGGCAATAAGTAACAAGAGTGGATGAGAGTTGCTAAGGCAGCAATCCATAGCAGCAGCTGAGAGAGATGGTTGTTGATCGATGGCACCTGCAGGAGCGGGGGATAGCAGAATGGGTGGAGCAGCCATTCAGCAGGGATGCTATGTTGTACCTGTGCTTGATTTAGGACCTGGGACAGCAGTGTACTCATGTACACATGAGTGTATATATGAATGTATACATACCAGTAACATTAGTAAAGAAGACCCAATTTTGCAAAATTGGGTCTTCTTTATTAATGTTACTGGTATGTTCCTTGCCGCTGGACTCAGGTCTGAGTCCCATTTGTGGCCTTTTCTGTCCACCTTTGCAATAAACAGTTACATTCAAAAATGCTTATTTGTTTTCTTGGTTGCTAACAGATGAACAGATTTAGAGATTCTAGAAATTAGCCAAATTGTGTTGTTCCTGGGGGAACCCTGGTAGGGGAATGAGTATTTTTGGTAAGTCTCTAAGATTGAAGCCTATTCACCTGTCCTCAGCCAGCACAAGAGTAGCACGTAGATCTGACTAGGTCAGTCTTCTGCTCAAAAATGTCAGTGGTTCTCAATTACCAACTCAGCCATACCAGGCTCACAAACACTTTCTCCTTTGCCATTAGTTGCATTTATACCTAGATTCTGGAACAGAATACACAATGAAAAGAGCACTGACTGGAGTCAAAGTACCTGGTTCCAAATTCTGCATCTAATACTTGCTATCTTTGTGATAGTGGGGAAATCACTCAACTTTCCTGTACCCTAATCCCCTCATCTGTAAAGTGGGGTGTTGAACAAGATAGCCTCTGAGGTCCCTTCTAACTTGAGATCTATATGTGATTCTTTGATCTGTATTCATTGTCTTCTCCCAGTGGAAGCATATAGCACCAAAATTTCGCTTGTACTATAAAATCTCAAGAAATAATATTTTGACAATGTTATCTCCCAAACTACATACTACATTTCCCCGAAGTAAATGGGATTAAGGATTATACTAAGCACAGGCACTGATTGGAGGAAAGTAAGAACTATTGTAAGGAAAAAGGAGAAAAAGACTAGGACCATGAGAAGTAAAAAGAAGTGTTTTTGTTATGTGGTGTTGTACATAATATGTTGTCTTACCCACCCTCCACCTGCCCATTAGAATATAAATTCCTTTAACTTTAATAAACTTGACTCTTCTAGCAATGCAAGGATCTAAGATACAAAATACTTGTGATGGAAAATGCTATCTACATCCAGAGAAAGAACTATGGAATATGAATACAGATCGAAGCATTTTTTGCTCTCTTTTTTGTTGTTGTTGCTGCTGTTTTGTTTCTTCTTTCTTGTAGTTCCTCCCATCAGTCCTAATTTTTCTTTACAATATGACTAATGTGAAAATATGTTTAATATGAATGTATACATAGAATCTATATCAGATTTCATGCTATCTTGGGGAGGGGGGAGGAAGGGGAGGGGAGGGAGGGGGAGAGAAAATTTAAAACTCAAAAGTTTAGTGAATGTTAAAAACTAAAAACAAATTTTAAAAATTTTAAAAAGAACATCGATTCCTTGAGGGGAGGGACTGTATTTCTTTTTTTGCTTCTATTCCTAACATTTAACAAAGTGCTTGGCAATATAGTTAAGAAATGATTGTTGACATTATCTGAAGTCCTTGATATCAATTTAATCAAAGATCTACTTAGTCTATTTTGGATAGAAGACATTTCAGAGAGGCATCTTAATTGTCTGAAACTAAAATCAATAGGGAGAGTTTGTCTTGTTTTTGTGACCAAATCAAGAGTGGGAACACCCTTTTGTTTAATCTAATTAACAGAGGTATTTCAATCAGCTTAAAATATGAAATAATTGGTTTTAGGAAGAGTGTCTTACATATGCTTTTACCATTGTTTTGTTTGATAAGTTCCAAAACTCTAAACTTAAACTATGTATCTTCGGTTTAGTTTACTATGTAATTCTGTCTTATTGCATGCATAGCATTGTAGATTTGTCCTGTAAGGGTTGTCCAAAGAAGCATGCTCAAAGTTTTGCCATTTCTGGTCCTGATCAATCTTGTGAGAACCTTGGGAGCTCTTTCTGGCCATGTATGACTCATCATGGCTAAGGGGTTTGTACTTTTAGGTGACAGATGCCCCTTATTAATGGCAGGTGATGTTCAGCTCCTGAAGTGAGTTCACAAAAAGGGAGCAATCCTTCAATTTGGTTCCTTTATTTAGCCTTTCTCTTCCTTTAACTCTGCAGAGGGCAAGTAATATACTGGACTTCCTGTCGCCAGGGTGGAGATTGGCCTGTGCTTTTTCCCCCTAACTACTCTACCAGGTCCTGGAATATAGATTCACTATATGATCTTGCATCTGGACCCCTGGCTGCCTGTTTTGCTTTTGTTTACTTTCCTGGATGTGTGGCATGTGTCCAGGCCAGGTCTGGAGTTTTGGAACTATGGAGATCCTGGGTCTGATGAATGGGAGCTAGTTGGTGGTAGAGAAAGCTACCATCAAAAAAGACAGTCACTGATAAGAGGGTTGGCCTAAGCTAGATGATATATCAATTGCATATGTAGTGAGAGTTGTTTGGATAGTACCAGGACAAGATAAAATGTAAAATTCCTAATTAGTAGAACTGTAAACTGCTTTATTTTCTAAAGAGACTTAAATATCAGTTTCCTAGCAGATTGTAAAAGTAGATATAAGCTGAGCTATTGAATCCTGTTTTAAGTTTATGTGAGGATTGGCTTATTGGTAGGCCTGGGTTGAGAGAAGTGATTCCATGTTTGATCATTGGTTGACCCACCTCATCCATGATCCCCTCACAGTTTATTTTTGTTAAAAAAACATTTATTTTCCCCTTATCTTTGTGTAATTCAAGCTATTGATCTATTGGTATGGAACTCTTAGTGGTGGAGTGGAGATCCATGTACTATGCCTGCATTAGGGATGGGGTGGAGTTGGTGAGAAGAGAAGAAAAATCCCCATTCTCTTCAGTCTCTTTGGACTCTTCTGTCTTCCAATTTCAAAAGAAGAAGATGGGTAATGCTAACCTTTCTTTAGGTCTCTGATGGGGAGATAAAGACTCTGGGGAGAAGATGACAATGTAGACATTCAATCATATCTGTATTCTCTCCTTGCTACACTAAAGACTTCAAGTAATTTCTCCTTTGGTTGAGATCTGGGACTCTCTCTTGATTGAGTTGAAATACCTCACTTCCAGTGGGAGAGCTCCTTTATTCTGTATTGTCTGATAAATATCCTGATGTGTGTACTTTCTCTGATTTCTCTTTCATTATTCATTTGGATAAATGTATTTTTTTTTTTGCTATTTGCTAAGTGTATATGGTAGAACTGGCATATTTCAGGAAGGAAGTCAAACTTGGGATATAAAGCTTGGAGTTTTTCTTTTTCCACTAAAAATAGCGATTAGTAGTTTAGATTGAATCTAAAAATCACATCTTCTAGACTAATAATATTTAAGAGAGAAGATAAACATAATTATAGCCCAGTATCTCCTCTCTCTGAGGAGAGCAGAGTGGTCACCCTCTGACCCCTAATTCTTGCTTCCCCTTCTGGCAGGAACTAAAATCTCTCTTGGAGAAGAGAGGAGGGAGGAAGAGACTTTTGAGATGTCTATTCTGGTCTCCCTTCATACCATATCTCTTTCTACCTGGGGTAGGGGCAGCCTTATTACAGTTTAAAAAAATCCTAATTTTGTCTGATCATGCCTACTGTCATCCTACATATCTTCTATACTTCATGACCAAGCCCCTTATGAAAAATTTCTGCATTTACTGCCTCCATTTTTCATTCAATTCTAAACCCTCTGCAATCTGACTTCCTATCTCATCACTCAACTGAAATTTAACTCCTCAAGGTTACTCTTTTAATTATTTTCTTAGTAATCAAGTTTTTCTCTTAATTGCCACATCGAATGGCCTTTTCTTAGTCTTCATCCTTTTTGACTTCCCTGAAGCCTTTGATATTGTTGATCCCCTTCTGCCCCTGGAAATTGACTCTTCTCTAGTTTTTTGTAACTGTTCTCTCCTAGTTTTCTTCCCACCTGTCTGACTAGTCCTCAGTATCCTTTTCTGGATCTGCATCTCTTCACCCATACTGTTACCAAGACCTGTTGTTTCTGCCTTAGCATCATCTCTCATATATATCCCCTTCTCTCCACTCACAAGCAGCAGACACACTGGTACTGGCCCTTATTACCTGAACTATTGCAATAACTTCTTAATTAGTCTCCTTGGATCAAGTCTCTCCCCACTCTATTCCATCCCCTACCCAATTGCCAAAGTGGTTTTCTTAAAGCACAGATTTGGTCATGTTACCCTCTTCCTCAAAAAAATTCCGGTGACTTCCCATTTTCTTTAGGTGCAAATATAAAATCCTATTTGGCTTTTAAAGCTCTTCATAACCTGACCCCCTCACACTCAGCCTTTTTATATCTTACTCCCGTCCATGTATTCTATGATCCAGGACACTAGATCTGAATCTGCCATGCTATTTTTTGGAGAATCTCCTGTTTTGGAGAGATTTTTTCCATCATTTACTCAAAACTATCTACTCTCATTTGTCTTTAAATTTTTTTTCTTTGAGAGTTTAGATTTTTTCAGTCTTATTTGTATCCTTTATTTGTGGAATTCATGCAAAGAAGTTGCCCAGAAGTATTAGCAACTAAGTGTAGTATAGATTGTATAGTATAGGTATAGATAGTTATAGGTAAAGTATAGATTGCTAAAATCCTTAGAGAACCAAAAGAAGGAAACTACATGTTTAACTTACAGAAAATGTCATGATGTCAAAATTTAAAACTACAGTGTCAAACAGCAAATGATTCAGGAAGCCAGGAAAAAGTTCACATTCACATTCACATTGCCCAAGACTTCCCTTTGTTTATGACAAATCAAAGGATAAAATTAAATTTGATATTCCAAAAGGCAAAGATTTGTTTGACCTCAAATTGCATAATCTATTCTATTAAGCTGAATTTAACCATAAATTTAAAAAAAGAAGGACTTTCAGCAAGAGAAAGAAGTCATTCCTTGAAAAGAATATGAAGTAATTGCATATATGTAACCTATATTAAATTGCTTACTGTCTAAGGGAGGGGAGAGGTGAGGAAGGAAGGGAGAAAATTTGGAATTCTAATTTTAAATGAATGTTTAAAATTATCTTTAAATGTCATTGGGAAAAACAAAGTGCTATATAAAAAAAGGAAATAGTATGAAGGTAAGAGGGCATCTTATGAAAGAAAATATTATTAGCAAGGAAAGAAGCAATATATTCAGTACTTTCATATTTCTAGGTTTAGGCAAGTCTGTACACACATACATATACATATATGTATTTAAACTCTCATACTCTTTAAGGCTGATACTTAAACCTCATTAGAGCAAAAAATTTTGCAGAACTGTCATGAGCCTATGCTGACTGATGATAGAAGCAGCTTACTCCTGTATCAAGATTTGATATGCACTAATTCAAATATGTTCTTGTTTGCACATAAAATAATAAATAATTCTTTCATTCACCTTCATTTGCAATGAATTTGTGTTTGTTTTGCTTTAGTTGACTTTTATTTGAACTTTGTTTTCACTGGAAAAAGTATATCTGTTTATGTGGAAGTGTTGTATTAGAAAATATCCATTCATTTTGTCCATTGTTTAGGCATCTCCCTCCTTCCAGAGGGTCTCCCCTCCTTTCCCCACATTGGGTGTTGTGACCTACAATTTAGAAAACTCTTCCCTAAGGTAAGCAGATGAGAGAGTGGGTCTTGGGCTCTGAGGAGAAAGTGACTTGAGTCTCTGTGAACTGTGACTGAGGGGGTCATTGAAGGGATCTTACAATTGCCTTGTATTTCCTTCCCTTAGCTTAATTTAGTTTAGCTGACCACAAGCTCAATATTGAATGTAGGTGATGCAACTACTTAAAAAAAAAAAAACCTTAGGCTAAATCAGTAGCACCCAACCTTTTCAAGTATGAAGGGCCCCCACCAGAGGAGAAGACTGGTACTATTTGTTTTTGTTTATTCAGAAAATGCATCATAACAAAAAGCTGTAGGAAATCTGGTAATACTTCTAAATGGATTTGAATATTTTTTTTATCACAACAGAATTTATATTTGAAAAAAAGTTAGTTATTCAATCTGGGAAAGATCTGTTTTCTTCTTTAAAATTATACTGTCATTGAATGAAATGACAGGTATTGTTTTGCAACTTTCAGAGACTGGAAGTCAGGTTAAATAATAGCTAATAATAATAGCTAGCATTTAAATAGTGCTTAAAGGTTTGCTAAAAACTTTATATGTGTCATCTCATCTGTCCTCACAACAACCCTGTGAAGTAGGTGCTATTATTATTCCCATTTTGCAGATGAGGAAACTGAGGCTAAGAGAGGTTAAATAACTTGTCCAGGGCCACACAGCTAATAAGTGACTGATCAGGATTCAAACTCAGGTTTTCTTGACCCTGAGTACAGGGTTTTCTCCACCTGCACCATCTAGCTACTCTGGATAAACTGTGGAGGTGACGGGGTGGGGAGAAGAGGCTATGTGACAGTCCTCTGTTCTGGTTATACTAGATCTAAAGCATCATGTTCATTTCTGGGCACAACACTTTGAGAAAATAATTAACTAGAATGCTCCTTGTTGAGGAAACAAAATGAGGACTAGAACTTATATTATATGAAGAACAGAATTCATCAGTTCCTAGAATTTTCAGCTAGAAAGGACTTTGAGAATACATTTTTAAGGACTGAAATATAATAGCTTTATGGGGCATCTAGGTGGCACAGTGAATAGAGCACTGGCCCTCGAGTCAGGAGGACCTGAGTTCAAATCCGGCCTCAGACACTTGACACACTTGCTAGCTGTGTGACTTTGGACAGGTCACTTAACCCCAATTGCCCTCCAAAAAAATAAAGCAAAAAAACCCCCTGAGGTTTAAGGAGAAGGTCTTATCCTAAGTCACAAAGATAGAATGTTGCAGAGGAAGATTTGAACCTGGGTCCTGTGGCTTCAGATCCAATGCTCTTTCTATGATGCTATGTTTGAGGAAGGACTTATTCAACACCACAGTGCTGCTTAGTGGTAATCAAGACTAGTATTCAAGTCTTGGCATAGTAGAAAGAACTTGGGATGTAGGATCACAGGTCTCATCTTCAAATCCCAGCTCTACTTTTTCTACCAGTTAGGCCTTGGGCAAGTCACCTACCTAAAGTCTCAGCTAAAATCCCATCTTTTATGAGAAGTCTTTACCTTCTCTCTGTTGATAATCTCTGGTTTTTCCTACATATAGCTTCTTTATATAGTATATATAATTTATATATTATTATTGTTTACATATTATTGTTTGCAAGTTGTCTCCCCAATTAAACTGAGCTCTATGAGAAGAGGGACCATCTTTTGCCTTCCCTTGTATCCCCAACTATTACCATAGCACCTAGTACATTGTAGGTACCTAATAAACACTTATTGACTAACTGGAAGTTTCCTCATTAGTAAAATGAGGGGCTGAATTAATAATCTTAAAGGTTCCTTCCAACTCTAAAACTGGTTTTTCGATCCTCTGATCTCCTTTCCCTACAGCATGCTACCTCTTGGGAAGGCTGAAGTTACAGAAGTAAAGAGGGGACTGTGCTTAGAGGGGATGTGATGACTGTCTACAAATGTCTGCCATGAGAAAGAGGAATTAGATGTGTTTTATTTGGCCCAGAGGGAAAAACAAGGTGCCCTAGACTGAAGTTTCAGAGAGACTGATTTAATTCAGTCTAAGAAAGGACTTTCTAACCATCAGAACTGTCCAAAAATGGAGAGAATTGTTGAGTAAGGGAATGAGTTTCTATGTGGAAGTTGGATCGATACCTGTCAGGACATCCGTAGAATGGACTCCTGTGCTGGGCAGAAGGTTGTACCATCTCCTGGAAGGGAGAGATCACCCTAAGTGAGTAAGAAAAGCACTGGGAGAGAAAGATAGTGTCTTTCTCTCATTTACACAATGGTTTCAGGCTCAGGAGTTCCTCTCATGTTTATGAACCTCCACGTTACAGTTGGACACACTGAATCCTTGACAGTTCTAATGTCAAAGTCACCCAAATAGCAAAGTACAGGAGAGCAATTCAGGAAATTTGACTCCAAGGTCTGTACCGTGTTCTCTCAAGCATATAGCCAGACCATGGAAAACTCTTGTTTTTTCTTTTTTTCTCTTTTGCTATTTGAATTCAACAAAATCCTCCACTACTAAGATATAGTACAAAATCTGCAGACATGAAGACAGGCAAGGAGGCAGAGAGACAAATAACATGTGTCTCCTCAGCCCTCCTTTTTCCAAGAACTCCCTCCTTAGGGATTGGATTGAGGTAACATAATTGCTATCTTCAGATATCTGAAGGGCTCTTCTATGAAAGAGGGAACAGAATTTGTCCTGCTTGGTTCTATAAGGCAGAAGTAAGGATAACAGGTTACAAATGTAATGGAGATAACCAGGGGAACCCTCTGATGATAGGACCGGTACCTATATGGGTCCATTTCCATGCATGTTCCATGGAATGACTCCCATAGTCCCCATACAGCTAATCAAGGAGGCTACCCTAATTATTCTCATTATACAAAGAACTGGATTTTGATCTATTACAAATAGGAACTTTTAATGATTAGGGATGCCCAATAATAGAATGATCTTCCTTGCAAGGGAAGTAGTTCTTTGTCATTGGAGGTCTTTAGTAAAGGGAGAAATGTGGTAGGAAAAGTATCAGATTTCAAAGTCACAAAACCTGGGTTCAAGTTCACCTCCAGATGCAGCATAACTACCAGAGGAGTCTTCTTCTCTGCTACCACTGGGCCAGATCCCAAAGGTCTCTCCCAAATAATAGTGACCCTTACTCCTCTGGGCACCAATGTTGAACTGGTTGCAAAATTCACACACTGGAAGTCTAGACTTTCATTCTTTTGATCAGAGGCTCCAATCCCTTTTCCTAGAAAGAGAAAGAACAAACACAAAGGTCAAGAGATGCTTATTTCTGGGGGCCAAATGACTTAGAAGGGAGAAAGACCTAAGCCCTTTATAAAAGGTGTTGTGTCTTGCTGGACACCATAGGCAAAGGAGTCCAACCAGGCGCAGGATAGCCAGAAGGAAAGGGTAGAGGGTGATGTAACCCTTTTTAAATGCCTTCTCTTCATCACATTTTTAGCTGACCAGAATCTGTTACAAAATGTATATACATGGTCTGTGGTCTCTCCAGGGTACTTCCATCATGACTTTCCTGGAAGAAAGCATCCTAGCATTGTCACATGGAAGATGCCAAGAAAAGCATTATGTACGTGTCCCCAACCCTTTTACGCGAATTTGTTGGAACCCCTTCCTGCTTAGCAGGACAGTCAAGGAGGAGCTGAGAATACAAGTCCAGAAATGTGGGTATGAGCGAGCTGAAGGGGTGACTCTGAGGCTAGTAAGAAGCACTAGCCCAGAAGAAGCACTCCTCTTTTCCTTCTTACATTCCTCCATTAGGGAAAACAGTTTTTCCAATTTGCCAATCAAACATTCGTTTCCTGCTTTTCCATTGGGTAGCAGAAATAAATGGAAGAGAGAAATGCTTATTCTATCCTTTCTCCATCACCAACCAAAGCATCCAACTTTCTTTCTTTAATTTTTTTTAATTTTGAACTTAGATACCCCCTCCCCCCCAAAAAAAATTTCCATGTATACAGGAAAAGAAAAAAAAGAGTCTATAAAACCGTGGCTCTTCATTCCATAGCATTTGTTTTTTAAAGGATGTGAGAAATTCAACATACTACTTTTGAAACTGTTCTGCTTGTCTGTTCTTCTTCTGAACTGCCTTATGTTTCTTTTTGCGAATTTTTAAGTGTTACTACAGCAGCCATCTTTGTGAGGAGAGGGTATCATTATTGCTAATCTCCTTTTCCCAGAGTCTCCCCACCCCAAATTTACTAAAAGAAAAAATGAATCCAGCTTATTTTCATTTGTATGCAAATGTACCTATTATTAAAAGAAGCCATATGGTCTACCATAAGTGTATTGGTCTGGTATCTGGTATCAATGTCTGCAGCAAGACTGAGTTGGTTATTCCAAACTCAGAGGAGACATTCTGATTGTTTTGACTTTTTTTTTAGAGGGGGGCGTGGTGCTAAATTGAGGTGGGAGCCAGATAAAATGAGAGTTCATTTATTACCTTAAATAATTTTCCTGAGGGCATTTGCTTAACTATATAAGTTTGTACTTGGAAATTCCTGAATTTTATTATTTTTCTTTTTTTAATGAACCCAATGTGAGGAAATAGGAGGTGCCTAAAATCAGTGTTACCGTATGTGGGCAATATAGCTGCTTCTTTTGCCTGAGGACACTTCATGGGGTGGGCTGGGAGCTATTGAAGTCCAGGCTTTTCACAGTGACCTTAGACTAGGGAGGTGGAGAGATTGCCTCTGCTTGAGCTTTGCTTAGACTGCAGCTGGACAGCTGGCCTTGTTTTTCTAGAAAACTCTTGGTTTTGTTCATACACTATCCCAAGTAGTTAGACAAGAAACTCTCAAGAGCCTGAGCTGAGCATTTCTCGCCTTTCTCCCATTGCCCCTTGGATGCTGCCTTCTCAGTCATCTGGTCTACCTGAGGAATTGTTTGATTGCTGTCACTGACTCTCCATAGTTTCCACTTCTGGGGTTAAAGGTTTCTCTGGGGGCTTATGCAGAGGTGGAGACTTCCCAATTCACACACCTTCCTAGGACTCAAGTCCATTATGAGTGTTGCCCCTCTCTCAACTCTAATCTCACAAAGTTCTGTGCTCAGCTCAGTCAAGCTCACTCTTTTTGCCCTGTCAGCTCTGGTCCTCTGGTCTCTTTTAAAACCTAGGCCCAAGGATTTGGGGATGACTTAACTAAAATGACTAACTTAGATTAACTAAGAAGACTTAAGCAATCATTGCTAGTGATATATTTACTGGAGGGCCAACCAAGTACCTGGACCCTGGGTTCTCATTCCTATCTCCTCAACCAGACTGAAAATCCCAAATAAGACAAGAATATCCATATGCTTTCAATGTGGAGAGATACCTTCAAAGTCTAATCAAAGTCTTCACACTTTATTAAGTTGACTAGGCTACCCATGGGTACACCCTATCCTCACCCCCATGATGTTACAAAAGAGACCAAGGTAAGTGCAAAAGAAATATCTAAACAAAATGCTTTGAAAAATCAGAGGTAAGAAAGATTACTCTTAAGCTAGCAGATTGGGCAAAACTTCACAGAGGATGCAGCCCCTGAGTTGAGACTGAGGAATGGGGCTGACTTAGAGGGTCTCTGAGGAGTTTTCCGGCTCCTATATTCTAAGACTATTTAATCCCCAAAGAAGTAATTGTGGGAAAAGGACAGGCCATGAAGGGTAAGAAACATCAGGAAGGGTGTTGGAAGAAGGTAATGTTGTTGTTGCTAGGATGCTAGTCAGAGTTCCACCCCTGTTGCCTTGGTGAAGATAGGAGGGGAATTCCACGCCCATTGTATGTATATGAGTGTGTTTTAGCTCATTGGCAAGGACCTTGCCTCATTCACCCACCTTTTGCCACCTCCCTAAGTCACTGTCAAGGTCTGGTCCCTGAAATAATGTTAAAGGACCCAAGAGATTCCATTATTTTCTTGTACTCTGAAGATAGCTTTGCTTAATAGTCTAAAGACTATTGTCTAGTCCTTCCATCATCTTTAAGGTGCTCTGACCCTTCTGGTATCCCAAGAGTACCCAAGAAAGGATCCTGAAGGGTGACAGAATGCTTCTTTCTCTGCTGGTAAGTGAGAAGGCAGGGGCCAACATCCCAAGCCTTCCAAAATCCCTGTAATTGGAAAGGATCCTTTCATTCCCAAAAGAATAATTAGATTTAGAAATGAAAATACCCCTAGAGGGTTAACCCAAAGATTGAAACTCCTGTTGAGATGCAAATGTTTGATCTCTGATTCCTAGGAGAAGATTTGGGGTAGGGGGAAGGATTAGAGAAGTGAAATTTCTGGACATGTTGAGGCCATGAAAAGAATGGAAGAGCTTTTTAAAAAGTAGATACATGGGCCTGTGGGCCCCTTTCCACAAGAGGGATTCAGGCTCTGTACTTAGACAAGACAAGTTTGGTCTTAGGATAGCCTGATGCCTAAAAGAAAAGATCATTGATTGAGAATACTTAGATTGATTTAGGGTGCTTAGAAAATATCCATTCGAGCTTCTTCTTTTTATAGATGAGTAAACTGAGGCATAGAAATCTAACCTAAGCCAATGGCTTGCCCAGAGTCATATAACTATTAAGTATCCGAGGTAGGATTTGAACCAAGACTTTCCTAGCACAATTCTTTATCTACTTAGTAGTACTTACTATCTACTTAGTAGAACTTAGTAATACTGTAGTAGTTATCTACTACATCATCCTGCCTCAACATCTAGAAACTGAGGCCCAGAGAAGAGGAGAGGTCCCAAGATCTGAAGGCAAGATATGAACCAAAGACATAGCACAAATTAAAGAAGACTTGGGCTCAATATCACTTCCTCTAGGTATGAGGCCCACAAGGAAGTACAGGTTCAAGGCCTGGATCCCAGCTTCAGATGGGCATTTTTGCCTAAGAGTCCTGGGAAGATCAGGCAGTGAAAGGCAGCTTCTACCCTAGGGAAGCAGTGAGGGTTATATCTATTCTCCAATGGGACCAGGCCAAAGGTCTAGGATAAACTCTGACTAAGGCATTCAGTCAGGGCAGTAGCCTTAGGGAAGGTATCCTTCCAGGACTGGTAGCCAGTTCTCAAACAAAACTTCAGTATGGCTAATATTTAAGGTCTTCCCTAAATGGGGTTAGCAAGGTTCCCTCTAGAAAAGGTACCTATAGATATCAGGCATAGGACAGCTATTTATTTCCAAAGGAAATGTTTAAAATACATAAGAGTGCACTGATATATAATTTAAATATGGAACTGTAACTCATCCTTCCTTTTATCCTCTCCTGGAAGGCAAATACAGCTTTTTTGGACTGATAAACAGGTACTTCACATTTACCTTGGATCTGTAATGTATGAACAATTCACAAGTCAAGATCTTCTGACCAGTCAGACATGACCTGGGCTTTCTTGGCCCTTTCATAACTGTAGCACCTACCTGGAAGCACTCATCTCCTCCAAGAGGTTGTTGAACTCACTTCTGATTGGGCCACCAACTCTTAACCCCTTAAATTCATAAGTTAGCTGCCAAGGCTGAAAATGGCCATCCCCCAACTTGGTCTGTGGCCTATATTGGGGAAGGAATCACAAAGCAGAAGTGCTGATTAGGGCTTGAAGTCCCATTTCAGGCTTGCTCACCTAGGCAAGCACATTTTAATTGTTATTATCATGTGATGACTGCAGGTGTCATGGCAGTTGGTGGCAGGGAGGAGAGAGGAGAAAACAAAAAGGAGAGAAATATCCTCCCCTGACTTTCTGAGAATCCAACTGAGTGCTGGTCTGCACATATCCCAAAAGAACACCAGTGGCTTTGGTCTCCCTCCAACAGTTCTTTATGCCCTACTGAGGGGTGGCTTGGTTCTGACTTTTTTTGCCAATCATTTTTGAGTCAGTCCCAAGTCACATGAAGACCATCCAGTAGCTGATCAGTCATACACATTTCTTAGCAAGGAGCCAGAGTACAAGCTCATCTCTACTCAGAGTTCACTAGATGATCCCTCCTACATATGCAATATATTTTTTTTTAGCACTACTTGGGTATTTAAAGTCATAATCAGCCTAAGAAATAGAAAATGTAGTATATATATTGATTAGTTCCTAGGGTAAAATGGGATAGAATGTCAGCATTATAAGGAACCTTAGAAATTATCTGTTCCAATCCCTTCATTTTATAGATGGGGAAAATGAGACCCAAGTAGGAAGGGACTTGACTAATAAGGAATACAATCATGACTGGGACAGATGTCTTCTGATTTGAAATCTGGAGCCCTTTCCACTATATTACATACATTTCATTTTTTGGTATGTTTAGAAATGTGAAGGCCTGGAAGAAAACTGGGCAGGGGTGGGATGATTTTATGGTGGAAATATGTTTGTTCTTTTTTATTTTTAGGGAAAACCAAAGAAGTTCTCAGAATTTTCAGGTTTTCTTTCCAGTTCCTCTTTTGGATCCTGTCTTAATATAGGGACATTTTCTATTAGCTTGTACTTAATAGTTGAAGATCAAAGTTTGCATAACTTCAGCCTAGGAGAAGAGGCATCAAATCAAGGAATCTGGAGTCTCTTGACACTTTTGTGATTGTGTTTATTTGCCTCTTATGTGAGCACAACCTCACATTTACATAGCAGTTGCAGGTATTTTCCTTTCCCCCTTATAAGTGAAGAAGGTAGAGGTTCAGAGAGGATAAATGTCTTGCCCTAAATCACTCAGCTAAGTGTCTGAGCCAGGACTTAACTCTGAGCCTTTTATTTCTAAGACCTACCACTAGTGCTCCTTACCACTGTGCCACACAGCCTCTTATATAGCTTAGTCTGCTTTCTTTTCACTGTACTGAACTCCTAGAAAAAGTTGTCTATGCCAAAGGTGTGAAAAATGCAGCCATGGACTGCATTGCAGCTGGCAAGACTCCCAGAGGTTAAAATGTAATTGAAAAATATTTGACAAGAAAAAATAAGAATGCAATAGAACATAGATAATATTATTATGTAGTTTTCTAAGTCAATATCCTTAGGAATCCTTATGTACAGTTCAGTAGCTTTGGTTTCTGTTTGAATTTGACCCCACTGGTGGTCTACACCCACTGCTTCCATTTCCTTACCACTTTATTCCTCAGTCTCTCTCCTCTGGCTTCTAACTCTGCCACTCTACTGAAAATGAAACTATACTTTTAAAAAGTGACAGTGACCTTTTAATTGCTAAATCTGATCAACATTTCTCAGTCTTCATCCTCTTTGATTTTTCTGGAACTTTTGAAACTACTGACCCACCCCTTCCTTCTGGTTGTATCCTTTATCTCCTGTCTCTTTTGAGAGATTGCCCCATTGATAGATCATTCTCTCTTGCTGGCTCTTTTGTTGCCTACAAATATACTCAGGTCTCTCTCCTTTAAAAAAAAATTCCCTTGATAATCTCAGCTTCTCAAGTTTATTAAAAGATTTTAGATTTAAAACTAGAAAAGACAATCAAATAAATTTAATACAACCTTCTCATTTTAGTGATGAGAAAACTAAAAATAAATTATTCAACACAGGCAATAAATGTGGGAGCTGAGATTTGAACCCAGTACCTCTGACTCTAATTCCAGGACTATTCTTATGACTTCAGAAGGGGAAATGAGCTGAATTCTGAAGCTAGGAAATCCAAAGGTGGAGGTGAGGTGGGATTGGGTTCCAAGCTTGGCAGGAGTGCTAATGCAAATTTATAGGTCAGGATATGGAATGACCTGTATGGGGAACGGCCTATATCATAAATAGCTTCCTAATTGTTTTTGCTGCTTTAAATCTTCCCTCATCAATCTATCATCTTCAAAATTGCCATTATAATATTTCTAAGGCACAGGATAGACCAACTCATTCTGCTGCTGCTCAAAATACTTGGCTGGCTCTCTAGGCCAGTAGGATAAAATATAGTCTCCTAAGCCTGTCATTTAATGCTTCCCACAATATGGCTCCAACTTTTCCTTCCCCCTTATTCCACATTCTGCCCTTTCCCTGTACGTTGCTCTACATTCCAGCCAATTTGTACTGTTAGCTGTTTGCTAAACTTGACATATCTCCTGCTGTCACGTGGGCTGTTCCCTCATGTCTGGAATGCATTCTTTCCTTATCTTCACCTTTTTGGAATCCTTCCTTTCTTTCAAGACTTAGTTTACTTGTGACCTAAATTTTGCAGAATTTCCCGAGTCTCCCTAGCTAATCTTTTCCTTTTCTTCTTAGTTTTAACCAGAATACTTTATTTAGATTTCTCATTTGCTTCCCTCCACCCCCATTACTTCTTCCCTTGCATTATTACACATTTTAAACTTATTAGTTTATATATTGTATCATCCCTAATAGAATGTTAACTCCTTGAGGGGAGAAGTTGTCATTTTGGATCTTTGTATCAAGTCTCCACACCTTGCCTCATGTTTATATAACTCAATTGAGAAATCCTAATCTTTTGCAATTTGTGAAAATCTTTATTTTCTCTTCTAAAAAGGTAAACAATTTACAATCTTACACAAATCAGTTTCTCTATTTCTATGACTATTTCTTAGTTTCCTCATTTGTAAAATGGGGTAATAGTACTTTAACTGTGTACCTTACAAGGTTGATGTGATGAAAGCACTTTTTAATCCCTAAAGGACTTATACAACAAGGTTCTTGATCTATCTTTGAAACAAATATTTCTTTGTAAAATCTAAAAAAAAAAAAATTTAAAAAAAGGAGCAAGCAAACAAAAAACTCTTGCTGAAATATTTTTAAGAATCAAAGGAATTCAGTGGAAGAGACCATTAGCATATTTTAATAGAGCACAGACCTCTTGAATAGAAACTTAGATAAAGCATTGTCAGTGACGATGACCATTAGGTACAGGTTTAGATGGAGGGTAACTAAAGAAACTGGCAAGTATATAGATGTAGCAATATGGTGGGGCAAAGAAAAGTTCGTTTTGTTTTTTTTTAAAGGAAAACTTATTCCCAGTAATCACTGTATATTCATTAGCCCTCTCTATTGCCAACATCAGTTAAATGTTTTGTTATTTTAGGGGAAAAGTATAATACTTACAAAGAGGACTTTGGAGTCAAAGAAACTGTATCTGAATCCCAGATACTAGCTGTATTGCTATAAAGATATCACAATCTCTCTAAGTCTCAGTGTTCCCATTTGTAAAATAGGGATGATAATAATACTTCAATTGTTTACCTCATAGGATTGTTGGGAAGAAAGCACTTTTTGGTCCTTAAAGTGCTATACAAGATAGTCCCAAAAGTTTAAGTGCAGTTTCAAGATTTCACAACTTTAGAAACTATATAAATGCAACACTTACAAAAAAGGCAACATTTGAAGCATTAATTATTTACAATTTAAAAATATTGACATGTTCCTTATTAAAATGTAACAACATCTTTTGTTACACATTGCTCTAGTCAATTTTTACTTTGTAAAAATCTTTCATCAGCTGTTGCTTAGTGACTGAAAGGACTGACTCTATAATGCAGAGATTATCCAGACAATGAGGTTTTGATATATACATGACAGTTATGATGTGATATCCTATCCCCCCTCCCTCAAGAAAACACCTAATGGAAATAGAAGTGACTGAGGTCACCACACAGAGGACCTCCTCCACATATCCACCAGTTTGAGAAAAATATCATCCAGACACTGTTGCAAATAACTTGTGTGTGAGTACTTCCTGTTAAAATTACAATTTAAAAACATTATTCAAATTTGCAGAACCAAATGAATGTAAAAGAAATGTAAATAAACTTCAAATTATGTGGGGGTTTTTTTGGGAGGAAGTTCATGGTATTTAGATTTTTGAAGTTACCAAAGCTTAACACTGAACTAAGTGTTATGGTCACAGCATGGAAATATATACAAGCTTCTCCTGCTGCTGCTGTACCATTCTTGTGGCTGAGTATAAAATGACTGCAATTGTGAGAAATTCTGGTTCCCCTTATGTCACTGGTTCTGCTTCCATGATGAAAAAACTCTCAAATTTATTTCTCCATTTAGAACAAAAATGTGCTGAAAACAGCTCAAACTGGTTCTTGAGAGCTGGTTGTTAAATTTTCAGTTTTCGCACCTCCAAAATTGACATGCTACAAATCAGGGCTTGATAGCTTGTTTTGTTCCTTGTTTAGACTTAAGAAAGTGATAGAGAAAATATTAATAGTACAGATTAAACTTGAAAGTGTGTTATGCATACATTCTTTGCTGCTGCCACCGCCCCCCCCCTCCCCCCAAGCCGGTTGTTCAACATTTACTGGCATACTCCTGCCTCTCTACCTCAGGAATCTCTTGCACCATTATCTCTGCTTCCATTTGACATTCACCCCCTTGCTACTCATGACTTTTTATTTGACCCATTCAACTCTCTATACTCTTCTACTCTTTTTTCAAAATTTAGTTTAATTTAATTTTTTGGAGGGAGGAAGGCAGGGCAATTGGAGTTAAGTGACTTGCCCAAGATCACACAGCTAATAAGCATGTCAAATATCTGAGGCTAGATTTGAACTCAGGTCCTCCTGATTCCAGGGCCAGTGCTCTTGTATCAGCAATGCCATATTCACAATGCCTATAGAGATTACAAATAT
>NW_027185896.1:7150821-7201766 GCF_028583685.1 Petaurus breviceps papuanus | reverse complement strand
TGTATCAGCAATGCCATATTCACAATGCCTATAGAGATTACAAATATGCTGATATAATTATCCATCACAAAATACATCAGGTTTGCCATTTGGGGAAATAAACTAGAAAATTTATTAAGATACCAAAAGACTGAGTCCCAAAACCAGAAAGTGAAAGCCATCAGAGTAGTTATGACATTGGCACAGGTAGATAAAGTAGAAAGCACCCACATTCTCAAGCCTTTAAAACAGAACAGGCTACCTCAGGCAAAGGTCCTCCTCTCCCCACTCACAGCAACCACCCAGCGCCCTGGAAGAGTGCTCCCAGCAGCTCCGGCCCCTGGCAGTGCTCAGCCGGAGTCCTAACTCAAAAAAAAAAAAAAGAAAAGGCAACTGCCACCAACTGCCAACTGCAGGACCGTTAGCTCGGCTTTTTTTTTCTCTTGCTCTGCTATGTCAGCACGTCCATGGGGCATGGGAGATCTTTAAATCCCATAACCCTTACAGCTCTCTATTCACTGTGCCATCTCTACTCTAGAAACTTTTCTTCCTTGTCTTCTTGGTCCACTTCTTGCCAAACCTCAATGTTTTATTCTACCATCTGCCTCTTCTGCTTCTCCTGTGCTGCTGAAAAGAGTTGGAGAAAGTCTTATCACTGCTGTCTGGGTACACTACAAATTTGTATTATCTAATCTCAACTGGACCCTCATTGCAGGAAGGCTATTTTACTTTTCTCTAATTAATTCTCTATTCTCCATGTTGCTGTTTAAACCTTTCTCTATTTTCCTTTGAACTCCCACACTACCTTCTATCCCTCCCTGCCACAACTAAAGACCTCATCTCATACTTTTACTGAGAAAACAGAGACCATTCACCATGAATTCCTCCTTTTTCCTTTCTTTTCATCTAACAACACTTCGGCATTTTTCCTCTCCTCCTTTCCTTTTGTAAGGGTGAGGTTGTTTGATTTAAAAGAGGTGCCTAGTCTGTTAAGTTCCAATCCATATATAATTAACTGCCTATTAGATATTTTGAACTGACTGTCCTTTAGGCATCTCAGACTCAGCATGTCCAGAATAGAACTCATTATTTCTCCTCCTCAAGGACACCATAATCCTTCCAGTCATCCAGGTAGGTAACCTTGTCATTCTTTAAATCACTTTTACTCCACCCACATGCCTCATTAGCCAAATTTTGTCACTTCTCTCTCCAGATCTTTTGTATCCCTCTCACTCTCTCCAGTCTCCTCCTACCCTACTTCAGGTCCTTCTTTAGCCTAGAGCCAGGGGTGGGGAACTTAGCTTTGAGGCCACCCATGACCTTCTAAGTACTCAGGTGTGGCCCTTTGACTGTGAAATTTTGATTCAGCCTCTGAAGTTGAGATGCAACAAAGTATGGATCAATTCTCTGCTGCTTGTGCTAATTTTGGCCTAACAATTAACACGAAGAAAGCACAGGTGCGCCATCAGTCACCACCACATCATCCATACATGGAATCATCAGTTATAGCAAATGGAGAAGTTTTGAATGCTGTGGATAAGTTCACTTACCTTGGTAGTGTACTTTCTAGGGATGTACACATTGATAATGAAGTTGATGCACGCATTGCCAGAGCTAGCTCAGTGTTTGGGAGGCTCTTCAACAACCTGCCAGGGGAAAGCTCCCATCAATTCTCAATCACTCTTAATGATTCTCCCTTGTTTACTCTAGTGGAGTTGCTAAATCTTGTAATTACTTTTTAATATCTCTTGTACATGTGCCCTCTCCACTCACTGAGACATTACCTTAGTTCAAAACCTCACCTCTTGCCTGGATTATTGCAATAGTCTTCTAATTGGCTTATCTCTGTCTCAAGTCTCTCCACTCCAGTCTACTCATTTACTCAGGTGCCAAAGTAATTTAGGCCCGACTTTATCAGTTCAATTCAATAAACTTTACTGGGTCCCTATTATGTCCAGAATCAAATATAAAGCCCTTTGTTTGGCACTGAAGCTCTTTACAACCAGCCCCTTCCTATATATCCACCCTTATGTTCCTTCCAAACACTCCATAGTTCAGCTATAGGAACTGGCTTACTTGATGCTGCTTATTCACACCATTTCAAACCCTACAGGTGTATCTTTGCACTGTTCTCTGTTTCTGAGATACTTTTCCTCTTGGAATCTGTGTTCCTTTAAGATTAAGACTTGGTATGAGCACCATGTCTTTAGAAGATTTCCCTCTCCTTCTGAGGTTATCTAACCTGTATGTTCTGATCTCGACATGTTGCCTTCCCCATCAGCTTCTTAAGGAAAAGACAATTTTTACTCGTTTTTTAAAAAATCTTCTGTGTTTAGCTCAGTGCCTTGCATAGCTAGCACTAAATACATGCTTGTTGATTTGTTTGTATCTCCTGGCCCATTAATATTCCATTCCATTCGTATACTACAACTGTTTAGCAGGGGTGGGGAACCTACAGCCTCTAGCCCCACGTGGCCCTCTAGGTCCTTGGGTTTTACAGAATAAATCCTTTTAATAAGGGGATTTGTTCTGTGAAAAGCACCTAATTCGATGGCCTAATTTGAGGCTGCAGGTTCAACACCCCTGCTAGCTTTCCTAACTGACGGGAGCCTACTTTGTCTCCAGTTCTTTGCCACTTCAAAAAGTTCTGTTGTTATTTTGGTATACGGGGCACCTTTCTTTCTCCTCTTGGATTATGCCTAGGGAGATTTTTTCGGTCAAAGAGTATTACCAGTTTAGTGATTTTATCCCCAAATTCCACAAGTTTTGTGGAAAAGTGGGAGATGTTTATTTACACTCCCACCAAGAGCGTTATTTAGGGTGCCGGGCTTGCCAGAGCCCTCCCAACGCCCGACATTCCCATTTCCATTATAGCTGCCAGGTCGTTGTGTAAGGGCCACCCTGAATGTTGTTTTAATCTGTAGGTCTCTTTAAATTGTGATTTGGAGCACTTTTCCCCCCCACGTAGTGGTTAACAGATTGCAAATATTCTCCTGAAAACAATATCAGTTGACCAGTTATTGGTGGAAAACTATTGGTATATGTGTGAATTACATACATGTGTACACATCCACAGTACATTTTAACCAATACACATGTACACACGCGCACGTGCAGGACCTCAGTTTACTCCGCGTGTCTACATTCTAATAGATACACATGTACACACGCACGCCGAGCCTCAGGAGGTCCCCACCGGGCGCGGACGTGGGTCTGGGGGCGCCCCCGCCCCCGCGGCGCAGGCTGGCCGCCCCCGAGTCCAGCAATGTGGGCTATTGTTAGCGCTGCCGCCGCCGCCGCCAGCCCGAGCCGGGGTCGCCGCGCTGGGCGCTGGGGAATAGGCTCGAGGCTCCGCTCGGGGTCCGAGGAAGGGAGGCGGCCCCCCGGAGCCGCTGCGGCTCTGCGTCCTCGGCCTGGCCGCTCCCTCGGGCCCTTGGAGCCCACTCCTCGTCACATTCTCTTCGGGCCTCCCCCCTCCCTTTCTTAGCCTTCTTTCCCCTGGCGGGGGAGCGCTGGGTTTCCTCAGCGGAACCTTCCTGTCGGAGGTTCCTGTTTCCCGCCCGGGGGGCCCTGGCGGTCACGCCGGCCGGGAGGGGGAAGCTTTCTGGCGCGGACCCCGAGCGGAGGCTGCGAGCGCCGCCGACTGAGGAGAGGTGCCGCGCGGCCGGAGGGAGCTAGCCAGCAGCGCCCGGGCCCGGAGGGCCTCCCCCCGCCGCCGCCGCCGCCCCTCGCCGCCCTCCGCGGCCCGAGCAGCTCCGCGCGCCGCGGCTCGGCCGGCCCGGCCCAGCTCAACCCGGCTCACTCGTCCCGGCCTGGCCCGGTGCGGCCCAGCCCGGCCGGGGACTGCTTAGCTCCGGCGCGGGGAGGTGAGACGGGGCCTCTCGGGGCGGGTCACCGCGGGCTGCCGGGACTGGGCATATCGGGGGTTCTGCCGCGCCGGGGGGGGGGGGGGCCGGGGTGGTCGCACATCTCGGGGTCCCCAGATAGTGGGGGCGGGGGCCTCTGGCGAGGGGAGGTTTGAGCAGGGCGGACGGGGGCACGGGGGCTCTGGCGTCTCCTACGTGGGGGGAAGCGGGGATTGTTTCCAGGGACCCCGCGTACTTAAGACCTAGTGGGTGGAGGGAAATGGAGAGGCGGGGATGGACGCAGGCCACCGGGACTCGGTTCTGGAGGGAGAGGAGCTGATAGCTGCAGCCCAGAGGAGGTTCGGTCCCAACACAAAGTTCTTGGGGGCTCTGCTGGGTCAAAGGAAAGTCGTCTTGCCATAAAGTGGTTCGGAGGCAGCGTAGGTATAGAAGCTTTGAAGGGAGATGATAGCCATCCTGCTATGGAAAAGAGGAATTTGGGACTCGTGTAGTTGTTAGTGAGTGAGGGTGGAGAGGGCAATGCTAAGACAGGTTGTGTAGTTTGGGGTAAGTCTGGGCGATGGCCCAAGACCTAGGCAGGAGGAAATGTGCAGAATGGGGATCTTGGTACACACTGAATTGACCTCATAGTGGAGTGGATAATTCAAAACCTGTTGGAGTCACTGAAGCCCAGAAAGACAACTGGGGAGAAGTATATTGGTGGATTGATAGGGAAGTGAATGGTGAAGGATTGTAGACTGAAGGATTAGAGCTCTTGATGGGATGTCGGTGTGGGAAGAATTACTAATTATAAATTGGAGGATGAACTTGGGCAGAAAACAGGATGCTAACCATTTAACTTTGTGCCCCAAATTAAAATGGGATATTGTAACTCATTTCTCCTAAGTATTTAAAAGCCTATTTCTGAGGATGGTATTTGACTGTTTTCTTTCCTCCTTTGTTCTGGAGTTGAATGACTCATAATTTCTGTTCACTGATGCAGCCATTGTTTGTTATTGAAGGATGATGATCAAAACTGGACACTGTGTATCCATGAATTCCAGGGGGTTCAGTCCCTATGTAGATTTCTTTTTGATTCTTCAGAATCCAAACTTTAATTTAAAAATCTATCTTCACATAGCCGGGTGTCATTGTTCAGATTTTTCAGTTCAGATTTTCTATACAATCATTGTTGAAAATTCTTTGCAGGCAAAAGGACGTGAAACTTCGTTTTCCCATCAATCTTCTTTGAGAAGGCAACTTTGAATCATACTGATTATCATTTTGATTACACAGGGTAACTCTTTCACAGTAGGTTGTCAACACTGGAAATATATTGGTTGTATCCGATAATTTGTCCTTTGACAAGCAGTTTCACAGGACAATTTGCAAGTTCTGAATTTGATTTTTCCAAATTTTATTTTATTTTATTTTTTTTGCTTTTTTTGGAGGGCAATTGGGGTTAAGTGACTTGCCCAGGGTCACATGGCTAGTGTTTTGTGTTAAGTGTCTGAGACTGGATTTGAACTCAGATCCTCCTGACTCCAGGGCCAGTGCTCTGTTCACTGTACCACCTGGCCACCCCTCAAATTTGATTTTTCAAAAACTACTTGCCCTGAGACACCACCCTATCAGAATTTGTGGGTTAAGGATTTGAAAATGTGTTTCTGTGTGTGGATTCATATTAAAAGAAAAACTCTCCTGAAGAAAGGGGAAGGGAATAAACATTCATAGAGCACCTACCACATGCCAGACACTGTGCTAAGCACTTTAGAAATGTTATTTCATTTGGTCTTCACAACACTGTGGAGTAGGTACTGTTATCCTCATTTTACAGTAAGAAAGCTGAGGCAGAGATAGGTTAAGTGTCTTGTCCAGGATCATACAGCTAGTAAGCATCTTGAAGCTAGATCTTAAATTCAAAGTAATATTATGTGAGTTCAGCTGGCTTCTTTTTGTCTCCTTCTAAATTGATTTTGGGTCAGTGTCTCAATGTGGAATGTGGATTATGGTTTAGTGGGAGTTGTGGCTTTATCAACTGAGAAAAAAACCACTTGTGGTCCTTTAGAGGACAACAGATCTCTTGAGGTATTGAGGGAGAGAACAAGCATTTTTTAAGTACCTACTCTGTGTTGGGCATTATGCCAAGCTCCTTACAAATATTATCTTCTTTGATTTTCACAACAATCCTGGAAGGTAAGTGCTATTCCATTTATAAAGTACAATTAAGAAAACTGAGGCAGAGAAAGGTTAAGTTATTTGTCCAGAATCATATAGCTAGTAAGTGTCTGAAGCCTGATTGGAACTCTGATTTCAGACTTAGTGCTCTATATACTGTAACACATAGCTGCCTCTATTGATCTAATGCTTTGGTAAAAGTTCAGCTATTCTAGTAATGATGTTTCCTGACTTTCAAAAAGCAATTCTTAACTTATTTCCCTTTTCTGAGATAGTTGCAGATCCGTGAGGAATTAAGTGATTCTGGTAGAGAGCTTTTTAAAAAAGAAATAGATTTTAAAATCTATTGTGAATTAGAAGTTTTGTCATTGTAGAGTATTTGTTTGATTGGTTAAAATTGGTTATCCGTTTAGAATCTGTGAGGGAAATATGTAGTCATAATTCCCAGGCTGTGTGAACACAAGGTTGTCTTTGCACTGCTGTAATTCAGTTTACCCATTTGCTTTAATGTATAACCTCATACACATGCTAGTGCATTAAACAAACGCTTTATTCTGAACGTATGTATGTCTCTGAGTAATGATTTACAAATCTGTTATGTTCTTAATTTCTTTAGTAAATTATAATGCTATCTTTTTTTGTCCCATTAAGCATTTGAAGGTGCAGCTGTTGCCTTTGTTGCCTTATTTTGCCAACTTGACTCCAAAATACCCCCCTGGTCTCTTTGAATAGTTAGTTTAAAATGATGGAGAATAAAATTAGGCTTTTTGAAAATCCCTTACAGGGCAGCTAGGTGGTGCAGTGAATAGAGCACCAGCCCTGGAGTCAAGAGGCCCTGAGTTCAAATTCAGCCTCAGACACTTAACACTAGCCCTGTGACCTTGGGCAAGTCACTTAACCCCAATTGCCCCTGCCTTCCCCCCTCAAAAAAAAAAGAAAATTACTTACGTTTCAATATATTGTGCTATACATAAGGTAAACCTCAATCTATTTGTTGTTGTCGTGTTAACTGACCAATAGTCTGATAGAGCAAAATGAAATTCTACTTAATGATTGTATATAGTTATAACAATTGAAAGAATCAATAATCTGTTTGAGGGCCATAAGTTGTTTAGAACATCTTTCAGTTTCCATCTTGAATGTTCATTCTCTCTGAGAAGTTCCAAATATTGCATTATTATCTGGGAATATTGCCTTGCTGAGAGAAAGATTTTGGGTTCCATCTTGGATTAAAAAGCTTCAATATTCAACTTGTTGGAGGAAACCCCTGAGCTTTTTGAGTCGTTTTGAAAGCAACATTCATGGTTTCATGTAAATAAAATATACAGGTAAGAGGTGGCTTGATTTTAAAAAATGATGGGGAGCTGCCTTATTCTGAATTAGAGGTACATAAAAAGTGTTAATCAGCTGATTGGCAAGAAGCATTGCTTTTAGTGTCTTCTTGGTGGGCAGTAATCCACTTTGAGATTTCTGTTGTCATTCTTGTGGGTCCTTTTTTAACAATTTTTGTGGAGAAGTCAGCATTTGCCTGTCCTATGGATTCTCTCTAGGAAGAGTGGGCATCCCCACTGGCAGAATGTCACTCAAGTGCTATGCAGCAACATGTTCTGTGTAGCCCTGTATTCTGGTACTTGTTCAATGTAACTTTGTTGGTAGTGTCATTCTAGCTTTCATCTTTTTTAGAAAAGCTCAGTGTTGGGCATATTCCCCATCTTTGTCCATATATGCCAATTTGATTCTTCACTTTGTGCTTTGATGGATAGTACATGTATGGAGAACAGAACATGCACATACTTCATCAGAGATCTATGAATTGTTCACACTTGGGGTAATGTAAGCACTAGAGATGAAAATGATAAATGAATAGTAGTCTGAAATGGTTCTAAAGGAACCAACCTATATAAATCAGACCTTCTCTCTGATGAACTTAAATTTATATGGGAAATGAGTAATAACTCATATTTATATATTGCTTCAAGTTTTATAAATAACTTAACCCTGTGACATAAGTAGTACAAATATTATTTCCATTTTGCAGATTAGAAAACTGAATTTCAAATGAAGTAATTTGCCCATGTTTACACAGTTAGTAAATGTTGGACCTGAGATTTGAATCTAGGTCTCTCCTGACTTCAAACTTATCATTCTTTCCACTATACTACATTGCCTTACAACATGAAGGGAAACTTACATTTGAGATGTTACAACATAAAGATAGCTCATTGCTGAAATTATTGCCATTTCTGGAATCCATTTTAGTCAAAAATAGCATTTGTATCTTTTTATTTCCTGGTGGTTAGAAGACCACATCCTTATCTTCACAGTGAAAATACTGTCATGATTAATCCATATGTTCTTTATGTCCATGAGGTCAGAAAAGTTAGGTTGGTTTATGGAGGGTTGTAAATGCCAGATTGAGGATTCTGTGTTTTATCCTAAAGACATTAAGGAGTTATTGAAAATGTTGAACAGGAAAATGACATGGGCTGTCCTGTGACTTAAGATTGTTTTCTTTTTCTTTGTTTCTTTTGAAACATTTTAATGATACTTTAAAAAATCACTCATTTCCAATTTCTGTCCCCACTCCATCTTGTAACAGATAAGTACAGTCAAGAAAAACAAATGAACTCATTGGCTATGTCTAAAATATGTTTTATTCTGTACCTATAAAAGCACCAACCTAGTTTTCCCTTTCCAAACTGCCTTGTTATTTACACATTTATATTTTATCTTCTGTCTGTGCCGTGGGCTTTGTCCCCGGTGCCCATAATGCATTCAGTCAACACTTCTGCCTCTTAAAATCTATTTCAGCACTCATCTCAAGTCATGTCCTATATTAGACCTTTTTACATCCCCCCTCAAATTACTTTGTCTTTATTTTAATTGTTACTTGTATGTATTCATGTTTTCTTTCCATAAAAAATATAAGCTCCTTAAAGGCAAGGACTGTTTCATTTTGGTCTTTGTATTTCTAGGGCCTATCACAGTGCCAAATACATGGTAGCCACTGAGATGTTTGTTGATTGCTTATGGTATGTTACTTTCATAGGTTTGTGGTTAGAGGGGAGAGATCCGCTGGTATTTTAATCTATAAGCAGTAAAAACCAATTAGGAATCTCTTAGGTTTATTACCATCCCCCTCAATTTTCCCACTCCATTTTCATCCTGATTCCTTCTATCCCTTCCACTGTGCTCTCTAGAATACCTGTTCCATAGACAACAAACTTCCCTTCATTTTAAATCTGTTCCTCTCCCACTCCTTCCATTGGCTAGCTCTTGCTGAAACTTGGCTTCCCCCTGATGATACAGTCTCTCTGGACACTTTTTCCAGTATTGGCTGCACCTTCACTCCTTGTTTTCCATTGCCCCTTCTAGGTTCTCCCTCTTTCTCCATCACTCAGTAACCTTTCTTCCTTTGAGGTTCATGCTATTCATATCTACCACCCAATCAAAATCTGTGTAGCTATTGTCTACCAACCTCCAGGTCATTCCTTTTCTTCCTAAATGAGTTTAATACCTGACTTATAATTTTTCTCATCTCCCCAAATCTGTCCTTAGAGAAGACTTCAAGATACATATTGCTTCTCTTTCAAATAACCCTACTTACTCAGTTCCTTAACCTTCTCACCTGTCATGAGCTATTCCTCAGCCACGCATAAATATGTCCATACCTTTGATCTTGCCATCACCCAATATGTACACCACAGATGCACCACTTTCTCATTCACGAATTCCGAAATCCCCTTATCTGGGCTTTTTACCTCTCTGTCTGCCTTCCCTTACATAACTCTACTCTTCATACAACTCTACTCTTTATCTACACTGTGATCTTCAATCCCTTGACCCTTCAGGCCATTTCCCCTTCACTAGGTACTTTCTTTTCCCACTCTTGACCCCTTGATGAACCAATTCTACCCTACACTGTTCTCCTTTCTGGAATCTCTAGTACCCTTGTCATATTACTGATTACTCCCAGCCAAGCCTCAGCCTTGGATCACTCCCACCATTTGTCACCTTCACTCCTATACACATACTACTGAAGGAAGGTGGAGGAAATCACAAAACCTTTATGACTGGGCCCACTACAAATTTATACTGTACAACCTCAACCGGGTCCTTAGTCATGCTAGGCAATCCTATTATACTTCCTTTATCAGCTCACTATCCCACTCTACACAGGGACTCTTTCAAACCTTCTCATCCCTGCTCAGCCCTCTTACTTTGACTCATATTTTACAGAAAAAATTGAGGCCACTCACATTAACTTCCTCTTCTTTCCTTTTCTGCATTTCCTATCACTGTGGTGTTTTCTTCTATTCTTTCTTTCTCAGCCTGTCTCATATGATGAAGTGACCTTATTCCTTACTGAGGCTAAACCCCTCTAATTGTTCAAGTGATCCCATTCTATCTCATGTCTTCCAATAGATTGCCTCTCTGTCATCTTCTATCTAACACCTGTTTTTAATCTTTCCCTGTCTACTGGCTTTTTCCCTACTGCCTACAAACATGCCCATGTCTCTCCCATTCTGAAAAAAAAAAACAAAAATCAAAACATTCACTTGATTCTTCTACCCTTGCTAATCATCATTCTATATATCTTTGACCCTTTGTAGCTAAACTCCTCAAAAAACCCCATCTACTTTAGGTGCTTGCACTTTCTCTTGTCTGACTTTTCATCTTAATCTCTTACAATCTGGCTTCTGGCTCAATCATTTCAATGAAACTGCTATCTCCAAAAATATTAATGATCTCTTAGTTGCCAAGTCCAGTGATCTTTTCCTCAGTCCTCATTTTCCTTGACCTCTCTGCAGCCTTTGACACTGTTTACCACTCTTTTTCTTGGGATTGTCTTCTTCTGGGTTTTTGGGACACCATTTTCTCCTGGTTTTTCCTCCTACCTATCTGACTGATCCTCCTTTCTTCTTTGCTGGATTCTCTTCCAGATCACAATCCCTATCCATAGGCATCCCTCAGGGTTCTGTCCTGGGTTCTCATCTCCTATATTTCACTTGTTGATCTCATCAGCTTGTATAGATTTAATGATCCTTCTCAAATCTACCTATCCTGCTCAGTCTGTATGCTCACCTCTCTAATCATACATGTCCAACTGCGTTTCAGACATCTTGAATTGGATATCCAGTGGACATCTTAAACTCAAGATGTCTGAAACAACTCATTTCTTTATAAATTCTCCCCCTCATCCCCTTGCCTATTATTGTAGAAGGCAACACCCTTCTCTTAGTCCCTTAGGCTCACAACCTAGGAGTTATCTTGGCTTGGATTTCTTATATCTCTTAGCCCCCCATATCCAACCTGTTGCCAAGGCCTGTTATTTTCACCTTTGCAACATCGGTCATATGTACTCCCCCTCTTTTCCTTGTGACACTGCCACTGCTGTAGTACAGGCCCTCATCATCTCATTGTTATTGTGTTGTTCAGTTGTGTCTGGCTCTTTGTGACCACATTTGGGCTTTTCTTGGCAAAGGTACTGTAGTGGTTTGCCATTTCCTTCTCCACCTCACTTTATAGATAAGGAAACTGAGGCAGATAGTGTTAAGTGACTTGCCTAGGGTCATACAGCTAGTGACTGAGGCCAGATTTGAACTCAGAAAGATGAGTCTTCCTGGCTCTAGACCTGGAACTCTATCCACTTCACGATCTAGCTTCCTATTACTTGAGACCTTGATTATTGCAGTAGCCTTCTGGTGGGTCTGCCTGCCTCAAAAGTTTCTCCACTCTAATCTATCCTCTATTCAGCCATTCAAATGATTTTCCTAAAGTGAAGGTCCAATCATATCACTGTCCTACTTAATAAACTCTAGTGCCTTCCTCTTGTTTCCAGGAACAAATGCAGAATGTACTGTTTGACATTCAAAGACCTTCAAAACTTAGTTCTTTCCTACCAGTCTTCTTACAACTTACTCCCTGACACATAGTCTTTGATCCAGGAAGACTGGCCTCCTGGGTGTTCCACAAATAAGACATTCCTTCTCTCCTGGCACCAGGCAGTCTCCCTCATGCCAGGAATGCTCTACCTTTTTCACTCCAACTACTGACCTCCTTGGCTTCTTTTAAACCACAACTAAAATCCTACCTTTTGCAAGAAGCCTTACCCAATTCTTCTTAATTCCAATACCTTTTCAGTGGTAAGTTATTTCTGATTTATCCTGTATATAGCTTTCTTTGTATATATTTGCATGTTGTCTCCCTCATTAAATTGTAAGCTTCTTGAGGTCAGGGACAGTCTTTTGCTTTTTTATATCCCTAGTGCCTAGCACAGGGACTGGCACCAGGTAAGCAGTTAGTAAATGTTTATTGATTGATCAAAATGAACAAAGAGGTGATGAGTGTTTCAATGAGGGTAATTAATGGTCATGTGAAATAAGGAGAAGGGAATTGATGCTGATGCTAAGTGACATGTGGGCATAGAGGTGACATGAGTTGACAACTGATTGGATATAAAGGGAGAGAAGTGTCAAAGATGACTTGAAGTTGCAAATCTGCATGTCTGGAATATGGGTACCATTTGGTAGGAGGGGCAGGTTTAGGGTAAAGATAATCAAGTAATTTCAGTAATGTTAAGGCTACTGAAAAATCTAGGTGAAGCTATCTATATAAAGGCAATTGATAGTATGGGATTAGAGTTCGAGAGAGATAGGGTATGAGTATGTAGATGTATAAATTATCTGTATAAGTATGTTAATTGAAATCCTAAGGGAGTAACCGATATTACAAAGTCAGAACATAGTGAGAAAGATGAGCCCAGAAGAGAGGCTTGACTTCTATTGGTAATCTGTAAAATATGGTAGCCTGGGCAACTAGGTGGTGCAGTGGATAGAGTACCAGGCCTGGAGTCATAAAGAATGATCTACTTGAGTTCAGATTTGACCTCTGACACTTAACCAGCTGTATGACCCTGGCCAAATCACTTAATCCTGTTTGTCTCAGTTTCCTCATCTATAAAATGACCTGCAGAAGGGAATGGCAAACCATTCTAGTATCTTTGCCAAGAAAACCCCAAGTACAGTCATGAAAAGTAAGACACAACAGAAATGACTGAACAAGAGAAAAAAAATAAGGTAAACATTTTGTACTTTTGCGAGAATGGGAGTTACTTGTCTTTTTTGTTCATGTGGTGTTTTGATAGCAATTTCCCAGTAGGGTATTTTTTGGGGGGGGGGGGAATGGAGGAATATGTGAAATTTTTTTCATTTTTCATTTCTTTATAACCTCTTCCCCAATAAAATTTTTCACTATAACAAAGTATAATTAAGCAAACCAATCAATACATTGGCCTTATCTGAAAAATGCATGCTTCATTCTACACCTATATCACCATTTGTCTGCTTGATCATACTGTTAGTCCTCTGAAGTCATGATTTTTTCTGAAGGTATTAATGTAATTCATGATAGAATATTTATGGTCTTCAGAAATCTCTCATTGTTTTTGGAGGTCAAACTGAGTAACATTTTGCCATTTCTGAAGGGCCTATTTTTTTGTCCAATCTCATACTAGAAATCCCAAATCAGTGATTCAGGAAATATTCTTCTTTAGTACTTCTCAACCATATATTGTATACAAGAATACACTTGTCTTTAATATCTGAAGATGATACATTTTTTTTGCTTTTTGGAGGGCAATTGGGGTTAAGTGACTTGCCCAAGGTCACATGGCTAGTTTTTGTGTGTGTGTGTGTGTGTGTGTGTGTGTGTGTGTGTTAAGTATCTGAGGCCGGATTTGAACTCAGGTCCTCCTGACTCCAGGGCCGGTGCTTTATTCACTGCACCACCTAGCCACCCCTAAAATGATACTTTCTGTAAGACATACTTTCGGAACTTATTTTTCCAAAAGTTGATAGTTTATACTAATTCATTCATTTTCTCTAGTCTAGCCTTCCTTCCAAGTTAGGCAACTTGAAAGAATATTTTCTCCATAATAATTATGTTGGAAGTCACCATACTGATAAATGATTATTGAATTGAATTAAGAAAAATGGAATGGAATGGAGAATAATAATGATAGCGGACATAGTGCTTTAAGGTTTGCAAAGCACTTTATGTATTTTATTTCATTAAATCCTCACAATCACCCTTTGAGATAGGTTTTGTTACACATGAGGAAACTGAGACTGAGAGAGGTTAAGTGATTTGCCCAGAGGTACACAGCTCGTAAGTGTTTGAAGCAGAATCTGAACTTGAGTCTTCTTTATCTAGGCCCAGCACTCTATACATGTAACTTCCTCCCAAAATGAAAAGCATTTATTGAGTGCTTTCTTTGTGCCAAGCACAATGATAAATGCTGGGAATATAAATAGAAAAAGCCAGATGGTTCCTGCTGTCAGAGAGCTCACATTCTAATTGGGGGAATCAACACATACAAGAGAGTTCAGCTTCAGGGCAGTTGGAAAGGCCCAGTGGTTCTTAGAATCTGTTGGCAAGGTAAATGGTAAGGCCTGGTGATCCCCTATAATACTGGAAAGATTATAGTTGGTACTTTTTTACTTATTAAAGAGGTGTGAGTGACTATGTCCATCTGGTAGCCAGAGGCCTAGAGAAGTCCAGACCTGTTAAATGGAGGTCCTAGTATGGGGATCTGAATTAGTAGGGGTTGACTGGTGTTGAAGAATGGTCCTGCACAGATCTTATGGCCTCTCTCATATTTTAGCAGACTTTGGCCATCTAGGGGATCACGTTGTAGTTATTGGAGGAAGGGACCCTGTCCTTCATGTAGTAATGCAAAATGGTTTGAGTATGGGTAGGGTAGCTACATGGTAAAGTGGATAGAGCCTAGGGCCTGAAGTCAGGAAGACACATCATCTTGAGTTCAAATTTGACCTCAGACATTTCCTAGTTGTAGTATTCTGGGCAAGTCAGTTAACTCTGCCTCAGTTCCTTCATCTGTAAAATGAACTGGTGAAGGAAATGGCAAACCACTCCAGTATCTTTGCCAGGAAAACCCCAAATGGAGTTACGAAGAGTCAGGTATGACTGAAAAATGACTGAATGGCAATAACAATCATGAGTATTGGTAAAAGAAAGCAGTGGAGAGTAATTGTGGTATGGGTTAACAACATAAGACAAGAAAAGGAAAAACTGGTTAGAGATATAAAGCCCATTTTGGTTCACAGGTGCAGTAGTAAAGGCATTTCCTTTATGGTCAGAATTGAGGTGCAACAGGGAAAGAAGTTGTGTTTATAAAGGTGAGAAGCAATGAAAACGTGGTAAAGAATTTTAGCAGAAGCAGATTTGTGGCTGTAGGGCACAGTAATAGTTTTACTGTATAACATATGCCGAAATATTTGATGAGAAATTAATTTATGAATAGTGAATATAAATGGAGAGTGAAATTTGAGAAGCATTTGGAAATATTTTGTATTTCAGTCTGAAGGAAATCTCAGCTTACTATTATATAGGAAGCTTATTCGTGATGAGTTTGGATCTATGTTGTAGAATTTGACTTGTTTGCCCAGACAAAGCTAACAGTTTCCTAAAGGGTGTGGCCTTAAAATTTGAAGTCCTTAGTCACACTGTTGATCGTTCCTTAGTTACTGATTTGGTTTCTTCCACTTTTTCTCATTTTCATCAACCAGTTAATCAGTCAACAAGCATTTCCTTTTTTTTTTTTTTTAATCAATTGAGGTTAAGTAACTTGCTCAAGATTACACGGCCAGTTATTTTGTGTGGATACCAAGTATCTAAGGCCGGAACTGATCCCGAGTCTCCCGACGCCGGCGCTATTACTCACTGCACCACTTGGCCACCCCTCAACAAGCATTTCTTTTTTTGTTTGTTTTTTTGATTTTTGGAGGGCAATTGGGGTTAAGTGACTTGCCCAGGGTCACACAGCTAGTTTTTTTTGGTGTGTGTTAAGTGTCTGAGGCCGGATCCGAACCCAGGTCCTCCTGATTCCAGGACCAGTGCTCTATTCACTTCACCACCTAGCCGCCCCTCAACAAGCATTTCTTAAGCACTTGCTATGTGCCAGACTCTGGGGCTACAAGTGCAAAGATTGAAACCATCCCTGCTGACATGCTGACGGGGGATACAGCAAGTACATGTTAAAATATTCACAGAATAAATATTTAATCAAACAAGCAACATTTATCTAATTTTTGCTATGTGCTAGGCATTTTACTCAATGCTGAGAATATAAAGAAAAAGCAAAACAGATCCTGCCATCAAGAAACTTACATTCTTAGGGTGGCTGGGTGGCACAGTGAATAGAGCACCAGTCGTAGAGTCAGGAGGACTTGAGTTCAAATCTGGCCTCAGACACTTAACATTTACTAGCCATGTGACCTTGGGCAAGTCACTTATCCGCAATTGCCCTGCCTTCCCCCCTCAAAAAAAAAAAAAGAAACATTCTAATGGGAAGGATAACATATAAAAATTAGAATATTTTAATTTCTATTAGAATACTAGATGAATAGCGAGTAGATCGACCTTAGAATGGATGGCACAAACTGAGTGAGGGGACCAGGAAAGACTCCCTGCAGGAAGTGGCTCACGAACTGAATGTTAAATAGAGCCAGGGACTGGAAAAACATATTAGGACTATACAAATCTGAAAGTTGGTACATGTGTAGGTATAAATCAAAAGCTCACAGCTGTTTTTAGAGGACAAAAAAAAATTCTTTCTGGACACACATGGCTGCAACTATTGTTTCTGAAATTTAAATTATGTGTGTGTGTGTGTGTGTTTGTGTGTATTGAAAGAAACAAAGGTTTGATTTCCATAACTACGTGGTTCATTACATATTTCCCCCTTTGGTCTGTATGTCTGATGTTGAGTGTAATATTTGTCCTGGCAGAAGACTTATCACTCATTTCGCTCATAAGGTGAATTCTCTGGTATTGTTTAAGCTGTGCATCCACACAGAATGCTTTCCCACATTCATTCCATTGGCAAGGTCTCCCCAGTATAGATGCTCTAATGCCAAGCCAGCATACTTTTTTTTTTTTTTGCCTTTTGCCTTTTGGAGGGCAATTGGGGTTAAGTAACTTGCCCAAGGTTACCCAGCTAGTTTTTTTGTGTGGGTGTTCCCCTTCACTCCCTCCTTCTTGACTATATAGATGTCTACTTGTGCACCCTCATTATGTGAGATAATTTCCCTCAACTTTCCTTTCCTTTTCCACTCCTTTCTCTACCTTCTTCTTCCCCTCTCTTTCCCCTTTTTCTAAGACCTTCAAGATATAACTCAACTACTTCCTAGTCTCGTCCCCTTGGATTCTCTCTATGAACTCTAATGGTGATACGGATCAGAGGGGATATGGGTATGTATCATCTCCCTATATTTGAATGTTAGCAGTTTATCCTTGTTTAGTCCTTGATCATTGTTCACTGATGCTTACATTTAAATGTTTCTCTTCATTCATGTGTTTATACATTTCTCTGCAGCTCTAGTCTTTTCATCAGGAATGCCTGAAAATCTTCTGTTTCATTACAGGTCCACTTTTTCCCCTGTAGCTTTACTGGGTAAATTATTTTTTTATTGTAAGCCCATATCCTCTGCTTTCTGGAATATCATTCCAAGTTATTCACTACTTTATAGTGTGAAATTGTGATTCTGACTGTACTCCTTGGTACTTGAATGAATTTCTGGTTTTCTTGCAATATTTTGCTTTCACAGAAGTTTTGGAGTTTCTTTATGATGTTGCTAGGATTTTTCATTTGGGGGCTTCTTTTAGGAGGTGACTGGTGTATTCTTTCTTTTTCTACTTTTCCCTCTGGTTCTAAGAGATCTGGGAAGTTTTCTTCTAAAATTTCTTCAAATATAATGATTAGGCTCTTGGTTGTGGTCCATTGATTCTTAGATTTTTTTTTCTTCTTCATCTGTTTTCCTGGTTAGTTGTTTTTACTATGAAAGATACCTAATGTTTTCTTCAATTTTTTTAGCCTTTTGACTCTTTTAATATTTCTTGCTGCCTCATAGAGTCATTGACTTCTATTGGTCCATTTGAAATTTTCAGCGTTTGTTGCTTGGGCAAGGTTTTGTACTTCTGTGCCCGACTATTACTTTCTTTTCTATTCTTCCATAGCTCTCATTTCTTTTCCAATTTTTTCTTCAAGCTTTATGACTTTATTTATAAAAAACATTTTTTAACTCTTAAAAAATTCTTCATCTCTTCCAGGAATTCTAGTAGATATTGTATCCAAGCCATTTATTTCTGTTAGGCAATGTTTATAGATGCTTTGGAGTCATTCTTTTCACTGTTTTTGTGTTGAACTTCCCTGTCATAATAGCTCATTATCATGGGGTTCTTTTTTGTTTGCTCATTCTTCCAGCCTTCTTCTTGACTTCAGACTAGATGTTAGGACTGGGCTCTGTAGTACTTCTCCTGAAAACATCTGAGCTGGTCATGTTGGTGCTTTCTTGAGGTATTGAGTATTGTGTTATTTCAGGATTTTAGGAACATCCTGGTGACCTGCAAGCTTTTACTGCTTCCAGAGGGATCTGATCCATTGCTGGTCTACATTCTGCAAGTTCCTGATAAGGGTTTATTTCTGAGCAAAGTAGACTGCTGTTGGATTCTGTCCCTATAAACCAAAACTGAAAAACTCCTTGGATTCAGAAGAGCAGAATTTCAGACTCCTTTTGCCTGCGATTTCAATCTTGGTGACTCCTCTACAGGCTGGGCTAGACATTGGAAGTGAGACCCTGCTTTGCACTGGAGTTTGAACCACACCTATATATCCATTCATTCATTCATTCATTCATTTATTCAGTCTTTAAGTCTTATGTCTGGTTGCTGTGATCATGGCTGAAATCTTTACTAGCCAAAGTCTAGGGTAGGGAGCTCCCTGAAGTTTGCAAAAATTGTTTAGCTTTTGTATTGGCAGTCTGGGGAAGTTTATGGATTCTTTCTTATAATAATGTTTTTTTTTAAATTCATAATTAATGGAAATGCTAATTTTTACTTAGCAGTTAGTGAAAATAAAGATGTAATTTTTTTCCCATCCAAGTTCACAGACCCCCCTGAAATCTATCCATGGGTTGACTCTCATTGAGAACCCCTAGCCTAGTAGATAGAGAGCCCTACTTAAAGCCAGGAAGTCTCCCTCTGATACATATTGGCTATCTGAAATTGATGTAGGTCATCATTGATTACCTTGGAGAAAACATTTCTAGCAAAGTATTAGATATAGAAATAAGATTGCAGGGGCCTGAGTGAACCAGTGACAAGAAGTAGAGGAAGACTATGGGGATGATTCCCTTCCAGCATTTTGCAATAAAGGGAATAAAGATGGTGGGAAATTATAGTTGTGCTTTTTGTTGGTTAGGGATACCAGAGTATGTTACCTGAGTGTGTTTATTTATTTTTTTAAGCAATTGGGCTTAAGTAACTTGCTCAAGGTTACAGGGCCAGTTATTTCTGGCTGTGGTGCTAAGTATCTGAGCTCAGATTTGATCCCAGGTCTCCCAACTCTGGGGCCAGTGCTCTTACTCACTGTGCCACCTGGCCGCCCCTAAGCAATTGGGGTTAAGTGATTTGCTCAGGGTTACAAGGCCAGGTGTTTCTGGGTGGGTGCTAAGTATCTGAGCCTGGATTCTATACCAGGTCTCCCAACTCTGGGGCCAGTGCTCTTACTCACTGCACCACCTGGCCTCCCCTGTTTATTTATTTTTTTATTAATTTGTTTGTTTACTTTGAGTTTACGAGATTCAGTCCCCCCCCCTTCTTTGAGTTTCAAATTTTCTCCCCTTCCCTCCCTCTCCCCTCCTCCCCCCCTCCCCCCAAGGCTGCATACAATCAGGTATAGGATTTCCAGATACTTTCACATTAGACATTGGTCTGGTTGAAAAGAAGGATTGTACTGGATGGAATGAACAATGGGAAAGAGGAAACCAAACCAAATAAGGAAGAGAAAGAGAGCAGGTAATTTGCTTCAATCTGCATTCAAACTCTGTTCTTTCTCTGAATGTAGACTTCTGTCTCCATAATGAATCTTTTGGAGTTGACTTATAACCCTGCATTTCTGAGAAGAGTCCGGTCTATCTAAGTTGGTCATCACGCATATGTTGTATCTGTAATGGTGTACAAATTTCTCCTGGTTCTGCTCTTCTCACTCAGCATCAGTTTGTATAAGCCTCTCCAGGTAGATATGAAGTCCATCTCCTCTTTGTTTCTTGTGGTGCAATAGTATTCCATTACATTCATGTACCATAACTTATTTAGCCATTCCCCAATTGATGGGCATCCTTTTAATTTCCAATTCTTTGCCAGTGATTGTGTTTATGACTGTCACCTGAGTGAGAGTCAATGAAGTGGGAGAGATTGAAGGTTAGTCTTAGGAGGAAGGACACATCTTCCTGAGACAAAATGAATGACAAAAGGATGGCTATAATTATGGGGTTTTGAGCCTGGGGAATTAATTCATGCCGGAAAGCTCCTGTCTCCTTAGCAAAGTGGCAGATGAGTGAATGAAACTAGGGGCTAGGGGCTTTAAGAATGTGGAAAATGGGGGCAGCTAGGTGGTGCAGTGAATAGAGCACTGGCCCTGGAGTCAGGAGGACCTGAGTTCAAATTCGGCCTCAGACACTTAACACACACACACAAGCCTAGCTGTGTGACTTTGGGCAAGTCACTTAAGCCCAATTGCCCTCCAAAAAGCAAAAAAAAAAAAAAAAGAATGTGGAAAATATTTGGAACAGCCATAATGAGGAATATTACAGGGAGTTAACAAAATAAAAATGAATTTCATGGGAGCTTTGAGAACCCAATGAGTTAAGATAGTTTAGATTTATAATCATCCAAGTCAACTTGGTTTTTTTTGCAGCTTTCTACAGGAACAGAGAAAGTAAATAATGGGAATAACCCAGGGTGAACAATTGACATGAAAGACATGGTAGAAGGTCATGTAAGTAAGGCATTCTAGGGTGTTAGATAAGATGGCAGTGAAATGACTGGCCATGATGTGGTCTGGGTTGGGCAGCGAAGCAAATGATAATTCCTATCGTAATGTAAAGGAAAGCAACATTGAGAGATTCACCTAATAAATGTAGTGACCTTTTGTAACTTTAGATGACAGATGATGAAACAAGCTCCATTCTTTGGGTATAGTACAAGGCATACATTTTCAGACATAGCAAATGGCTTGATTTATAAGCATGATTATCCTTTGTTATAAGGGAAAATTCAATTGGTGGTGTATATGGGAGTGACATTTTGAATCATAGTGATATAAAAAGCATCCATAAAACATTTTTTTAAAATTATGAGACTGAGGTGAAAGCAGAAGGCTGATGAACTTCGAGAATGGGGAAGGTGGAGGGACATAAAATCAGGTGAGGGGAAAGAACATTTTATTTACTCAAGTTCCAGAAAATAACTTCATTTCCTCTTTCTTCTGTCTTCTAATTTTTACCTAAAAAGTATATCCCTGGGAATACCATGGCCCTATATGTGAGCTCATCAACATGAGTACAACTTTCAGTTTGCTGATTCGCAAACTATCCAGTGTCTACCCAAACTGTGCCTCTCTTATTCATATCCTCCCATACATCTACCACAGGGCATCCACCCAAAAGTGTTTCTCTTGACTTTGTGTAGATTTTAGTGAAGCATGTGGGTTTTCCATCAGTTGTCATATTCACTAAATGACTTTGATCTTGTCTTTTTTTTTTTCCAGGTATATATTTCTCTGATGATATCCTTTATCCTGCTTCTGCATAATTTCTTATTTTTAATGTATTACATCCTGTTCACACTCACCACTTGCTTCTCCATTGCCCACTGGGTAATCCTGTATTTCAGTTCTTCAGAGACTATTATGTTACATGACTTACAGCCATACAATATCATTAGAAGAATATTAGTATTAAAAAGATAATTATTTCAGGAAGAAGCTTGGGTTCATTAAAAGAAACAAGAAGTTCACCAAAGGCAATGCAGTCTATTCCCCTTAATTCTGTTTAATTCAGAATATTTCGTTAAGCATCCACTATATTCCAGACACTGTGTGGGGGATACAAAAACAAAATGAAGAAAGTCCCAAGTTCAAGGAATTTATATTTTACTAGGAGGAGAGAGCAAACAGCATGACCATAGATAAGTAACTACAAATAAATATACAAAATACATTCAAAGCAATTACAAGGAGTGTGTGTGTGTATGTGTGTGTGTGTGTGTGTGTGTGTGTGTGTGTGTAAGTAATAATTGGGGAAATCAAGGTATACCTCGTAAAGGAGGTGGCACATGAACTGCCCTTGAAGGGGAACTAGAGGTTTCAAGAGGTGGAGACAAGAAGAGTAATAGGGGACAGCCTATATAAAGGCACAGAGGAAGGAGGTGGAATGTTGTGTGTGGGGATCAATGAGCAGGTCAGTTTAGCTGAAATATAGAATATGTAATGATGAGTCATATGTAAGACTTTGATTGGTACAGAGAGATTGGAGACATTGTGAAATAGTGGGGCCTAAGAATTATCATGGTCAGTCCTGGGTTGGGATACTAGTTCAATTACTCTGAGTGACCTTGGGCAAATTACTTGACCTCTCTGGGATTCAGTTATTTTATCTATCAAATGAAAGGGTTAAAATAGATATCTAAGGTTCTGTGATCCTAATGCTTCCATGATAGCAGAGGAAAGATAAACACACTTGTCAGTAGAATGACAATTATGAAAATTAACCCCTTTAATTTTTATTCCTACAAAGTTCAGGGTGTAGAATAGGAAAGCTAACTTCGTTGTCTACTTGTATTGTCCAAGATAGATGTACTGATGGAGAAGGTCTATAAATACCCGACCATTTAACTGCATATCATCTTTTCTACAGGAGACATTCTTCTTTTGCTTTTTCCTGTGTGGATAGCCCAAGATATCCTGTAATAGATAGCCCAATCTCTTACAGGTGATTATAGATCTCTTCCAGGCTACTCTGCAGTGTTTTGGGGTTTGATGAAGTTATTATAATATCATTTGCCAACAGGTGTCTTTGGATGATTTTGCCATCTGTAGTGAGTCCCCCTTCAATATGGACAGCATTGGACATCTCTCATGATTTGGAAATATCTTTGTTGAGCATATGTCTTTTTTGCCTCACTTAATAATTATAGACTTGTTAAGCAAAGTTTTCTTTTAAATATTTTCCAGGAATCTTGTCTACTATACTTATGTCAAAATCATATACCTCAGTCGAGGAGAGTCTTTAAGGCTTTTGCTTTACAGAACCAAATGCTTTTCTGAAAGTCAACACGTATAACTACAGTGGGATCTTGTATTTGCTGCACCTTTCAGCCAATTTTTAAATTGTAAAGATGTGGTCCATTGTAGAATATTATTCATCAAAGTTTGCCTGTACCCTTTCTTACTTTCATCAAGGAAGTCCTTGATGTGTATATCGATTATTTCTATAACATTTTTGTAGAAATGTGTAAGTTAGGGTTATATCTTTTCTTTCAAATGAATCTATTTCTGTTGGTCATGTCAACTCAATCCTTAGAGTCCTCCAGGTTCACATTCCTAAAAACATCCTTGACTCTTTCCTCTTGTATTCAAAGAGTTGTCAAGTCTTCTCTGTCCTACTACCACAACATCTCTTGAATCCATCTCCATCTCTCAACTCAGTCTCTTACCTTAGTTTAAGCCCTCCTCGACTCTCACCTGGACTACTGCATCAGCTTTCTAATTAGCATACCTGCTTCTAGTCTCTTTCCTTTCTATCCCCTAATTATCACCGTCCTGCTTAAAAATCTTCAGTGGTTCCCTACTGTCTATAGTATAAAGTTTCACTTGAGCCTGGCATTCAGATTCTCCTTGTCCTTTTGTAACTTTCCAGCCTTATCTCCCACTATTTCACTCCTACATGCAACCTCTCTTTTAGCTAAATTGGTCATATATAACCCTACCTTTTCTAGTTTGCTCAAGTCTGAGGTGTTTGTGTCTGAAATGCACTTTCTACTCTTTGTTTGTCCAAGTCCCACTCTTCCTTCAAGACTTAGGCTAAAGGCCCACTTCCTTCATAAAAAGTTTTCTGGTCAACCTGCCCCAGCCAACCCCTGACCCTTCATTGCTTCTTCCTTTGAATTCTAGCACAAGTGCAGCCTGTAAAGTGCTCTTCCAACCAGTATTGGAGACATTAAAACCAAAGTCCACCACAAGGGTGGGGCCCCAACTCTGCTTTAATAAAATTAGGTTAATCATCTGAAATCAGGCAAGCTATACTTAAATTTTTCTTATTTCATTCTTTTTCTTTTGCTCTATCCCAGATGGAAAACTTTAGCTGCTACAGTCCCATGGAACCATTTCTACTCTATTCCCTTCCATGTGCAAACTCTGTTACTTATTTCATCTGAGGCAGCTGGTGCCATAGTAGATTAGAGTGCAGGGTCTAGAAACAAGAAGATTTTGAGTTCAAATCCAGCCTCAGGGTTTGACCCTAGGCAAATCACTTAACTAACTTCTGTTTGCCCCAGTTTTCTCAACTGTAAAATGGGGCGATAATAATAACATATACCTCCCAAGGTTATTTTGAGGATCAGACATGCTTAAAGGCACAGTACCTGGCACATATTAGGTGCTATGAATAAATGCTTATTCCCTGCCTCTTTTTCCTCTGACTGGTTGCTGACAGGCAAGGTATACCTTTATTATTCTTGATTGGGAATCAGGAGAGTTATATATTTTACAGGGCTGTTGTGAGGATCAAATTAGATAGTGGGTAGAAAAGGTTATGTTAAACTTTATGTAAGTTTCACATATTTATTATTGATAGTAATAGTGTTTAACTACTCTGGTACTATTATTTATCATCTTTGTATGTACCCTATATGCCCAACTAGATTGTCTAAGTCCCTTTGGGGCATGAACTCTCTTTTGTTTCTTTGATTGTGTTATTTCGTATCACAGTGTCTAGTAGGCATTCAGTAATTGCCACACTGTGCATCCTGTAATATAATTATCCTTTCCCACTTTCTAGCTTCTTTTTATGTGTTGTCTCCCATTGCTCTGTAAATTCCTTGAGAGCATGAACTATCTTGTTTGTATTTGTACACTGTCCTGTGCCCGATGTGTAATAATCATTTAATAAATACTCTTTATCTCTCATTTTAACTACTTATCTTTGATTAGGCATCTAGATTTTAGTACAGGTAAGAGTAATCACTGTTTGAAAAGTGTACTATGCAAAGGAAAGGTTTGGATCTGGATAGATGGTCATGCTTAAGTGATTTGACTTTTTAATCTGTCTTTTTAATGAACATCTTGAGTAGTAGAAAATTGTCTTTAAAATCCCAATGATCTTTGTTCTGACAGTATCTGTTTCATGCTGTCAGCAATGCTAATTTTCCAGAAGGGCAAAGGATTCTTTGGCAGTGTTTGAAATGCTGGTGGATTTGGCTAGAAGCATCCCAAGCCAGTGCAAGAGCTGGTTAGGGTAAGGCAGAGTTCACAGACAAACTCAATAATACTATTAGCATGAATTAATCCTCTAGAGACATTGGAACCTGAAGACATCTATCAGAAGACAGAAGACATCTGTCTTGTTTTTGACCAATTGATTTTGTTTCAGATTTCTCTGAAATGAAATGTTTGTTTAATTTGGATGTTTGCAAGGAGTTTTGATTGCTCTCCCATGATAAATATGTCCCTTTGGCAGCATCTTAAAGAACAATCAGCCAGTTATACTTTAAGGGCATTTTTGGCAGCTTTTCTTATCCAGCAGTCTTGACTCATTTTACTATAATTGAAGGTTGCAAAAAAGTGTCAAGTATATTCTTTATAAGTATTGAAACTAATCTAAATACTACAGCAATTTAAAAAAAAATAGGTTGTTGAAAGTAAGGAGGAGGCACTGTGTTAGACTTTTAGGAGGTTATTATGAGTACTTCTCTTTTTTTGTTTTTTCAAATACAGTAATCACTAGGACTCTCATGTAGGAATGCTTTAGAACTTCATTGCTGTTGCTTCTTAGAGAAGAGTTGGTTAAATACCAATTAGATGGTCTCAGTAAAGCAAGATAGCTAAACAGAGCATTTTTTAAAGCCCTTACTATGTGCTAAGTATTGTACTAAGCACTGGAAATACAAGTACAAGCAAAAAGATAATTATTTATAGTGTGGAGATGGCCAGGAAGTGAAATAGACTAATGAAGTGTGGGTCCTGGCAACATAAGATGAAAAGTCTCTTATCAGAGGCAGCTGTTCCAGGGGTAGAATTTAAGGTTGAGCTCCATTCCCAGACTGATTTGCAGCATATATGTTTTCTGAGCTTGAACTACAGTTCTAGCAGCCTCCATTTTTTGGGACCTAAATGCAAATGAAAAAGAAATTTCCATATTTCAAAATCTATTTAACTATGTCATTGAAGAGCTTCCACCTAATCTTCAATTGGAAGTGATCAATCTGCAATGTAGTGACATGTTAAAAGACAAGTCTGAGAGGAATCTAATAGAATTCTCTAAATGACTTCCAAGTGATGAATATATATGTTTAATTAAAATGATATTGTGTAGATTGGTATTAGTATTTGAACATGTATTTTTATACAGATGGGTATGGCTAGAGATGAAATATGTAAAAATCTCATTGCAGATCACATCTCTTAATGCAAATACAACATTAACAAATGAACACTTGCAATCAATTTTGGTGATAGGGAATACTAAATTGGGTTGTCTCTTTTTTTTGGAGGTGGGATGGCAGGGCAGTTGGGGTTAAGTGACTTGCCAAAGGTCACACAGCTACTAAGTGTTAAGTGTTTGAGGCTGGATTTGAACTCAGGTCCTCTCTGACTCCAGGGCTGGTGCTCTATTCACTGGGCCACCTAGCTGCCCCGGGAACACTAATTTGGAACTCCAATTAAGCAAGATGTTATTCTCCCCAAAATAATTCCATTCTTCTCATTAGTAGACCTGTATTACAAAAAAGAATTATACTCAATTATTATTATATTTTTAATTTCTTGAATAAAACTTTGTGGAAGTTTGTTTTTTTCTTCTTAAATAAGTACCTATATAATATTCTTGAATTTGCCTTTCAGGCCCACAAAGCCTGAAATATTTACTATCTACCCCTTTGCAGAAAAAGTTTTCTAACACTTATTAGAGAATATTAATTATGGCTATCTCACAGACACCCTTTGGGGTGAGCTGTTTGAATTTATTGGAATACCAAGTTCTGTTTTGACCTCACTGGCTCTCTTTGCCTCTTCTCCTTCTTTACATGCACTGTTGCACTACCACCTTTTATCTTTGTCTTTGAGCTTAAATTTTGGATCAAGTTTTATGATGTTCCAATGCTACCTCCAGAAATGAGCTGTCTTAACCAGTATAGAAATTATTTTTATTTTTTTTAAAAAAGGAACAACTTAGATTCCACTTCTTCCATGAAGCCTTTCTTTTTTTCCCATTCCTCATTCCTTCTTCCAGCTGAAAATGACCTCTTCCTTTTATGTTTCCCCAAAACACTTTGACTCAATCTTTCCTTTGGCCTTATCCTATTCAACTTTGTACTTGCCAGAGCCCTCCAGTTAGATAATAAGCTTCTTGAGGGAAAGATTTTTGTATCAAAAATATTGACATAGATCTAGAAGGTGCCTCAAAGGTCTTCTGTCCTAACTACCATGATTTACAGATGAAGAAACTGAGGTTTGGGAAGGTTAAAGGGCTTGCACACTTAAAGTTAATTTGGGATTTGAACCAATGGCTTCTAACTTCAGAGCCAATGTTTTCTTTCACTTTACTGTGAATCCTCAGTGCCTTAGTTGAACAGACTTCATGTCGTGGAATTGAATTATTTAAGGACTAGATTACATGTATTACCCTGGGGAGATAGATGATTGATCCTCTGACCTAGGAAATAAAAATTAGGTCCCACTAAGTAAAATCCTGACTGTTCACACTTTTAATGAGTGGTTTAAGATTTGCAGTGCTTACTAATTTTTTAGGCCATGATAATAATACTGTAAAATTTTCATAGAAAGTATAATTTTAAAATTAAATTGGAGTTTTAAGATAGTGATCCCTTAGTATCATATCTATTTTGTAGGTAGGGAAGAATTGGTTACATGCCTCCAAATCAGAGGTAAAAACAGAGGTAAAAAAAATCATTGTCATCGTGGTGATCAATATCATCATAATCTTTGTACAGCTGGGAAGCAGTAGAACTGGATAAGTTCCATAATTTTTGGCTCAAATGCTTCACAGTAGTTCATGAATTACTGGTAAATAATTTTTTGTCAGCTTTCTCTCAGGCACAAGCCTGTCCCCACCTTTCTTAACACAAGATATCACATATTATTACCCCAGAATAAGAATACCAGCGAGTCTCTGAACATAGTCCAGTGATATGTTTATGTACATTATATTCATAGCATTTATAATTTGTATCATATTAAAAGAAATCTGTAAACACATTAAAAAATATATTACCTGAAGAGCCAAAAGGATGTGCCAGAAAGTTCTAGGAGTTATAAGTTACTTATTATCTACTTGATAATTATTATTTTTTAAGTTTGGAAATTGCTTTCCTCATAACATTGTAGGTTTTTTTGGGGGGGAGGTGTAAATGGTATTTTATTTTTCCCAATTACATGTAAAGATAGTTTTCAGCATTCATTTTTTATTTTTATTTATTTTTTTGCTTTTTGGAGGGCAATTGGGGTTAAGTAACTTGCCCTAGGTCACACGGCTAGTGTTTTGTGTGTTAAGTGTCTGAGGCTGGGTCTGAACTCAGGTCCTTCTGACTCCAGGGCACTCAGGTCCTTCTGGCTCCAGGGCAGCATTCATTTTTTAGAGCATTTTATAACATTTTGAGAAATTTTTTCTCACTTTCTGCCTCCCATTCCCCTTCCCCAAGATGGCAAGCAATCTTATACATGTGCAGTCATGTAAACATATTTCCATGTCTTGAAAGAAGAATCAAAACAAAAGGGAAAAGCTACACCCCTCTCCCCCCTGCCCCCAGAATGACAGTAGTATGCTATGATCTGCATTCAGACTCCATAGCTCTTTCTCTGGATGTGGATAGCATTTTCTATTAAGAGTCTTTTGGAATTATCTTCTATCATTGTATTGTTGTAATGAGCAAAGTTTGTCATAGTTGATCATCATACAATGTTGCTATTACTGTGTATGATGTTTTCCTGGTTCTGCTCACTTCACTCGGCATCAGTTCATGTAAATCTTTCCAGATTTTTCTGAAATCTTCCTGCTCATCATTTCTTATAGCACAATAGTATTGCATTACATTTATATACCACAACTTGCTCAGCCCTTCCCCAATTGATGGGCATCCCCTCAATTTCCAATTCTTTGCCATCACAGAAAGAGGTGCTATAAAATATTTTTCTACATGTGGGTCCTTTTTTATGATCTCTTTGGGATACAGCCCTAGTAGTGATATTTTTTTTTGTTTTTTTAATTTAAATGCTTTATTAACTGCTGATTTACATCGTTCATTTCTGCCAGATTTTGAGTTACAAATTTTCTCCCCGTTTTTCCCCCACCTGTCCCCCCAAAACAGCAGTCCCACAGGATATTCCCACCTCCAATCTGCTCTCTCCCATATTTTCTCCCATACCCGTTTCAACTTTTCCAGTGGATCTCTATGCCTCAGTGCCTGTATATCTTTTTTCTTAATTACATGTAAGATGGTATTAATAATAGTATATATATATATATATACATACACACACACACATATATATATATATATATATTTGAATATTTGATTTTAAAACTTTCAATTCCAGATTCATTCCCTTCCCCCCCCTGCTGCCCACCCCCACTGGGGGGACAAGCAGTTCAGTATAGGTTGTACATGTGTGGCAAATGCAAAACAATAACATAGTAGATGTATTGTAAAAGACTGACTATATTTCCCTCCCTCCTATCCCACCTCACACTTGTTCTATTCTCTACTTTGATCCTGTCCCTTTTCAAAAGTGGGTGCTTCCAACTTCCCTCCCCCCCCAGCCTGCCTTCCCTTCCATCATTCCCCCTCAGATCCCCTTCCCCCCCTATTCTCCTGGAGGGTGAGATCCCTATTTAGTGTGTATTTCTCTCCCTTCTCAAGCCAGATTCAATAGGAATAAGGTTGACCTATTCCCTTTTGCCTTCCTATTCTTCCCCTCCATTGTAACCATTTTCCCTTGCCTCTTCTGTATGAGATAGTTTGCCCCACTGTCTCTCCCCATCTCCTCTCATTATATTCCTCTCACCTCTTAATTTCACCTTTTAAGTATCATCCCTTCCTGTTAAATTGGTCCCGTGCCCTCTATCTATGTATACCTGTAAACGTATATACACACATTCACATATGTATTCATATGCCCGCATACCCTCATATAAAGACATATATATATATATATATATATATATATATATTTCTAATCCCTTCAACTACTGATAAAAGTTTCATAGGTTACAATTATTGTTTTTCCATGTAGGAATGTTAATAGTTCAACTTTGGCCAGGTGGCTCAGCGAGCAAGAGCATCGGCTCCAGTGCCGGGACGACCCGGATCAAATCCGGGCCCAGACACCCAGCACCACACCCAGAAACAATAACTGGCCATGCAACCCTGAACAAGCCACTCAACCCCGATTGTTTAAAAAAAAAATAGTTCAACTTTGATAAGTTCCTTATGATTTCTTTTCCCTGTTTACCTTCTCATGCTTCTCTTGCTTCTTGTATCTGAATGTCAGATTTTCTATTCAACTCTGGTTTTTTCAGCAAGAATGCTTGAAAGTCCTGTATTCCCCTGAATGACCATATTTTCCCCTGAAACATGATACTCAGTTTTGCTGGGTAGGTGACTCTTGGTTTTAATCCCAGCTCCCTTGACCTCCGGAATATCACATTCCAGGCCCTTTGATCCCTCAGTGTAGAAGCTGCCAGATCCTGGGTTATCCTGATTGTGTTTCCGCGTCTTCCTGGCTGCTTGTAATATTCTCTCCTTAATCTGGGAATTCCGGAACCTGGCTATAATATTCCTAGGAGTTTTCTTTTTGGGATCTTTTTCAGGAGGTGATGGGTGGATTCTTCAACCTCTATTTTGCCCTCTGGTTCTAAAACATCAGGGCAGTTTTCTTTGAGAACTTCCTGGAGGATGATTTCTAGGTTCTTACTTTGATCATGGCTTTCAGGTAGTCCAATAATTTTTAAATTATCTCTCCTGGATCTATTTTCCAGGTCAGTGGTTTTTCCCATGAGATATTTCACATTGCCTTCTATTCTTTCATTTGTTTGAATCTGTTTAACAGTATCTTGATTTCTCATAAAGTCATTAGCTTCCATTTGCTCCAATCTAATTCTGAAGCAATGATTCTCCTCAGTGAGCTTTTGAGATTCTTTTTCCATCTGGCAAATTCGACTTTTTAAGGCATTCTTCTCCTCATTACCTTTTTGAGCCTCTTTTGCCATTTGAGTTAGTCTATTTTTTAAGGTAATATTTTCCTCAGTCAGGCTGTTGACTCTCATTTTGTAATTTTTTTGCATTGTTCTCATTTCTCTTCTCAATATTTCCTCCACTTCTCTTATCTGCTTCTTAAGGTCCTCTATGGCCTGTAACCAGTTCGTGTTTTCCTTTGAAGCTTTTGGTGCAGGAGTTCTGAGTTCACTGTCTTCCTCCTGTTCCATTCTTTGCTCCTTTTTTTTTTTTTTTTAAAGCAATTGGGGTTAAGTAAGTTGCTCAAGGTTACACGGCCAGTTATTGTTTCTGGGTGTGGTGCTGAGTATCTGAGCCCGGATTTGATCCAGGTCATCCCAACACTGGAGCCGGTGCTCTTACTCGCTGAGCCACCTGGCTGCCCCTAAGCAATTGGGGTTAAGTAACTTGCTCAAGGTTACACGGCCAGGTGTTTCTGGGTGGGTGCTAAGTGTCTGAGCCCGGGATTCGATCTCCAGGTCTTCTCAACACTGGAGCTGGTGCTCTTACTCGCTGTACTACCTGGCCGTCCCCATGCTTTGCTCCTTTTTGTCCCCAAAATAGGAGTCTAATGTTGGAATCTTCTGTCTGCTTTGTTTCCTTTGCCTGGTCATGTCACCCCTCAGTCACTTGACCCCGGGGCTTTTTGCCACAGTAGGACTCTGCCACTAGACAGGGGAGCTTTCGTCCCAAACGCTGGGGTTTTCTCAGCTGCCGGAGGTATTAGATGGGTGCCCTCTCTGAGGTCTCCACATGCTCTGGCAAGCTGGACACACACCCCAGGACCTCCACTCTAGACTGCAATCCAGATCCAAGAAGGTTAAAGCAAGAGCAATTACCCCTCAGACTGGTTGCTTGGTCCCCCTACACTCTGCAGGCCAGGAGCTGAAGCTGCCACGTGGCCCTGGCTGGCTGTGCCAGTGTCTCAGAGGCTTCTCACCCCGGGGGCAAAAGCCACGCATTTCCCACTCTGTTTCTTAGCCAGTAAGAGATTATTTTAATTTAGTTTTCTTCCCTATTTTAAATTAAATTCACCAATGTTTTCTTTATTTCATTAATTTTTTCTATAAAACCAGCTGCTAGTTTTATTTCTTAGTTCAATGGTTTTCAGGTTTATTAATCTTTCATTTGATTTTCAAGATTTCCATTTTGGTGTTTAATTAGGGATTTTCAGTTTGTTCTCTTCTAGTTGTTTTTTGTTGTTGTTGCATGCCAAATTTATTGATCTGCTCATTTTTTATTTTATAGATTAAGAATTCAGAGATATAAATTTTCTTCTGAGTACTGCTTTGGCTGCAGCCCATAAATTTTGGTATATTGTCATGTTTTCATTCTCTTTAATGAAATTACTGTTTTTATGATTTGTTCTTTTACCCATTCATTCTTTAGGATTAGATTAGTTTCCAGTTTTTAATCTGTTTCCACAGCCCTTTATTGAATGTTAATTTTTATTGCATTATGATCTGAAGAGGATGCATTTACTTTTGTTCATTTGGTTGTGAAGTTTTTATTCCCTTGGTTAATTTTTATGAAGGTGCTGAGTACTGCTGAGAAAGTATACATTTCCTTTTATTTCCATTCAGCTTTGTCCATAGGTCTATCATATTTATTCTTTTAAAATTCTATTCATCTCCTTAACTTTTTCTTGCTTTTTTTTTCTTTTTTTAATTAGATTTATTAGATTTATTGAGTTCTGAGAATAGAGATTTGATGTTATTCATCATCTGTGGTACCTTTTAGCAAAATGTAGTTTCCCTGCTTATCTCTTTAGATTGATTTTTGTTTTTGTTTTGGCTAAGGTCATGATTGCTACTTTTTTTTTTTCATTTTACTTCAGGTGAAGCATAATAGATTCTGCTCCCGCATCTTACTTTTACTCTGTGTGTGTGTGTGTCCCTCCCTCTATCTCTCTCTGTGTGTCCTTCAAGTGTGTTTCTTGGAAACAACATATTGTGGGATTCTGGTTTTTAATCCACTTTACTGTCTACTTCTGTTTTATGGGTGAGTTCATATTATTCACATTCACAGTTATGATTATTAGATGTGCATTTCACTCCATCCTAATTTTCCTACTGTTTATCCTTCTCTTTTTCTCCTTTCACTTTTCACTATCCTTCAAAAGTCTGTTTTGCTTTTGTCCACCACCTCCCGCAATCTGCTTTCCCTTCTATCAGCAACACCCCCATCTCCCTTCTCTTATCTTCCTTCCTACCTAATCCTATATAGGACAAGATAGATTTCTATACTCAACTGACTGTGTATGTTATTTCCTCTTTGAGATAATTCTTATTAGAATAAGGTTCAAGTGTTACCTGCCACTTCCCCACGACCCCCATTTTCTCTTCCTCTGTAAAAGTTCTTCCTTTTACATGTACTCTTTCATGAGATAATTTACCCTATTCTACCTCTTCTTTCATCCTTCTCCCAGTTCATCCCTCTTTCTTACCCCTTATTTTTTTTGAAATCATCCCATCATAGTCAACTTATACCTGTGTCTGCTATCTGTCTATACTTCTCCTAACTGTTCCAATAATGATAAGGTTCTTAGGAGGTATAAGTATCTACCTCTGTATGAATGTAAACGGTTTAACCTTATTGAATCCATTATGATTTATCTTATATGGTTCTCTTGAGCCTTGTATTTGAAAGTCAAATTTTCTATTCAGCTCTGATCTCTTCATTAGGAATACTTGAAAGCCCTCTTTCATTAAATGTCCATTTTCTCCCCTGAAAGGTCATACTAAGTTTTGCTGAGTAGGTGATTTTTTGTTTTTGTTTTCATTTTGTTTGATTGTTTCTTGATGTTTCCTGGAGTCAGTTTTCTAGATGCCTGGCTGTCATTTATAAGGAATGATTTTCTTCCATTTGTCTAATTCTAGTTTTTATGGATTTGTTTTGTTCAAGAGGGAGTTTTTGTTGATCTATTTTTGTCTTTACTAATTTGTTTGTTTACTTTTAGTTTACAAGATTCAGTTCCACAATCCCTTGAGTTTCAAATTTTCTCCTTCTCCCTCTCCTCCCCCCATCGCCATGGGGGCATCCAAGAAAGTATAGTATCTGCAAATACTTTCACATTAGACCTTAATCCGGTTGTAAAGAAGGATTGTAACTGATAGAATGAGCAGTGGGAAAGAGGAAACAAAACCAAACAAGAAAGAAAGAGAGCAGGTAGTTTGCTTCAGTATGCATTCAAACTCTGTTCTTTCTAGTTCTTTCTCTGAATGTAGATATCTCCTTCCATCATGAGTCCTTTGGAGCTGTCTTATAACCTTGCATTGCTGAGAAGAGTCCAGTCTATCAAAGTTGGTCATCACACATAGGTTGTGTCTGTTACTGTGTACAGATTTTTTTCTGGGTCTGCTCTTCTCACTCAGTATAAGTTTGTATAAGTGTATCCAAATAAATATGAAGTCCAGCTGCTCCTCATTTTTTTTTTTTTTTTGCTTTTTGGATTGGGGAAAGCTGGGCAATTGGGGTTAAGTGACTTGCCCAAGGTTACAGGGCTAGTAAGTGTTAAAGTGTCTGAGGCCGGATTTGAACCCAGGTCCTCCTGATTCTAGGAATCTATTCACTGTGCCACCTAGCCACACCTTGCTCCTCATTTCTTATAGCACAATAGTATTACATTACATTCATATACACAACTTGTTTAACCATTCCCCAGTTGATGGACATCCCCTTAATTTCTAATTGCCACCACAAAAAGAGCTACAATAAGTATTTTTGTACATAACGGGTCTTCCTCCCACTTCTTTGATCTCTTTGGGATACAACCCTAGAAGTGGTATTACTGGGTCAAAGGGTATGCAATTCTTTCTAGCCTTTTGGGTATAGTTCCAGATTGCTCTCCAGAATGTTTGAATCAGTTCACAACTCCACCAACAATGCATTAGTGTTCCAATTTTTCCACATCCTCTCCAGCATTTGTCATTTTCCTGTTTTGTCATCTTAGCCAATCTGGCCAGTGAGATGTGGTACCTCAGAGTTGTTTTGATTTGCATTTCTTTCATCAATAGTGAATTTAGAGCATTTTTTCATATGCTTATAGATATCTTTAATTTCTACCTCTGAAAATTGCCTGTTTATATCCTTTGACCATTTATCAATTGGGGAATGACTTGTATTCTTATAGATTTGACTCAATTCTCTGTATATTTTAGAATTGAGGCCTTTATCAGAGACACTGTTTGTAAAAATTCTTTCCCAATTTCCTGGTTACATTGGCTTTCTTTATACAGAAACTTTTCAATTTAATGTAATCAAGATTATCCATTTTGCATTTTATAATCCTCTCTAACTCTTGTTTGGTCATAAAGTCTTCCCCTCTCCATAAATCTGACAGATAAACTATTCCTGGCTTTCCCATATTGCTTACAGCATGAGCCTTTATACCTTGATCATGCACCCATTTAGACTTAATTTGGTATACGGTGTTAGATAATAGTCTATGCCCAGTTTCTGCAATACTGTATTACAGTTTTCCCAGCAGTTTTTGTCAAATAGTGAGTTTTCATTCCAAAAACATCCCAAAAAACAGTAGATTACTATAGTCATTGACTGCAGAGTCTCGTATACCCAATCTATTCCATTGATCCTATTCCTCAGCCAGTACCAAGTAGTTTTGATGACTTTATAATACAGATTAAAATCTGGTATGGCTAGGCCACCTTCCCTAGCATTTCTTTTCATTAATTCCCTTGATATTCTGGACCTTTTATTCTTCCAGATGAATTTTGTTACCATTTTTTCTAGCTCTATAAAGCAAATTTTTGGTAGATTCATTGGTATTGCACTAATTATGTAATTTAATTTGGGTAAAATTGTCATTTTTTTAATATTAGCTCGACCCAGGCGCAAGCAGTTGATGCTTTTCCATTTAGTTAGAGGTGACTTTATTTATGTCAAAAGTGTTTTGTAGTTGTGTTCATATAGGTCTTGGGTTTGTTTTGGCAGGTAGATTCCCAAATATTTTATAATGTCCACAGTAACTTTAAATGGGATTTCTCTTTCTATCTCTTGCTGTTGGAGTTTGTTAGAAATATATAGGAATGCTGAAGATTTATGTGCATTTATTTTATATCCTGCAACTTTGCCAAATTTATTGTCTCAAGTAATTTTTTTTACTTAATTCTCTAGGATTCTCTAAGTATATCGTTATATAATCTGCAAAGAGTGATACCTTAGTCTCTTCTTTGCCTAATTTCATTCCTTCAATTTCTTTTTCTTCTCTAATTGCTACTGCTAACATTTCTAGTACCAGATTGAACAAGAGGGGTAATAGTGGACATCCTTGTTTCACCCCTGATCTTATTGAAAATGCTTCTAGCTTATCCCCATCGCATATAATATTAGCTGATGGCTTTAGATAGATGCTACCTATTATTTTAAGGAAAACTCCATTTATTCCTATACTTTCTAGTGTTTTTAATTGGAATAGATGTTCTATTTTGAGAAAGGCTTTTCTGCATCTATTGAGATAATCATATGGTTTCTGCTAGTTTTATTGTTGATATGATCAATTATACTGATGGTGTTTCTCATATTGAACCATCCTTGCATTCCTGAAATAAATACTACCTGATCAAAGTGTATTATTCTTGTGATAAGTTGTTGTAGCTTTTTTTGCTAATATTTTATTTAAAATTTTTGCATCTATATTCATAAGGGAAATTGGTCTATAATTTTCTTTGTTTTGTCTCTTCCTAATTTAGGTATCATATTTGTGTCATAAAAAGAATTTGGTAGGACTCCTTCACCTATTTTCCCAAATGGTTTGTAGAGAATTGGAATCAATTGTTCTTTAAATGTTTGACAGGATTCACTAGTAAATACATCTGGCCCTGGAGATTTTTTCCTAGGGAGTTCGCTGATGGCTTGTTAGATTTCTTTTTTCTGAGATGGGGTTATTTAAGTCATTTATTTCCCCTTCAGTTAATCTGGGCAACTTGTATTTTTGTAAATATTCATCCATTTCACTAAGATTGTCAAATTTATGTGCATATAATTTGATGGGGCTCCTTCTCACTCTGCTGTAGTCTGCTCTCTGGTCCATGCTGGTGCAACCCCTGCATGCTCCACACTCCCCCTGCCCCGACCCACGTGGGCACTTTCTTGGCACTTTTCTCTGTGAATCTGCTATGTTCCAACTCCAGATGGGTTCTGTCACTCTAAAATCCATTCAGATTCACTTTTAAAAGTTTAGTGATGGGGCGGCCAGGTGGCTCAGCAAGTAAGAGCACTGGCTCCAGTGTCGGGATGACCTGGATCAAATCCGGGCTCAGGTACTCAGCACCACACCCAGAAATAACTGGCTGTGTAACCTTGAGCAAGTTACTTAACCCCGATTGCTTTAAAAAAAAAAGTTTAGTGATGGAATTCATGGAGAAGCTTAGAAAAGTTCCTGCTTCCTTTCTGCCATCTTGGCTCTGCACCCTTGTTGATCTTCTTTAATTCAGCTATGCTTTCTAAGGAATTGTTCTCTTGAGTGGATTTTTGTGACTGTTTTAACATTTGGCCTATTCTATTTTTAAAGGTTTTCTTTCTTTCTTTCTATTTTGCTCTTTGGAGGGCAATTGGGGTTTAATGACTTTCCCAAGGTCACATGTCTAGTTAAGTGTTAAGTGTCTGAGGTCAGATTTGAACTCAGCTCCTCCTGACTCCAGGGGCGGTGCTCTATTCACTGTGTCACCTAGCCACCCCTCTTTTTTTTGTTTTAACTTTATTTTTAGTTTTCGACATTTACTTTCATAAGTTTAAAATTTTTCCCCTTCCCTCCTGCCTTCATCCCCAAGATAGCCTGCAATCTGATATAGGTTTTACATATACATTCCTATTAAACATATTTTCACCTTAGTCATGTATAGAAGAATTATAGTGAATGGGAGAAACCATGAGAAAGAAAAAGGAAAAAAAACCAAACAAGAAAATAGTCTGCTTTACTCTGCATTCAGACTCTATAGTTCTTTTTCTGGATGGGGATGGCATTTTCTGTCATGAGTCCTTTGGCAATGTTTTAGGCCAATTGCTGAGAAGGGCTAAGTCTATCAAAATCAGTCATTGTACACTGTGGCCATTACTGTGTACATTGTAATCTTGGTTCTGCTCACTTCACTTAATATCAGTTCATATAAATCTTTCCAGGTTTTCTGAAGTCTGCCTGTTCATCATTTCTTATAACACAATAGTATTCCATTACATTCATATACCACAACTTGTTCAGCCATTCACCAATTGATGGACATCCCCTTAACTGAAGGTGTTTTTTTCTTTAATATTTTTTGTTCTTCTTTTTTCCAAACTGTTGACTCCTTTTTGATGATTTTCTTGCTTGACTGTCATTTGTTTTCCAAATTTTACCTCTAGGTGTCTTTTTATTTAATTTTGAAGAACTCCTTAGGGAACTCTTCCAGTAATTTTTTTGGGGGGTGGGGCAGACCAATTAATATTTTACTTTGAAGCTTTGCATGTAACTGTTTTTTCTTCTTCTGAATTTGTGTCATCATAGCAACTTTCTGTGGTTAGGTTCTTTTTTTGTTGCTTAACTGAGGTCTAACTACAACCCCAGTGAGACAAACCTTTTCTGCTGACCTCCTCTGTTGTCTTGGGCTGAAAATTGTGACCCTATGCGCTTCTGTCCATGGGCTTTTCTTGGCAAAGATACTGGAGTGTTTTGCCATTTCCTTCTTCTATGTCAAACAGAGTTTAAATGATTTGCCCAAGGTCAGACAGCTAAGAAGTTTTTGAGAGTGGATTTGAACTGAGGTTGTCCTCACTTCCAAGCCCAGCCCTCCATCCACTGTGCCACCTAACTGCCCAGAAAGGGACTTTACTTAGCTGTTATCTAGACCAGAGATGTCAAAGTCACAACTCCTGGCAGAGCCTATAAAATGTAATTGGGAAATGTTTAACAAAAAGAAATAAAAATGCAACATAGAAAAAGCTAATTTGGGTTTTCTAAGTCCAAATTGGCTTGCAGAATAATTTTCTATTTGTGTTTAACACACCATTGATCTAGACTAACCCCATCACTGTAAAGCTTTTGTCTAGTAACTTTCTTATTGCACAGAACCGACTCTAGAACCCTATTCCTTTTTTTTCTTTTTTTCCATCCAGTTAATAGTATTTTATTTTTTCCCATTACATGTAAAGGTGGTTTTCCACATTCATTTTTTGTAAGATTTTGAGTTCCAAATCCTTCTCCCTTGCTTTCCTCTCTTTCCTTCCCAAGATAGCAAGCAGTCTGCTATAGGTCATTCATGTACAATCATGTCAAATGTATTTCCACATTAGTCATGTTGTAAAAGAATCAGAACAAGAGGGAAAAACCATGAGAAGGAAAAAAAACAACACAAAGTGAAAATAGTATGCTTCGATCTGCATTCAGACTCCATGGTTCTTTCTCTGGATGTGGATAGCATTTTCCACCAAGAGTCTCTTGGAATTTTCTTGGATGATTGTATTCCTGTGAAGAGCTAGGTTTTTCAGAGTTGGTCATCAAACAGTGTTGCTGTTACTGTGCACAATGTTTTCGTGGTTCTGCTCATTTCACTCAATATCAATTTATGTAAGTCTTTCCAGGTTTTTCTGAAATCTTCCTGCTCATCATTTCTTATACCACTATAGTATTCTATTACATTCATATACCACAACTTGCCCAGCGCTTCCGCAATTGATGGGCATCCCCTCATTTTCCAATTGCCACCACAGAAAGAGTTGATATAAATATTTTTGCACATGTGCATCCTTTTCCCTTTTTTATGATCTCTTTGGGATACAGACCTAGTACTGATATTGCTGGATCAAAGGTATATACAGTTTTTTTTAAAGCAATTGGGGTTAAGTAAGTTGCTCAAGGTTACACGGCCAGTTATTTCTGGGTGTGGTGCTAAGTATCTGAGCCCGGATTTGATCCCTAGGTCATCCCAACACTGGGGCCAGTGCTCTTACTCGCTGAGCCACCTGGCCACCCCTAAGCAATTGGGGTTAAGTAACTTGCTCAAGATTACACGGCCAGGTGTTTCTGGGTGGGTGCTAAGTGTCTGAGCCCGGATTGGATCCCCCAGGTCTTCTCAACACTGGGGCTGGTGCTCTTACTCGCTGTGCTACCTGACTGCCCCTGTATATGCAGTTTTATAACCCTTTGGGCATAGTTCCAAATTGCTCTACAGAATTAGAACCCAATTTCTTGCTTTCTGGTCTAGTGCGCTTTACTATCCATTCTTTATCTAGAGTAGCAAGCAATGGCCAGAGTTGTTGGTCTGTTTTAGCTGAGTTCGGTTTTGGAGAAATTTATATAAATTCAAGATTGAATATCCATTATTCATTGAACCTCAGTGTGTGTGCAAAAGGTTAGTGACTTAGGAAGACATGATGTAGACTTAAGTCCTCTGGGCCTTAGATGGGGATCTCAAATTCAACATAGAGATATGACCATATTAGTAGAAATCAACTGTCACAGAAAATTTGTCTTAAATAGATGGATATCTTGCTAATTGAACATATAATAATAATCTGATGGTGAAGTATTTAACCACTGATCTGTATTAGCCAGGAGGAAAAGCCCAGTCCCCTCATAATTTTCCTCTGATAGAACCATTTTTTTCTGTCAGTCTCCAAGCTAAATCAAGTACCTGAGTAAGCCATGCAACTTGGTAGCGTCTTTGATTTCATAGAGAATATGGTTTTCCATGCGCTGACATTTACCACAGAGAGAGAGCAGAAGAGATGAGTGCCTCATACTGAAGTTTATGTAATATGGATGTCAGCTATGTGGGTAATAGGGTAAGCCTTCTATTTGTATGTTATGGTTACACAGTTTTTCTTTTCAACATGTTTATTTGAAAGGATCATTAGGGGTCAGTAATTAGGTTGTGATAACATGATGTTTGCTTGCTCAATTTACAGAGGTGGTAAATTGTTTTTATTTTGTCATAACTATTCCAAGTTGTAATTTGGAATATTAATCTACTGAACTTTTATTGCTGTATGTAGAGTGTTCATGAATTAACTCTTGTTCTTAGGTGTAGGAAAAGACCCCTTGTGCGTGTGCAGCAGTTAGAGTGATTGCTAACTAGGCTGAAACCAATCCTGAGTCCTTTCTAGCCACTAGTGATTTCATATGTAATGCTCACAGATGCTTCCTCAAATCATCTGTAATTTCCAGATCATTGTAAAGTCATCTATTTCCTGTCATGCACAGACAGTCCTGAGGGGATTGGCTTATGGAAAATGAAATAAATAATTGATTCAAGAACTAGTTCTATGGTACCATTTGTAAGTCTGCTATCTCCAGACACCATACTCCTTATGATCCTGTCAGATTTGTCCTAGTATGAATCACAGAGATAATTCTTATGAGGTATTTGAGGTTCCTGGCAAGTGCCAGGGAAGTAATGTCTGGTTTCTGGAAATCCGGGTAAATCTGTGGACAAGAATAGCTTCAAAAGTATTGAAACCATTTGTCTCAGTGTTACATAAGGAAACAGTTAATACTGCACTTTGTTCTCGTGTAGACAGAGCTCATTAGTATCAAATTCCTTGGTTAGATGTAACTAAAAATATATAATTTGTTACCCATGATTCTTTAACCAAAAATAAGTGCCTATCTAGAGAGATTAAAGAGCAGGGCCCCAAGTTAAGAGACAGGCATAGAGGGAATGTGTAAGAACTATCATGTGAAACTCTTCCGACATGATTCAGCTTTTCTCTCTTTGTTGGGCTATGAAGAAAGAGTGATTTGGTTACCATAGCATTATGGGGACACACTGAGACAATGAATTTAATTTACTGAGTAAAACAGATTGTAATGAGCTAAAAATAATAGCCAAATTCTATCCTAAAAACTATGGAGATGAAAGAGGTAATTACCAACATTCTAGGACTTTATGATAGTTATTACTTTGGATTTATGTATTGTGATAGTCATTTACATTTACTTTTCACATAGAGTTGGTAGTGTAGTAGACAGCTAAGTATCACAGTTGATGGAGTGCTGGACCTGGAGTCAGGAAGATTGGAATTCAAATCCAGCTTCAGACACTTACTAGCTTCTGTGACCCTGTGTTAAGCTCTGACTCAATTTCATCTCTATAAAATGGGGGAAAATAATAGTACCTATCTCCTTGGATTCTTATGAGTATAAAATGAGATACTATTTGTAAAGTGCATAACTTAAAATTCTATATAAATGATAGGTATGAGTTATGATGATGATCATCATCTCTCTCAGTGTTTTGTTAAACTCACAATCCCTCCCCAAACTCAGGGATAGGTATAGATAATTTCTTGCCATGTGGATAAGTAGAAGTAAATCAAGTAAATCAAACTAAGAATGTAGAACCAAAGGAGCCATTCTATTTCCAACTTCCCATCTTCATCTTATCACTAGTATCTCCAGGTGCTTTGCAAAACACAGTTATGAGTCCTCAAGATTTCCAGCTTAATGAAGATGTGTATTCTTAAAGGACAGCATTCATTTTAATTAGTGAAAGTGAGTTGTTTTAAATGGAAGAATATTGAATCCCCCAAAAATCTAATTTGTATAATTTCCCATTGTTTTCTGAAATTTGTTTTGTTAAACATGTGTTACTTTCTTCAAAATTTTTCTACATCTTAGTTCAAGAAAGATAGCTTTGGAATACGGGGTTAGTCTGAAAAATCTGATAAATAATGACCTCTTCCCCCCCCCCCCCCCCAGTGACTAGGAGTTAACCAGATTCTCCTTGTATGTAGCACATGTAGTTAATAGGAAGTAATTCCTGTTATTCTTCACTTTGCCTATCTTAGCCTAAGTTTCCTCATTGGGACTGTATGACTTCCACTTTCTTCCAGCTCTTAATATATGGAATCTAAATTGCCCCTACTGCAAATTTCTCTCTGTCTCCGTGTGTGTGTGTGTGTGTCTTTCTCTCTCGTTCTGTGTATCATATCCCTAATTAAATTTTAGCTTTTTAAAAATTATATGCCATCTAAGTGTGTCAAAAAAACATACAGATGAACTTAAAAGTAAACATTTAAAAATGAGTGGTAGTGTATGTTAATAGATCCTCCTGTTGAAATTGTTTATTAGTTTTCCTGAGTTCCAAAGCTTTTGTTAAATGATGATGTGAGGAAGAAGATTGAACACCAGGAGATGATATGGAATGTTCAGCTATTGATGGATTGATAAGGATGTTACTAATTGTAATATAATGCCAAGGAAAGGCAACTTCCCAAGGTTCAGAATACCAGCATAGGTGCTCTCCATTTTATTCAGTGACAAAGTAAGAACAGAGAAGGTCAAAATATGGCATTTACTAAGTGTGATTAAATAATCTCCAAGTACTACCCCACCCCAGGACCTTCCATTCATTCAATCAATTACAAAGTCCCTGTTCTAAATACTACTCCACTCCTAGGCTGTACCTTCATTTAGTCCACCACAAAGCCCCTCTTCTCAAATGGAGATTAGTTTCCAATCTAAGTAAAGTACATTCATTTGTTCAACCATAGAACACAAAAAGGTCAAAAGTTCCCCACCCCTGGATCACAATTGAATCTACCCCAGAGTTACATCAAGTTTAAGCACAGTACTTAATACCCAAATGGAGGTCTTTTCTTCATCTTGACACTAGGCAAGTTCTCAGCAATCTTAGTTCCTGGGGAGACAAGGCTTAGCAAGGCCACAAGATACATTGCCAGTCTCTTCATTAATTCATCCTCTGTCTGCAGAACAGTCCTAGAACCCCTGAAAACATTAGCAAAACCCTCTCCCAGGATTTCTGTAAACATACAACAAGAAAATCCTTCTTCAGGGCTTCTGAACCAACAGAAAGGTTCCCAGACCCCTGCAACAACAGCACTGTCCTTCACCAGTGGACAGTATTCAGTCTGTGTCTGCAGGACAGTCTCAAGAGCTCTGAACCAACAGAAAGGTTCCCAGACTCCTGCAACAACAGCACTGCCCTTCACCAGTGGACGGTATTCACTCTCTGTCTGCAGGACAGTCTCAGTAACTCTGAACCAACAGAAAGGTTCCAGGACTTCTTCAACAGGACTGTCTTTCACCAGTGGACAAATCTGGCAAAACAACATCAAAACAGACAAAGTACCAGCAAAACAGTCATGTCTCCTCAGTCCTTGGCAGCTGGGGGGGGGGGGGGGCAGGTCTCAAAAGTCCAGGGCAATTCAAAGTGTCCCTCAGCTATCCTCTCAGTCTCTTTCTCTGCCTCCACGAGGGTGCTGCTTCCAAAAAGTTCTTCTGCCTCTCTCTTGTGTCTCTCCAAATCTAAGTCACCAGCTCCTCCCAGTTCAGGACTTTCTTTTCACATCAACAAGTCCATCCCACAGGTGGGATTAACAAGCTCTGGGTTTTAACACAATCAGTTTGAAAACCAAGCCAAATACAGGGGAATCTTTATATTCCATTACTATCACACTAATGCCAGTACTTGTTACATAATACTCTGCAGGTGCTGCCACTAACTTTTCTAGTTTCTTTTGTTCATCTTCAGAGTGAAAACTGAATCTTATGTAACATTGAATTGATGTGTACTGTCTAGTTAGTAGAAAGAGAATGAGCTCCTATTAGTCTTTTTTTTTTTTTTTAACCATCACTTAATCGCTCTCTTCCCTTCCATTTTTTTGATAGACATTTTTGTTCTGGCCTTAGCCTTAGAAAAAATGTCCACTTGAGAGTGACTCTTAGGAAATTTAATAAATATATATTGACTGACCAATCAGAATATTAGAACTTTATTAACCCACCAGTAAATACCTGTCCAGGTTTGAAGTTGTTTCTCTTTGATTGTTATTTATATTGGGAAGTGCTACTTTGTACTATTTATTTTCATCACTACTAGTAAACAAGACTGTCTTGGCTAGGGGTTTCCAATTGTTTTGTAATGGGTTAGTTTGAGCTAATGAGGTCAAAGTTTCTGGTTAAATTCCTGGATGAGCTATAGTTAGCTTTACCTAGAGAATAAAATAATTCTGTTCTTTGGCCACAGACTTGAATGTTTAATTGTAGTCCAGTAAATGTATGTCACTGGTCACAAGGAAGATTTGGTGTTGATAGTATTGAGCAAACCTTTTATCCCTAGTATAGAAAACAACATAAGGTACATAATATTTGATAATAAACTGGTGAAACAATTTTTGTGTTTCTTATTATGATGGAATCTGTCCAAATATGGCAAACTTTCTTGGGCATCTGATGCCTTCTTTAATTCTTTTCACAAGCAGATATCCCCAATACTTGTTCTACTTGTGGGAATTTTGCAAAGAAGCTAATTTAGGCTGATGTCAGGAAAAACTCCCTAACATAACTGTTCTAGAGTGGAATGAGCAGCTTCTGGAAGTGATGACTTCTTCTTCCTCCTTATTAGAGATTTTGGATGACTACTTATCAAATGTGATATAATGTGGGTTCTGTTTGTGGTATGGGTTGTACTTGATGGCCAATGAGGTCTTTCCAACCCTAAAAGTATGTGATTATTTGAGGATTTTTTTCTTTTAACATCCTACTTATTTCTCTTTTTTGTCCTTCTATCCATACAGATTAATTTTTAACCATGGTTGCTTTCCCTTTAAAATCTTCCTTCTTGTTTTACTAATATCATCATTATTATTTTTTACCTTGCCTTGTCCCAGTGTTTGCAAAAGACTCATATGAATGATGGAAGAGTTTCTAGCAGTCTGCAGAGAACACTTAGCTTAAATCTTGGGTTCTTAACTTTGGTCTGTGAATTTAAAAAAAAAACTATTTTTTTTTTTAAGCAATTGGGGTTAAGTAACTTGCTCAAGGTTACACGGCCAGGTGTTTCTGGGTGGATGCTAAGTGTTTGAGCCCGCATTCTATCCCCCAGGTCATCCCGACACGGGGGACAGTGCTCTTACTCATTGTGCTACCTGGCCGCCCCAAAAAACTATTTTTGAATTTTATTTTATGCATTAAAAATAGTATTCAAAGAAGGAGTATATAGGCTTCACCCAGATTGCCAAAGGGATTCATGACACATGGTCTAAATAAAACTGGTTTCTTGGAATAATAATTGCTCCCAAACTTCCTATCTGTAGAGATACAAGGTGTGTGTGTGTGTGTGTGTGTGTGTGTGTGTGTGTATGTTTAATAATAAAAATAGTATATTTTGCTGATAATACATGTGAACTTGATTGAAACCTTGCCTTACTAAGGATTGTTTTTTTTAATGGAAAAAGACTTTATTTTGCTCAATGGTACTTTGAAAATTGGGATCTATCTTTGTGGGCTTGGTCAGGTCATATAGCATATCTGACACTCTTTGCTTCATCTGTAAAATGAGTGGCCAAGACTGAATAACTAAATTTCTCTTTATCTATGCTCTTATTAATCTTACTTCTCCTGTTTTTGTAAATAGTTCTTTTTCATACCTCATGTTTGCTTCACTTCTTAATTCTTTGGTGTTGATGAAGTTATAGAAGGTACCAGTTGGAATTCTAGTAATAAAATCTTTGATCTCCGTTTTCAAATCCAGATTCTTTGTCACTGTCACTCAGCAGCCTCTCCTTTGAGGATATACTATCCAAAAATATCACCCAGTTCAGATCTTAGTGCCAGTTATCTACCAATCCCTTGATAGTCTTTCCTTCTTCCTCAAGGAGTTCAGTTTCTGGTTCATAATCTTCCCCTCTGCCAGAGCTCATGCTCTTGTACTAGAAGACTTCAGCATATGTAATGATGTTCCTTAATCAACTAAGCTACCATGACTTTATTCTACTTCATCTTTCTTGATCTGTAATCCGTAAGTAGTCTTAGTTCCATGATCAAGAATTTTGAAATTATTTTATTTGCTCAGAACCTTTTACACCTCTTCTTGTACTTTGTTCTTTTTGTGACCTCAGTCCCTCCTCACTTCAGTGCTTTCCTAAGACATCTCTCTTGCTCTGGCTTCACTTTCCTCCCTTCCCAATCTCTTGTGTGACCCCTATTTTTGGGTCTTCTTGGCGGAGATACTGGAGTGGTTTGCAATTTCATTTTCCAGCTCATTTTATAGATGAGGAATTGAGGCAACCAAGGTTAACTGACTTGCCTGACTAACTAGTAGTAATCCTAGTAATCCCAATCCCTACTTTGTAGTCAAACAGGCCAACATTATTGTTGTGAAGAGAATAAGAGCAAGACCGAGATCTGGGTTTTAAATAAATTTAGATATGGACTTATTGATCAAGCACATGACTGCCTAGGGTATACACACTCAAATCAGGCGGCCCAGAATTGGGGTACAGACAATATTTATAAAGGCAAAAACCCACAACTGGGGAAGGGAGCTAGCATAAGCGATGAAATACAGAAGCCAAGAACAGCCATTGGTTGGATCTAGAGCTCAGGGCTGATTTGGGAAACATGGTGCAAAGTGTGACAGGGGTCCCTCCTAGAACAGGGTGGAGGGTACAGGGGCAGTGGAATTCCCCAAACAGGCTCGGGTCATAGAACAGGTCAGGGTCATGTTCTGGATGAAGGGTGTGAGGGACCCTGCTTGGTCAGTGTTCTAGGTGGAGGACCTTGCTTGGTCAGCATCCCAGAACAGGGTGGTCTCTTGCATGGGATAGACTTGCCCCATGATCTCTATACAGGCTTGCACCATAATCCTTTAAAATGCTGCTTCAAGGCTTACTGATTTAGGGAAGTACTAATTTAGGGGAAAGATAAGGGAGCAGGGAACTTTATACCTTGGGTGATACACTCTTACCCAGGACTATACCTTTAAGCTGTTACAAGCAGTTATAGGGTTTAGGATAAAGACAAAGACAAATAAAAGGGGCTTAATGGTGGTTTAATGGTGGGCTCCAAATCAGGTGGTATGTAATTTGGGTTACCTTACAACATTATACTGCCCTATATTCTCAGATCCCTTACCCCATTTCTACTCATGCCTTGCCAAGCCCTAATCCAAGGTAACTCCCATCATTTGTCTCCTGTATTTATACTTCTTTGCTGCTGAATGGATCTGGAGGAAGTACATGATGACTGAGTCCACTCCAGATTTGTTATTTAGTCTTAACTGGACACTAACTGCAGCGAGGCAGTCTTTTTAATTTTTGCTCATTCTTTTTTTTCTTTTTCCTTTTTGGAGGGGGGAAGGTAGGGCAGTTGGGGTTAAGTGACTTGCCCAAGGTCACACGGCTAGGGGTGTGTGTGTGTGTGTGTGTGTGTGTGTGTGTGTGTGTGTGAAAAGTATCTGAGGTCAGATCTGAACCCAGGTCCTCCTGACTCCAGGTCCTGTGCTTTACTCACCTAGCTGTCCCTCATTTATTCTTTATCACACTTCTTATGGAAGCTATTCAAAACCTTTTCTCCTCAGGCTGCCAACACCTCTCCCTCCCTTCACCTTTTCAACTAAGGATTATGGCTTATATGTTACTGAGTAAATAAAGACCATTTTGTGTGAACTCTTCCTTCATTTTTCTATTTCTCACAACCCTTTGTAATTTTCCTTCACTCTCTCTTCTACTCTGTTCTCTGATGGACAGATGGTCCTTCTTATCAAGGTCAGCAGGAAACTCTGATCCCAACCCTTGCATCAGATTTCCCCCACAATCATGTTACCTTTCTTCCTAATCTTCATTATTTCCCTTTTTGATTCCTTTCTTGCTGCCTACAAACATACCCATGTCTCCCTTATCCACATAAAAACAAATTTTACCCTACCAAACCTCTCCTTTTATTCACAACTGATCTCCTAGAAGAACATCTATACTTGTTGCATATATATTCACACACATCTGTATGTATACATATGGATATATGTACACATATACATACATATTTATGTATCTATCTAGCTATATAAAAGATTTTCCTTCTCTTCTCCCTCCATCAGTTGCGAATGCAATAAAAATAAAAAGCTGTGTTACAATAATGTATAATGAAGCAAGATAGATTTTCCACATTTTTATGTCCAAAAATAATGTCTCTCATTCTGCACTTTGAGTCTTTCCACCTCTCTTTTAGGAGGTAGGTAGTATGTTTTTCATCATTAGTCATTCCTCTGGAATACTGGTTGGTCATTACACTAATCAGAGTTCTGAATTCTTTCAAAGTTATTTTTCTTTACCATATTGTTATCTTTGGATATAAATTGTTCTCCTAGTTCTGTTCACTCTGTATCAGTCTGTATGAGTCTTCCTAGGTTTCTCTGAAACCATTCATTTCATTATTTTTTACAGCACAGTAGTACTCCATTACATTTATAAATACCATAACTTCTTCAACTATTACCAAATTTATGAGCATTCCCTCAGATTCTCATTCTTTACCATTTCACAAAAAACTGCAAATATTTTTGTATATCCTTATAATTTGTTTTGCTTAGGATTAATTCCTCCCTTAACCTGTCCTTTTTCTATTTCCCTTTTTTCCCTTCTCTCCTTTTCCTCATATTACCCTGTTGAATGAAATTAATTTTTGCACCTAGCTCTGAGTGTGTGTGTGTGTGTGTGTGTGTGTGTGTGTGTGTGTGTATTCTTCTCTCCTTTGACCAGTTTGGATGAGGATGCTCAGCCTGATTATGTGAGATAAATTTCTCTAACCTTTTTTTCACTTCTCTCCAGTGTAGTCTTCTCTCTTTCTATTCTTCTCATAAGATCATCAAGATATAATAGAACCACTACTAGACCTTTTACATAATTAGACTTATTTTGACCCCTGTTGTTGATAAGATTCAGAGAGGACACATTTATCATCTTCCCATATTTGAATGTAAGCAGTTCATACTTATTTTATTCCCTTATCATTATTTGTTTACCTTTTTAAATTTTAATTTAATTTTGTTGTTTTTTAATTTTATGTTTATTTTTAGTTTACAATATTCATTTCCACAAGATTTTCAGTTACAAATTTTCTCCCTGTCTTTCCCCTACCCACCACCCCAAAATAGCGATCCCACTGAATACCCCCTCCCCCAATCTGTTCTCTCGCATATCCTCCCCCCACTCCCCTTCCAACTTTCCAGTAGGGCAAGATGGATCTCCATACCCTAGTGCCTGTATATCTTATTTCCCAGTTGCATGTAAAAAATAATAATAAAAAATTTTTTATGAAACGTTTTATTTTAAAACTTTGAATTTCAGATTCTTTCTCTTCTTCCCTCATCACCCACCCTTACTGGGAAGATAAGCAATTCAATATAGATTGTACATGTATAGTTTCACAAAACATTTCCATAGTGGATATACTGTGAAAGACTATTTCCCTCCATCCTATCTCATCCCCCCATTTGTTCTATTTTCTGCTTTGACCCTGCCCCTTTTCAAAAGTGTGTGCTTCTAACTACTCTCTCCCCCAGTCTGCCCTCCCACCCTCTTATCCCCTTCCTCCCTACCGTGTTTCCCCGATAATAAGACACTGTCTTATTATTTTTTTTTGGAAAGAAAAACACCAGAGGGCTTATTTTCAGGGGAGGGCTTATGTTGTCCTGCCTCAGCTCTCCTCCGCGGCACTGCTCTCAATGCCACCAGCAAGCAAATCACTGGGGAAGAACAGGATGACGCGCTCACTGCTGCAGCTCTGATTGGATGCAGCTCAGAGCGCAGCGTGCGTTTCACGGAGGGGGGGGGGGG